>NC_072734.1:96285386-96646805 GCF_026930045.1 Uloborus diversus
GTTTTGCTTTAACTTTGAAAGGCAAAAATAGGAGAAACATAGTTGAAAACATATGCTGTAAAGGAATGTAACAGTGTGGGACGTAAAAAAATTTTACATCCGACACCTAGATTTTAATAAAAAATATTCACTTGTTAGAAAATTAAAATAGTTTACATCAATGACATTGAAAATCTTGCTTGTTCCCGAAAATACATGCATGTAGCTTTAAAATTATTGGCTCAGCATAATTAATTGCACATTTTGGTGTTGGACGTAAAACACTTAATGTACCCCAGAGGAATTTATTTACAAATCAAAATGAATTATATTTTGACACATTTTTGCAACATCACCAGCAACATATTGTATAATTAAATGGTTATTCATCTTAATTCATAATATTGGGATGTATTTTTTGCAAAAAAAATGGAACTTCTTTGAGAGTCGCCAAATATGGTTTGAAAATACTCAAGATGTTGACCTTAGTTTAACCTCCTGTAACATATTTATAACTAAAGCCATAAAATTTTAGACAGGAATTTCAAAATATATACAACTCTTTCCCTTTAAAATGATACCTTATTTGTTTAGAAACTTTAATTCTGAAAATTTGATCATCTGGTTGACCGTATCATGGAATTACCCTTCATTTATTATTTTTTATCACATCGTAAAATTCTTTAGGAGTGCGAAATAGAACATTTATCAATCAGTTTTCTCCCCAAGTAGAAAGTGCTGTAAAGAAATGAACCAGACGAAGCTAGAGGCATTTGAAAGAAAGAAATGCTTTAAGGCATTCTGTCGTATGGCAATACAACTAGCCAGCATATCTAAAGAACCAAAAATTGGGCATTTATTAAGACCAACAGAAAACGGTACAAGCAACAGGAAATACTTTAAAATTAAAAGTACGAACTTGTCAGTGTCTCTAATCACAGAATCTCGTGGAAACCAAAACAAACCGCCAAAAATGAAACGATACCGATTTCGTTACAAAAATTGAACATTATTTTTAATCGACAGTCATATTTAAACTTGTGACTTAGATTATAAATCCATCCTTGAACTTCCATGCCCTCCTCCCCTCATAGAAAATACCAAATAATTTTTAAGTCACTTTAGTTCAGATAATTTAATTTTTAAAATTGGAAGTGTCTGCTACTCCTCGATTTTTCTAGCAACCTTTGTCGTAACTTGGCGTGGTTTCAGACGTCCTCGATATTTGGCGATCACGTTCGCGTTGTTTATTCCAGCGAGAAACAACTGCGCCTCGTGCTTTTTCGGCATACTTTCCTATATGGATAGTATTTTAATGATCTAATTATTGTAATTATAGAGGAATGACTATTGAAGTAGGGGCGAAGTTTTCCTCATTTGAAAGCTTACAAGACAAATTACGGAAGAAGAGAATTTTGTGCATTTTGATGTGCAAGTTTCTGCTAAATTGACGAGTGATGTTCATATTCGACACGTTAAAAACATGGAAATGTCGAATTGGTGTATTACAAGTTAAAATATACCAATGTTTTTGGCGGACGAAAGTGCCAGAAAAAAGGAAAGAAAACAAAAAATAAAGGAGATCTATAAGTGAGTATAAATTTTGTGTGTTGACCAGTACACCGAACTTACATATAAGAAATATAATCTTATTTTTCTTACAAGTTGCTTCCTCTTTAAAAAATAATACTACGTTGCATGTATTAGCTGTTTTATAAGGTTATAAATAAATACACTGCTCAAAATGTGTCGCAATTCATTAATGACTCTTAAGTTTGCCGATGATTGGTTTTATGAACGTATTTAGTCACCAAAGAAGATATCTATTGTTTTTGAGACCTCAATTTGGTGTATTTTTAATCAACATTAATGTAGCTTTCTGTTTGATAATACATTTATTGCATTGACTGACATTTTTTATACTAAGAACTCCTACAGCTCAACAGGCAATTAAAATAGCAATAGGTAATTATTTCATACTTAATGCCAAATTGCTTCGTGTAATATCTTTTCAATAGTGTTTTACAGCTCTTTTACTGTGTGTTATTCTTGTTGCACTGTAATGTTTGTATTATATTCCTGGCTTCTTTTTTCTTTTCATGGCAATGCATTACTGGGCCAGTTTTTGTGAGACTACTTTTATCTAAATATGGACAGCATCTTGTCGAGTAGATGTAAATAACAGCTAAATCGTTAGTGATTTTGACCTGGAGTTAATGGCAACTATGACGTTAGGCGACTGCAATGGTTTGATGCGCATGAACGAACGAAAAGTACCCAAGGATAATTTGGTAAGGCAAATTTTAAAAATTAAGTTTAATTTATTTTTCACAAAAGAACTAGATAAGTGCCCAAAAAAAAACAGCATTGAAAACTTCAATTCTTAAAGAATCAAAATATATATTTAAAAATTGATGCACCTAGTTAATCTATTACAAAATTGTTTCGCTCGACCTTGCATGTCGATAATATGATTTGATGCGGGTAAAATGTTACAATGTATTTAATATTTCGCTATTGAGGTGTAAATGATGTTTGATGCACTTTTGAATCCATTGGGAGACCTGGAATCCTATTTTCTCAAGTATTAACCTTGAAGTGGCTACTGCTGAAGCACTGATCACAACTGGTGTGTTTATCTTATATGTCTGTTAGCACTCCAGGTTAAAATGCATCGTGTGCAAAGCATTTCCCCGCTTGACATTTGGTATTCTTGACTTTTTTTCTATGCACAGAAGGCAGAAATTCATATTAATTTATTATAATTGTTCTCCTTTTGGATGCTATTCTATATTGTTCATCTGAGTAAGTAGAAACGTGGTGTAATAGACAACAGAAATATAATAATTTGTTTATGAAAACAGTGAAAACTCATGCATTGCGTACTATTCCATTGTGATGCATTGTAAAATTGTTGCATTTAAGATTTAAATTAAGTTGTTTTTTCCCCCCATAGTTAAAGAAGTATTTTGGGCGTGCAGCTTCAGAAACTGAATTCCTTACTGAATGGTACATGGTAGAGAGATTTGGCTTCATTTACTGTCAGTCATTTCCTCTGCTTGTACTTTTCAGTTTAGCCTGAACCTGAAGAGTAACAACTGAATCAACAGAAGTATGGATCTGTATGATGTTTCAAGGGTTTTCATCTGTAAGAGGTAATCAAGTAGAAAATCATACAACTTTAGTTGTATGTAGTATTTTTAAAGTAGATAAAGTAGTATTTTTACTCATTATCTTAGTAATATTTTTAAAAGTTGATAAATGACACAAGCCTACATGAACTTTTTCCCATGTATTCTAACTTGTGATTGTTTATTGATTTGTGTTCAAAAAAAGTTAAGCAGAGTAAGCTATTAAAAACAGCTTGTTAACCTATTAAAACTATTAAATAAATGATTTAATTAGAAATAGATGAGAAATATAATACAGTTGACTCTATCTAACGACTTTCAGGGGACCACAAAAAAATCGTACTAAAATAGAATGCTTCTAAAACTGCAGTGGAGTATCTGGGACTATGAAAAGTCATTCAATAGAATGTCGTTAAACAGAACCAACTGCAATTTGATTTTTGAAAAAGGAGAAAAAACAATGCATTGTGTATTATTCCAGTATGATTATGATGCATGGCAATATTTGTGTATTTAAGTTTTAAATTAAGTTGTTATTTCCCCCCTCAGTCCAAGAAGTATTTCGCATGTGCAGATGCAAAAACTGAAAATTCCTGACTAAATGGCACATAGTAGAGAGATTTGGCTTATTTTGCTGTCATTTCCTCTGCTTATGCTTTTCAATTTAGTCAAAGCCTGAAGAGTAATAACTGATTCAACAGAAGTATGAATGTGTGTGATATTTCATGAGTTTTAATCTGTAATAAGTAATCAAGGAGGAAATTATTCAACTTTAAAATCATCAAATAACAAGTGTACATGAATTTTTTTCTTATGTTCTAACTTTTTATTATTCATTGATTTGTGTTATGCAGTTGACTCTAATTCTAATATTTTTTTATCTCATAGATTTCATTGGGTCCCTAACTCTTGAGAAGGCTGTGGTTGCTTCCCATAACTCAAAGGTTTTTTCAGGACTTTGAGTACAGTGATTGAGAGTCAACTGTACTATGTAGTATTTTGTCTACACATCTGAGGAGCAAAAGCTAACTGTATTAGCTTTTGCTAACTGAGCTGTTAGCGAAAGATAACAGCTCAGGCTCATTGATCTCTTGAATTTACAGTGATTGGCATAGCTAACCTAAATTAATTTTTACTGTGTATTTGTTAAGTAATTTTTATACCTTCTGACACCTCTTTACACACCCCTGATGAAAAAGTGTTACGCAATTTTACTCCATATAGAGATGTTTGGAGCTTCTTTAGATCACCTGTTTCTTTCATGTCTTAATATCTCTTACCCCATCTTTGTTAATAGCACCCATAATTTTTGTAAAATAGTTTTAAATGAAAATTCAGAAAGTAAATTTTTTAAGCTCAATGGAAGACTAAGTAGGAGCATATTCTTGTAGTTCTAAATCTTTGATCCTCCTTTTTCTAGATATTTGCCTAGAAGCTTGTTAAGATATCTTTAAAAACATCCTACGTAGAACATTGAAGGAACAGTGTGAAGCAGGATAATGGTGGAACTAACGAGACATTGGGGCAAAATATTGAAATTATTCTGTGTAATTTGTCTGCTTGTCATCAAAAAAGGGTGGAAGTATCTGAAGACATAACATGCCTCATAACAATTCATTTAAGAGGAATTGGTTGATTTTGAAAAGGTTTTTACCATATTGTTTGGAGGCTTGCTCCATTTCCCTTGATCAAATCCAATTTGTTAAACAGATATATTTCTGTTTCATTCATGAAGAAATAAAGATTTGATCATTTGAATTGGTACCTACTATGCGTATATTTTTGGAAGCTATAAATAAAGTTCTTGTATCAAATCTCTGTGTCTGTATATTTAATGTTTTCTACCAGATTGTTATAAATTTTCTGCAACCTCTCAAATTAGCTACAATATTTTTTTAACAGCTACATCTAGCCATTTCATTTAAATCTTAGAAGTGTGGTGGAAAAAAAACATTTTAATCATTTGAAGTTTCACTGCTAATATTGCAAATAAGTGTAGGTTCAGTTATGTTAGGACAAATGATGAGTAAAAGAAATTGTCTCAGACATGCACTGCTCATGGATCCTTCAAGTGTGCATATTAGAGAGGATATGCCTTTCTTTTTCAAATTAATACATGATTTATAATTATTTATCTGTTTTTAGCTGATAGCCCTCACACATTTTCACTTGTTTTAGTTTTAGCCATGATTTCTAAGATTTCAAAATTTTGTTTCTTTCCTCTCTTTTTCAAGATTCTGTCATTTTTTTTCAAGCATTTGCAGCGTAGCACATTCCAGTCAAGAGACCCCACATTAATACAAAGACCACACACAAACTTTGATTTCACAATTTTACTTCAAAACGTATAAATTGTTGTAACTTGAAAAAAAAAAAAAGCCCTGGCATTCATTTGAATTTTGACGTCTTGATTTCAAATTATGTTTTTCGAAATCATAAATTGCGATAGGACCCTACTCGTTGAGTTTCTTGTTTCTATGTATAGAATGGAAGTAGAGGACAAATTCACACTCATCATATCATGACCAGTGACTTTCTAGGTTAGGTAAAAGGAGGCATATTCTTAAAAAAAAAACTAGTAATTAGGATGAGGTAATAAAGATATGACCAAATTGCACTCGTGCACTTTTCATAAAGATTAAACTTAAAACGTATAATGTTATACTTTTATCCTTACCAGAATTAAGTATTTTTAGATGTTTTTCCTGAAAATATTTGATTTTACACAAAAAAAAAACCTTTATGCAAAAACTATTTGAGATAAGCCTTGAATGCAGACGATTTGTAACCATGACGACGAAAATAAGTCTCGCTAAATAAATATTTAAAACATAAAATTTTTATTCGTTTATAAATATTTTGTTAATTCCCTCATTATTTGGGGTTTGAGTATACATATTTGATGTTTGTTTCCTCCTATTATGGGAAGAAAAAAGGAAAATAAATTTTTTGATTAATTTTTTATTTAATGATTCAAGAATCTCAACGGAATATCAATTTTCCTTGATGTGGAGTTGAGATACGTCCATTAATTAGCATATCGATCACTTAAATTTATTTTACCGATTAATTCTGAAAAGATTATTCTTGGCGCTTCCCCCCCCCCCCACCCCCACCCTAACCTAAACTCAAAATGCGACCTACAGAATCTGCTTTTCCCACTTCTGTAATGCGCTAAGGCAGTTGTTCCTAACTATGACATGAACGGAAAAATCGCACTTTTTTTTCTTTCTAGGAATAAATGGTTTTGAGTTTTTTTTTTTTTTTTGGACTAACGTTTCAGGAGAGGTTTTGTCACCAACCCTAATCTATGCTAGACTGGCTAGGAGTTGCGCTCCACCCCCCCCTCCCCCCAAAGGATGAATTAATTTCACTATTTTAGTTATTACTTTTTAATTGACTTTTCTTTTGCATTTTTTACGAAGTTAATTAAAAAGAACACAAAACACACACAGCATATTTGCTTGCTAAGGAAGTATTACTGGAGTCAGAGGCTCAGAGTTGCAGAATACATTTAACTCACTAGTTTCAAATTCAAGGGACCGTATTATCGCGATTCGTCCACTAATTCTTCTTTGATGGAATCAATAATTATTTTGATTTTTTTTTAATTTTATTTATTTATTTTTTTAAATTTGTAGGCGCACCTAAAAGAGTCATTTTGATCCAGGAACCTATTTGCGATTCTTTTTCAGCTTATAAAAAATGCAAAATAAAAGAAATCATATGGTAGTTTCTTGGAAAAACCATGATTTTTAATGGAAACGGCATGTAGTATCAATATGTTATCTCAACTGTATCATGGTTTCAAGAACAAATCAGCAATTGTTTTGAAATTCACACAAAAATAGTTTCTGAATTCTTCAGTAAAACTTATATGTTATGATTTTCTTTATAAATTAATTTTAAAAACTTCAAGTGAGGTATGGGTTTATTTAATGACTTTGCCCTTTTGTTATAACCTTAACGGCAATGTTCCTGAGTAAAACTGCTCATTGTCTAGCATCTCGGTGACATTATATTGGGTTTAGTATTTAAATGGCTTGAAACATTAAAGATGTTTTCGGTTCATGTATTTCACATGTTTTCGGTCTACATTAAAAGTATATTAGTGCATAATATTCATGTACTTCGAAGTAGATTCCTCGATCTAAAGGAGAAATAAAAAACATGCACTTTTAAAAATAAAGTCATTAAAGCTTTGTTATGAAACATCAAAGGTTACGCGGGGGGAGAGGCTATTCAATTTTCCGTACCCCCTCCAAATGATTTTTCTGTATCCGCCCCTGCTGGCTGGTCGTCGTATTCGTATTAGTTAATCAGCACAAAGTGCTTTTTTTTTTTTATCAGGGACAATTGCCACAATAGGCCATATGGTCGTGGGGAGGGAGGTTCAGGCTCGTTATTTGGACAGTTTGGTCTTAAAAAAAGGTAGTCTCCGATTGAAAAAACTATAAGATCTTGAAGGAAAACACAAGCTCTTGCGGCCCTGTATTGGTAGGCCCAATTTTTTTCTTGAAGGGGCTCTGTTTTTACTTTACTTTAAACTGAGCAGGACCGGATCTATAAATGTTGTGCCCCAAAATCTGTAGGGCCATTCCCCTAGTAGTATGTACCCCTAGTAGGACACTCATGCTCCCCTCTCCCATTTTGCATACATACAGTAGGGGATTCATAACTATATCGTCCAAAAATAAGCTGTGCTGACTGTGTGTAGATCAGAAACACGGTTACAAAGCAAGATTCATGCATTAGGAACATATGACGCTTGACGCGCGATATGCATACAAAAGTCAGAAACCGAAACAGAGGCAGTGTTGGATTTCTCTCCTGAAGAAATACTAAAAATGATGCTGAACAAAAAAAGTCAACAGTTTCGGAATAGTATCGACCTTGCCAAAATGTTCATTAAGATAAAGTATAGTTGACATTAGCAGTGGCGGATTGGTTGGAAAAATCGGCCCTGGCATTAGGAGATGTAGCGGCCCCATAAGTCTCATAGATATTAAATTTTACCCAACGATTGGGATATCACTTAAATATGAGAAAATTATTCTTAACAACTAAATATGTTCTATTTAAACAAAATTTAACAAATAGGAACACTTCTGCGCTTTAATGGTGAACAAATTGATACAGTATTAGCTAAACAATATTTTTGGGGAAAATTTTGATTGTAATTGTTTATTTAAGTATTCTTATAATGCCCGGAACTTGATTGATTATTTCCGTAATGATAACACTGCTTGGCTAGTATGTTCTCTTCTGCAGTCATAATAAGTAACTTAATTGCTCTGTTTTATGAAACTGATCTCGATGCTCATGGGTGAAAGACTAGGGCCGTCTTAGATCGTGATGTGTCCCTCGACACAAACATACAATACTGGGCCCTGTCATAAACACTCCCTTTTTTATACTGCCATACTCTGACGCCCCCCCCCCCCAGACTCGATGCGAGGTCAAAAACCTGGTGGGAGGAATCGGGTACGAGTTTGGAAGCCCCTTAATTTTTTTTTTTTTTCAAACGCATGTATCAATACAAAGAGAAATAGAGTGGACTTAGCTTTCTGGCTTCTGGGAATCATCAAAGTATTAGCAATATAAACTTAATGGAAAGATTTACATTGAGTCTGAAATGGGGGGTCCGGGGGTCCTCTCCCCCGGAAATTTTTTGAAATTGTAGTCTAAAAACTCAATTTTAGACAATATTTAGTGATGTTAGGGGAGCGTAGGTTCAGGATTTCTTCTGCTGCAATTTTTCGGAAGTGAAAATCCAAAAACAGAATTTTAAATCATCTTCGAGTATATATGGTAAGAACAGCGGTTCCGGGAGCTCTCCTCTGAAATTTTTTAAAAAATATTAGTTCTGAAAACGCAGTTTTAGAAGATCTTTGGGGATTTTATGTTGAGATTGATTCCGAGGCCATCCAACAGAAAATTTTCAAATTTAAGTCTTAAAAGTCTTTTCTGGTGGGCACCGGCAGTTACTCGAAAGTTAAGTTCCAAAAACGAAAATTTTGTTTACCTTCAGTGATGTTAGGGAAAGGAGTTTTCAGCAGGCTCACCCCGGAAAAATTTCGAAATTGAAGCACTAAAAACGAGATTTAAAACGTTCTTCATTGATGATGCCGAGATAGAGGAGGGGACGGGGTACTTTCCCAGAAAAATTTTGATACTGTTAATTTAAAAACACAGTTTTAGACCATCTTTGGGAAGTTTAAAAAAAAATGGTTCGAGGTTCGAGTACTTTCCTGCAGCAAATTTTCGAAACTGAAATTCCATGTTATGGCGAGAGTGGATTCGGCTGTTCTCTTATGAAGTTATTCAAAATTAAACCCCAAACATTTAAATTTTATACGATCTTCGATGATATTAGGAGGAAGGGGGGGGGGGTCTGGGGACCACCGGAGTTCTTTCGACATTGGTTTTTATCAACTTATTTTCTTTTTAAACTGAAGGGCCCGAAACCGTGAGTTTGTACAACGTACAGAATACTTTGTTTCGTCAAAAAATTTTTGAAACTCACATTTCGGGGACCTTTGGCCTTTGATTTCATAATCTTAATAATGTGGAGTCTTTCATGCTCTTCAATGGTATTTTAAGATTGCATTTTTTAAAATAATTTTACGGAAAAAAATATTTTGTCACTTTTATTCCAATTGTTATAAACAGGGTCGCCAAGAGCAAAAGCGGATCCGAGGAAAAATGACATAGGTCAATTTTTTCACAGGCCCCCTTCTACACCTTTCACCATTAGGATATTTTACCCTCTGCACGAGTTCAATTCCGTGCCGGGCCCCTATTCTCCAACTAAGCTGACATGACTTCACGTCGGCCCTTGTTGTAAGTTGCATTTTATAGCAATTGTGAATTGTCATTTATAAATAAAAGTATCAAAGCGACAAAAGTGTTTTAACTTTTTACGATCCCTAAGGTTTCCCTTTTTTTAATTTATTCAGTTATTTTTTATTATACCAGTAAAAATATATTGGCAGCTCCAGGGCCCGAATAACTAAAAGTGAGGTCCTCGGCCCACATTAATTTGGAGGCTCCATGAAGACTATGCTGGGTTTGATTTACATTTTTAAAGCACAAATGCACTTTTGGAGTCCTCTTTGTCTAATCACACAACTATATGTAAATCACTTATGTGCATTTATGAATCCCCTTTGGACCACTTCATGATCGTGACCAAGTAAATTCGTTACTGGCAGAATGATTAAAAATTCCCCTTTAAGTTTTTTTCTAATTAAAAAGTCATGATTTTTTATTTTTTAAAAAAATACATGTATTTTTCATATCGTTGCAATGCTATGAATAATTCTTTAAAAAATGTGGGGCCCCTTAGGAACATGGGGCCCCCAGGTCTAGGCCGACAGCCTGTGCAGTAATCAGGCCCTGGGTAGCCCCAATTTCAGAAATCGCCCCCCCCCCCATCTTGGTGGGGACTCTGCCTCCTTCCACCCGCAAGCTTTAGCCCAAGCGTAAAGAGGAGCCTAGGCTGTGTTTTGGGAACTTGCGTTATTCTAAACACATGCGCGCAAAATTTACATTTTGCTGTTAGCAGACAGGCCCGAAAGACTTTGCTGTTAGTTGATCGGCCCGAAGCATGACCGGCCCACCGGGCAAATGCCCGGTTGCCCGCCGGCTGTATCCGCCACTGGACATTAGTCCAAAAAAATTTTTAAACCGGGGGGGGGGGGGGCAGTCGACACCTCCCGATCTCCAAAAGTGACTATCTTGGAATGAAGAAACAATTTAATAGTATCAAAAGAGTGCCTAAATCTTTCTCATGAGCGCTGTCCTAACTCCATTTAACCCCTTGATATATCATATTGATCCCGGCAAATGGGCGCCCATATGCAACATTTTGAGAAGAGGGGGACCAGATATTTTCCCCATGGTGTAGCAGGATATATTTTCCCCGTGGAAACCGATTTCTGTACAGATTAGAGTTATTAAAATTTGACATTTTTAATAACTTATTCATTAGTAGCTAGAGAAATGTTAATACATTTTTGCGAAGAAAAAGTACTAAAATCAAGGAAGTTCTGATTTCCGAGGGTGCCCACCTGGGATGGGGGGGGGGGCGGGGTCATGGCGCATACTGCGCCATTAAAATATTTATAGGGAGGGGTATTTTTCTCATTTGGGGGAAGGAGCTCAATATTGAGACGGGTGCGCCCTTGCCCTTAGGGTGACGCCTCTGTGATTTCTAAGGGGGGATCGCTTGAGCCCTCACTTGCCACCCATATGAGCGTCTATGACCGGAGTAACCCCCCCCCCATAAAGAGAGTCCCTCTAAAATGAGGATAAACATATCACTTAAAACTACCCCCTTAAAAACCTAATTAAAGCAGCCTGTGCACCATGAACTCTCTCTCTCCGCGTATATTTCTTCCTAATAAATAACGTCAACGGTCCTGTTCAAGCGACGCATCAAATTAAGGACAGTAGTCCCTGAAAAGCTTCATTTGAATGACAGGGGTGCTCATCCCCGATGAGCAAGGGCGCATCTCCTCTCAATATCGCAAAAAACACCCGAGCAAGAGTCCCCCCGAATGAAAAAAATACCCCTAAAAGAATCCCCCTCAAAACGCCATGATCCTCCCCCTAGGTGGGTACCCCTGTGAAGGAGGACATTTAATACTCAAGAAATCAAGCTATATTATAAAAAGAAAAACATTCCCCAAAAGTCTCCATTTAGAGTATTAAGAGATCTCCTTTCCAATACATTCCTCTTAACCATTTCCGCCCTGTAGAAATCTCCGTAGGGACTCTATAATACTAGTTCGAAAACCCATGAGAACTCTAGTACTAGTGCATTCTCCCCCCCCTCCCACACAAAAAAAGGAAAGAAGCAAATTCAAGGAAAGTCCTCATCGCAATAAGGATCCCACAAAATTCTTATACACATCAGCATTTCTTAAAGAATAATCAAAAAGGAAACATTTAAATTGCTTTCGCTTATGACAAAGCCTCAAAGCTTTTGTAACATTGATTCCGAGCGTATTTCTCTGCACGCAAGAAAAAAATGGCAACCGACAATATTACTCAACTGTATAATTCGTCATGTAATTTATTTCCTGTAGAATTAGAAGTTTTTCGCCAAAATGAGCGATTATTTTGCCAATAAGTAGGCCCTACTGGAGTACACTACGTTAGCCAATCATAGCTCCTTATTTTCGAGGAGTAGTAGCAACGTCCTTTAAAATTTTACAACACGGCAACCTTGAACTAGTTTTATAATGTATATTTGCTACGATATTTGGCAACTGCAAACTTTCTCAGCAGTGTTACCAGAATGGGCAAAATATAGCCGTTTGGCTAATTTTCATGATTAGCGATCTAAAAAAATTTTATTTTAGCCTAGCTTGTATACATTCGGAAGACCTAAAATTTTAGCGAAATTTAAAAAAAAAAATGTCTTATTCTGATTTTTATATTCTATAAAACATGGTTTCGTGGCAAAATAACGTTTTAAATGAATCTAAATTTTAAAAGAAAAATGCACATTGTTTTCCCTTTTGGCTTCTTTTCTTAGGGTTTTGGGCTACTGTTGATTGTCATGAAAGTTTGGCAACCCCGTCTCCCAGATGATTGTGTTGTGTACTTATTCGTAAAATGTTAACATTTAATTATGTTGATGTTTAACAAACTATATTTCTGGTATGTTATTTTATCAGGATTGTCATTATGATATGATATTACATTTGTCACTCGAATTTTTGAAACAACTCCTGTATGCCTCATTTACCTTGAACGACTTAACACACAGCTCTAAATATTTATCTAATTTGTTATTATTAAATGTTTTAGTAACTTGACGGTGTAAATTTTCTTTGTGTTTATTTCTTGTACTTTAAACATGCATTGATTTTCGGTACCACTGATGAGATAGTTGAAATCTTTGTAAATCTCGCTGTAGTAACTATAATTAAATTTAGTATAATTCTAATATGTAAACAAACCTGACACGACAAGTATTAAAAACCCTATTTATGAAAACTACCTTTACTTTTCTTTCTCCCCCCCCCCTTCTATTTTTTCCATTCATTCAATATTTCATATTACTTTTAATGTACAAATAAAATTGTATCCAGACGAAGTCTTGAAAATGTCGAGGACAGAAAAAAGTATAATTGCTTTCTCTACTTTCATCCAATGGTAGAAAATCACTGAAAGTTTATCGATATTAAAATGTACTTTGCACTTTAATTAATTACTTCATTAATGTTGATTCTAGTGTAGTTTATATGAATGTTATTAAGTGATTTGGATTTAATTTTGCAGTGTTATGTTCTAGTTACATCAAAAAATAGCTCAACTACTGTCATTCAAGAAAAATAATTGACACAATTTGTGTTCCATTTAAATGCACATCATTTAAAATCTAAAAATGCATTTAGTTATAATGAATCATGCGTACAGCTTTTGAAAATAATTATTGAAATAGTTGTTTTTGATGACTGTTATTAGAAAAAAAAGTTTATCTTGGTGCTGAAATGAATTAAATCAATGCCTACTTAACCTTTAGGGGTCAGTCCTAGGGTGTTGGCCACCCACATGCCAAGATCAAATGGGCCACCCCTCAATAGAATGTTTCTTATTTTGACTCATCTGTGTGTTCACGAACCATTTTAGGTGAGGGGAAGCAGGGTTTGAACTCAAAATTAGCCCTTTTCAAAACAGCAATTTTAAAACGTGTAATTTTAGACTATTTTCAATGACATTAGATGAGGGAGATTTGGAGTGTTTTCCTAGGAACAGGGGTGCCCATCCCCCCCCCCCCCCCCAAGCTCGATGGCACAAAATCCCCCCCCCCAAAATTTCCTTAATTCTCTGACTTTTAAATTAGGCTAAACATAACACTTTTTAGGGTCCCAAATTTTGAATTAAATTTACAATCATTCGCATTCATTTAATGAATCAGTCAAAAAATATATTTTTTAAAAAAATCAAGAAATACAAGTTGCTTGAGATTAATAAAGTTACAACAAATGGAGGAAAAAAAAAGCTTACATTTACGAGCGCTATTACAAGAAAAGCAATAGTTTTTTTATTATAAATTTAGAAGCTTGCTACAAAGGTGGTCAAAATTATAAAGACAAATTAAAAATTCCTCAAATCTTAGCTGCATTTGGTCGGAAAGTTCTGCAAATTTTATGACTAAATTTCTGATAAAAAGAGCCTTTTTTATTATTTTTATTGGAAATACATAGGAATTTCGTATTCATGGCATAAAGTTTGAATTTTGACATCCCTGTTATATGGACAAAATTATAAGGACAATTAGATTTGTGTATTCTAAAAAGCTACATTTGCTTGTTTCTTGTCCTGCGCACTGCACTACATTACGATATAAATGCTTAGTAAGAGATTGGGCATGTCACATTCTATTTTTCTGTCATGCCATTAGGGAACTAAAATTGAAGAATTTAAGAAAAGGAAAGTGGTTGCTTGTTGCTTGAAAAACTTCCTGACTCACTGTGTGTCTAATAGCAACAAATCTGAATACATAGAGATCGGTCATTTAGAGCTTTCTCAAAAATCCCGGCAAACAAAGACCTCAAAGACAAACAGGTAGGACCACCAGGAAACCTCCTGTTTCTGTACGTGTGAAACACATGATCATAAGACGAGCTTGCTCTCCAAAAAAACAAGCGTCAAGAGATATTAGATGGGAAGTTAAGTTACGATGCAGTTCCCGAACTGTTCAACATGTTTTACAAAAAGAGAAAATTTTTCATGATGTGAAATTAATGTCACGACCCACTTTTAAAAAAGCTCATAAGAGACCATCGGTTGACCAAAAATTGAGTGTGCCAAAAAATGCGTTGTTATAGGTAAAAAATGGGGAAATGTAATCTTTTCTGAGGAAAATTTTTTAATTAGGATCGACTATAGATGGTTTTTTTTTTTTACTTCTGGAACGATCTCTGTGAAGAGGAAAAAAAATCTCAAAGTGTATATTTGGAGTCGGCTCAGTAATAGTCTGAAGAAGTTTAGAACCGGAAACTATACCAATATTTTTAGTGCAGGGCGGAATGAATTCTGAGAGTGATGTTGTTATATTGAGCAATATTTTTAAAACCAAAAACGATGTTAATTACGAGTTTGAACAATTTGTTCTAGCAGGATAATGCCTAATGACATGCTTCTCAAACCTCAAAAGCATTGCTTCATGTTTAATTCAGGAAATTACTGTACTGGCTGGACAAATAACTCAACCTAAGTTTAATGGAAACTTTGTGAAGGATTCTGGCTGGCTGGAGGCTGGTGAAAGGCTGGAGCTTATTGTTCAAAATTCTCACCAAAAAAAAATTTAAGAAACATTTTTTTTTCCCATTTTTGACCCCTTTTTTTTCATTGTACAGAACTGGACCAACTTTAGAAAAATTCATGATAAATTAAAATTAAATGTTCTGAACATTTTTTGCAACCCTCTGACACTATCCCGTCTCTGAGGTGGTCTTCATTGAAAAAAAGACACAGCAACTTAATTTTGGAAGGAGTACGTCAAAAAAGTAATACATATTCAAGTATCTTACTATTTTTTGTTGAATAAATTTAAATATTTTTCTTTCATCCAAAAATTTCATTTTCAAAAAAAAAAATCCCTCTCCCAAAATTCTGATGGCACAACTTGCGCCATAATCCCCCCCCCCCCTGTGGGCACCCCTGCCTAGGAACACTTTTTGATATTTAAATTCTAACACTGCAATGATGTATGATCTTTGGTGCTGTTAAAGGAGAAGGAGTAAGTTGTGTAGTCATAAAAGTGCAATATTGCAGGCTATTTTGATGAAGTTAGAAGAAAAAAGGGGGACAGAACTAGAGAAGTTTGAAACTCCCTCCCTGTGTTTGTTTGTTTTTTTTTTTTTTCAAAACTTAAGTCCTGAAAATGCGATTATAGGCCATTTTTGGTAATAGAGGAAGGGATAGAATTTGAAGGGCTTTCTCAGCAGTTTGTCAAAATCGAAGTCCTGGAAATAATTTTAAATGAACATCCACAGTGTTAGGGGAGGAGGGTCGGATCTCTTTGAAAGTGTTTAAAATATGTTAAAGTCCTAAAACCAAAATTTTGTGCCAACTTTGGTGATGCTAGGAAAAAAGATCTAGACTCTTTCTCCCAAAAATTATTCAGAATTGAAGTTTCAAACATGCTATGTAGACAATCTTTGATAATATTCTTAAAAGAACAAATTACATGCAATTGAAAACTTTCTATCTGCATTCACGCGAGTCGCTGATACTATTAGTAAAGCTCGACACACTTCCTCTTATTTCTTCAGAGTCTTTCATCTTCAAATAGTTTGTTCTTTTCCATGCTAGTTTTGGGTATGTTATTTGGTTTTGTTTTTCCTGTATTCCTCTTGATCAGGATAGGTTTGTGTTCACTTTTAATCAGTGGTGGATCCAGCCGATTGTTTTGGGAGAGGCCATCCGAAATTTTTGAACAAACTCCCCAGGACCAAATTTAGCTCCATGCCGCCCCTAGGCAAATTTGAAATCTGCAGCCCCCTCCCCCCTAAAAGAAGCAAAATATCCTTGACTCATAAAAACGTAAAAAGTGTTCTCCAGATTTAAACTGTCAAACTTATGAAGAAATGGTGGTGTTTCACGTTCTGAGGCGCCCCGATGAAATGACAGTGATCTCCCAAAAAAAATTTTATTTGGCAAATACCATGATTGAAAAACATTTGACTTTCATAAGATGTGTGAAAGTAATCATTATTAAATTACAAGAAAAAATTGTCTTTGTGGAAAATGAAAGAATGCTAATATTTTACTTTCAAGAATAACAATTTAATTCAAAAAATGTGTATTATAATAGCAAACTTGCCGCCCTTGAAAAGTTTGCAGCCCTAGGCAGCTGCCTACTCTACCTATTGGGAAATTGGGTCCTGATAACTCCCCAGAAATTTATTAAAATGAAGTTTTAAAAATTCAATTTTCGGGGTATCGAGGCATTAGGTGAGGGGATGGATTTAGGAATCTCCCTCGAAAATGTTTCAAAATTTAAATTTCCAAGTAATTTTTGAAAGTTAGGAAACTAAAAACACATTTCGTCTATTTTTGATGATGTACGGAGAAAGGTCAAGTTTCGGACGCTGGCCAAAAAATACTTTTTGAAAATAAAGCTTAGAAACCAAAATATTCTGTCATTATACATTGAGAAGTTAGAAGACGAGGAGTGCTCTTCTAGCTTTTCAGCTGTCCAGCCTAAAAATGCACCTTTAGGTAATGTTTGTTTACATTAAAGGAAGTGTGAAGGTGCTTAGAATCCTTCCTTTCTGGAAATATTTTGCCTTTGAGACTCTAAAAATTCAATTTTTAACTATATTTATACATATTTTAGAAAGGGATGGAAGATTCGTGAGCTCCTCCAAAAAACCTTCTTCTTAAGCTATCAAACTATAGGGAGGGAGGGGGGGTCCTATCAAAACTCGTTTTATTTGAAGTCCCAAAAAAATTCATTTAAGTTGCTTTTAAGCAAGTTAAGTGATAAGGGCTGGATAAGCTAGTTTCCATTGGCATTTTTTCCAAATAAAAGACTTAAAATGCAATTTTTTGCTACATATCAAGGCATTTGTGAAAGGGCATGGGAAAAAGGGGTTCTCATCCTAGTTTCGGAATTAAAGCCATAAAAACGAAAATTTAGGCTCTCTTTGGTCTTGTGAACAAAAGGTATACTCTGAGAACCGCAGCATTTAGAGATCGTCCAAGTGTCTGTAGTTGGAATCAAGAAATGATGTAAAAGATGGAGGAAAATTTTGGAAATAAAAGTTTTGTTTTGAGGATAGGGATATAATTTATCTACCAATTAAGGCCTATACTTCTTTTTAGTAAAATACATGTGTTAAATTTTGTTATCTTCTCATAATATTTTTTTCTTTTTTTTTCCTTAAAAAAATTCCTACAATCACAAGGCTTTGGGAGAGGCCATGGCCCCTATGGCCCCCCTCTAGATCCACCCCTGCTTTTAATTTCCAATTTGGTTTGAAATTTAAGACTAACTAAATCTGATCTTGTTTGTTTCTTTTCAAAATTCTGACAGTATATTTTTCAGCTCACATGCTTTTCCTCTTATTTTCAAGGCACTATATGATTGCTAAATAATATCTCATAAATTATGTAGCTAAATGATGAGACAGGACAAGAAACCAATATCAGTGACTTGACGTTTGTTAAACTAACAGAGAAGGTTTTCTCAAAATCTAGTCAAGTTGAAATACATATTTGAAAAATAGTAACGGAGAATTTCTGTAGTGATGGTTGAAATGAATTATTTGTGGGAAAAATACGTTTGTGTGTTGTGATACTTGAAATTAACTTTTACAAAAATGTCAAGTGAGTGATCACGAAAATGGGTGCAATAAAACATTGATCCATAACACACAAAAATGCAATTTGTCCCATGATCTAATGATAGGAATGTCGTTTTGTATTTTTCTCACTACTTTTACTGTTGACTCTCACCAGTTCGAAATTTAAGGGAAGGCATAATAAATTTGAGTTGTTAAAAATCTTACAAAAAGCATTCCATTTAAACCTCATTAACAAAAACAAACAAAAAGTAAGAACTTACCATAATTTATTTTAAATATATGTCAAGAATAGTTTGACAGGCATTCTTTTTCTTTTAAGGTTGACTACTTTTCCCAGATTGGGAATAACGTTGAATGTTTTTGTGTCCAAATCAGGTTTTTAGTTCATAAAATGCCCCCCCCCTCCCCCATTTTCTGCTTTTTTAAAAGTTATCTCTTGAATTGGTGAATTTCTCAACGTCATCATCAAAAGACAACGATAAAGACTAGAACCAATGGGAACTGGTGACTCATGTTGAAACTGAGATAAGGTTTGTTGTGGAAAATTGACCATTGTCCTCTGCTGACAGAAAACAGCAGCTGAAGGCGTCTCCCCTCTTACATACCTGTAGGGAGCACAACTGAAACTCACAAAGAGCTCCATTTATTAAAATCGATGAAGGGTGAGGTTTAAATTTACGATATTTCAAATAATGAAAAGCTTTAAAAATGAATCTGCATTGAATTTCAATCTTTTCATTAAATAGACTTACTAGTTTTTCTGTAAAAATGAAAGACTAAAAAAGTTTTTTTTTTCTACCCATGAATATGAAGTGACTTTTGATTCACAATTCTTTTCTCTATGAAATTGTTGCAACTGTTTTTTTCCCCCAACTTGCCCAATCTTCATAAGTTGCTCCACATATTCTTTGTCTACTGCTGTATTCATCTCTAATGAGAAAATTTATTTTGAAGTTTCAAAAAATGGATTTCCATGTTCAGCTCATTTCTCTTCAAAACCTAACTCCTCAAGATATTTCTTGAAAACAGGCTTTGGAAACTTAACATTTCTTCATTCCACATATACAGCGTTTCTTTAAATGAGTCGAGGTGACGTTTTTCAAATTGTGTAACTAAAACGATAAATTCAGGATCAATTAACGTCCATCTTCTTAACGCAGTTGGATCTGTGATAGACCAATTATACCCCCGTCTCCTTTCACCACCGCATTGTTTTGCTTGTAAGCGTGATCCAAACCAACTACAGAAAATACTTTCATTGTCTTTTTTACAACAAATATTCCTTCTTCGAAGGCTTTGTGTACTCTGGAAGGTTTGTGGGTTAAAGAAGATATTTTATGAAAACTGGTAACCATCGAGCATAGTTACTAAAAAGTATATGTGCATCGTTTACTATAGCACCAAAATGGAAAAAAAACTCAAAATTAACTCCTTTAAAGTTTTAGTAAAGATATTAAAGTTGGTTGAAAACTGTGATCTAAGTCCTCACTCTTTTATGTCCTTTGGAAATAGTTTCGATTATGCATGCTCAGTCATAAAAAATGAGATGCATCATGGCCGGATAATTGGACAGTTCGGGCTATCAAATTTTGGATAACTGGAACCCTACTTTGATATAACCCTAAATAAATGTATCTTTAAATTCAGAAACCAATAATCATGTTATGAGGGGAGAAGTATCACGTCAGAGAATTTACGATTAAAAATATCAATTTAAAAAAAAAAAACACTTTTTGTGAAATTCTTTCTGAAATTAGACGTTTAATAGAGCTTTAGATGGCAAAAAATTTAATTAACATCTATAAAGTAACACAACCATTGATTTTAAAAATTATAATAAATTTTTTTTTTTAAATATCGCTATTCTTGGTTTTGGACCAAAAATGCCTGCTAGGGGGTTTTGGGGAGGGGGGGGGGATTTAGGTCTGATTAATGTCTCCTCTCCCTAAAATATTTGTATATACAATGTCTACATTCCAAGTTTCATAATTTTGTCACAAAATGCAATCTCTTCCCGCGTAGTCCCCTGACTAAAAGATTAACACAATTCTGAGCCTCAGAATTTGGCATATTTTGAATTGTTGCCGAAATTTTCAATAGCAAAATAGATGTTTTAGACAGTTTAGCAAATTCTATTGAAAAAGAAAAATTTATTTCGGGTGTAAAGAAATCAGTTCTTTCTTTTTTTTAAAATGAGAATTTAGGAGTTTTGGTTTTTAAAAAAATTGAATCTATGAATAAGCTTAACTTGAGAGCAATTACATTTTCTTTTGATTACTACAGTTCTCAACTTCATTTTAAAATCTTAGCTTAAGTTTTTCTTGCCTAAATTATCAGTTTTTTTTTTAGTTTCAGTTGACACTCATGGGACTGCAATGTGTTCAGAAACTACAGATACTCAATGGCTTTATGAACTACTTCAAGAAGTTCAGCTGGAGCAGTTCTACTCAAAAATTAGAGATGAATTGCAAGTCACCAGGCTTGCTCATTTTGATTATGTTTTGGCTTATGACTTGGAAAACATTGGCATGGGTAAACCGGCCGCACGCCGTCTGCTTGATGCAGTGAAAAAGCGAAGAGCTGCTGTGTGGCGAAAGAGCATATTAAATAAAGTATGTAGCACCCATTAAATTTTACTGCACAGATTTAATATACTCATTAATTTATGTTTTTCAATGCATAAAATTTTAGATAAACTTTACAGAAAATAATTTTAATGAAATTTTCTGCTAGCAGAAAATATTTAAAAGTTAGGTTATCTTTATATTTATTTAAAAAAAAAACATTTACACAAATTTAGTATTGTAATATTGCATTAAAGCAAATTAAACTACATGGTACATCAGAAGTGTTTTTTTTTTCAATTTAAATTTAAATTTCTACTTAAGTGTAGCAATTAATTTATGTTTAATTTAACTAACTAGGGCGCAAGGGGGGTTCAAGCCCTCCCCCCTTTGAAATTAGAACTTTCTTGCTTTTAGTACTTTTTTCTTTGCAAAAATGTAAAAACATTTCTTCTCCATCCAGAAATGAATAAATTATTAAAAATGTCAAATTTTAATGACTCTAATTTGTCCTGAAATCGGTTTCCACAGGAGAAATATTCTGCTAAACCACAGGGAAAATATTTGAGCCCCCCCCCCCCCCTGCAACTTTGCATATGGGCGCCAATGCTAGGGCGCTCTGCCCTCTGCTTGCTAACACTCACCAACCCCCGAAGATTGCTTCACAATATTATTTGATTCGCAAAGATTTAAATTGTCAGTTGAAAAGAAACAGATTAAAAATGCATTATGAGCTTCCTTTGGATCAAGAAGCATTCCTTCCCCAGATTTCAAAATAACTTGTACTAACTTGTAAAGCCCTAAGGCAGCGGTTCCCAACCTTTTTGATTGTGTGGCCCACCAGTTTTGTAGAAAACACAATTAAGGCCCACAAACTACTATACATTACTTGCACAGCCAAAATTTACTATCTGGAGGGTGCCTGTTCATAACTACTTAAGTGTGAATAATATACCGTATTAGGACTGAAAGTGCGTTAAAAACAAGAGTTCTGGAGATGTTAATCCCTTTTTCCCTTTATATTGCATTACATATATAAATACACTGCGCAAAAACAATTTTCAAAATATTTTTCAAGGAAGAAAATAACTTTATTGCATTCACTTAGCTGGCATAGCTGTAAGGAAACTCAAAAACAAGTCCTCAAAGTTAAAGCTCCATGTGATTTTCGGCATTGTCTTTCCTCTACGATGGAGTTGATTCTGGATTGAAACTGGATGATTTTAGTCTCAAATAATTCGCAACATTCAATGCATTTCTATGTTTTTTTTTTTTTTTTAAACTGCAATGAAAAGTCTCATTCAAATAGGTAGGTTGTCGAAAAACCCCTCAAGTGCCTCAATTCATTTTTTCCAGAGTTCAGCAAAAGAGGATCATTTTTAACTTGAAGCTTGAATCTAATACTAGCTTCTTTGGCAATTTTCATTAAAGAAGTTTCTGATTTATTAGGTTTCATCTTCAATTATAGGGGAAAGTTCCTAAGAAATATAAGAAATCTTAATCCTAAAGTTCCTTATTGGCGATGAGCCAGGAGAGTTTTTGAGTGATAGTATATCTAATAAGTGAATTTTCGCGAAAAACGGAAATTAAAACTACAAGTTTTATCTTGATTCAGATTCCCGACCAGTATCCACGGCCCAGTAACACGCTGTTCGCGGCCCACTTGTGGGCCGCGGCCCATGGGTTGGGAACCGCTGCCCTAAGGGCTAAGGGGGCTCATGAGCATTGAAAATTTGCAGTTTTGTACGCTTGGAAAGTCGCTTTCATATTCGTGGTTTCTAGTAATATATTTTGCTCTTTAGCTCGGGGCTTGAATTGAGTTGAGCTGAAGATTTTCCGTTAAAATCGAAACCCTTAAAGTTTGAATAAGAAAGAAGAATCATGCGAATCAAAAAGAGGTAACTATGGCAACACCAAATAAAACATGAATAATTTTAATGGAGATGAGATTATTCTAAATGGATTTTTAACGGCTTGTAACTTTTTTTCCTTTGGAGATAAAAGTTTAGTTTTTGACCATAGATCGAATTAGATCTGGAGTAAAAAAAGTCGCTATTTTCAGTGGTGTAAAAAAGAGAACTGTAGGACAATTCCTTCGCTTTTTTCTGATAGATTTAATGAAGAAAGTAGTGCCTTAATTATAGTTAATCCTAAAAAAGGTTGAGTTAAAAACGCAAATAACTCCCGCCATATTTAAGTTAGAGCATTGAAACAAATTGCGTAGAATGCGGAAAATTCTACCCTTTCCAACAATATATAGTGCAAGTAATTTTTCACCCCTTTAATAGGCAATTTATGCAATATATGAGCTTAAAAAATTACAAAAAAAACCAATTCGAATTTTAAAAAGTAAAACCCCAGATGCACACCCCCGGAGCTTAAAGTAATTTTGTACAACATTTCAAGGCTGCAGGCGCTATGGGGTGTCCTGGACGCAGGTCTGTCACAGACTTCCTTCCAGAATTTCTTTGAAACCTTACTTTTATTTACTATAAAGAGATAACTTGTGTGAAACTAACTTTCTGAAAGAGGTCTTTTGATATTCAAAATATTATCTTTTGAAGTTCACACATTTGAATTAGATTTCTGTTTGGATCTTTAAAATGCCCAAATATGATATGATAATATGAAATAGCTTTAAAAGTAACATGAAAAATAATTACTTTTGATTTTTCAGCTTTTGCCATCTGGAAAACATGAAAAATCTACCAAAGCGAATCTTCCTCCTGTGCCTCCATTTCTACCTTCCAATGGTTCCTTAACATGCTTAATAAATGATAAAGATTTAAAACTTTTAAATAAACTTGGTGATGGCTCATTTGGAGTTGTGATGAAAGGAGAGTGGACTACAATTTCTGGACCAACTGTGAGTATAGAATATTGATTTATGAACAGTTATAAAAATTAGTAATGTGCAGACTTTTTTAAAAATGTAAAAATACTTTTGTTACTTATGTATCAAATCACCAATAGTAAAGGCTCAACCGGTGGTATTCTTTAGGCAATAAACAATTGCTGATTGTTTAAAGATTCAAAACTCTGATGGCCAATGATTTTGCTTTTCCAACAGCCAATGGCAAAAAAAATGTGTTAAACTTTTAAAACATACAGAGTGATTGTCGAAATTCATTTCTTTCTTTTCCATTAGGATCATTCCACGCAATTTTGACTAACACAGGTTGCCGAACCATTTTAAAAACATTTCTGTATGTTTCATAGAAAAAAAATTTTACTGAAGGAACTAAAATCCATTTATAGAAAATATCCAACTTTATTTTTTCTTAGGTTAAGGCGAGTCAAAAACTGCATGTTAACTTGTTTTTGCTCAATTTAATAGTTTACCAAATGCCATATACTTCTTATACTAATAGAGATATGCTAACAATTCAAAAACTACTGAAATCTGCAGATGTTTTTCTGTTTTTGGAATGTAAATGTAGTTTTATTGGTATGAAAAAGAGTTTGTGAGTGCTCTTTAAAAGAAGGTGAAATGCCAAGCAAAATACAAGTTTTTGAAAAGGAATTACCTTATGAGGGAGAAAGATACTATTTTAGCTTTTTTATATATCATATTACAATCTACAAACATGTCCTTCAAAAAAGATCAGATTTTTTTTTCTCTTTGTTTCTAAGTTATACCCATTTAAAATTCAAAAAATTTCAAAAATAGTCACTTTTGATAGTTTGTAACTTAAAAGGGGGAAGCAGCATTCACAAGAAGTTCGCCAATGAAATACTTCTATAAATAATGTTTACAATTTGAATTTCATTATGTTATTCAAATTGGTCTTTGAGATACAGACATTTGCAGGGCTCATTTTCATCCTATTTTTCCTACTTAAGTAAGAAAAGTCTTACTTATGCAGGAAAATTCCTACTTTTTAACTTGAATCTTTCCTAGAAAATGTTAAAAGCTTGCTGCAATTTCAATAGTATATTGTTGATAATTTAAATGCATGTAAATGACAATTAATGGTTTTAATTTTTTATCCCTGGATGTCCTGAAGGCATCTTCAGGACTGGATATTTGGCCCCCCTTAAAACAGGTGAGACAGGGCAGAATTGCTTTCTCTGGATGTCATGTTCAAACGTACCATTATCGACCTTGTAGACATTTCCTGTTTGGGGGAGATAGGATTACTGGCATACACACAGGCAGATAGATACACACAGGTTTTAATAGTATATCTTCTGTAATTTTGCTTAGTTTTTCTTACTTATTATCTTTGTAATAATTATGCACTCATTTCTAGATTCCTGTAGCAGTTAAAATTTTAAAAGAAGATGCAGTTTCTTTACCTGGAGCTTTTGAAGATTTTATCAAAGAAGTAAATGCAATGCATAGTTTGAATCACCCAAATCTTATACGTCTCTTTGGAGTAGTTTTACTTTCACCATTGATGATGGTACTATATTATTATGATTATTATTATATTAATATTTTGAATTTTATTTTTTGATGCCTAAAATATTCCATTTCTTACAGGTTACTGAATTAGCACCTTTAGGCTCTTTGAGAGATGCTTTAAGGAAAGAATGCCACCATACTCCTGTTTCTCTGCTAATAGAATATGCTGTTCAAATTGCTGCTGGCATGGCTTATTTAGAATCCAAGAGGTTTATTCATCGTGATTTAGCAGCAAGAAATGTGCTTCTTGCTACCAAGCGAAAGGTAATTTCATTATCGTTTTGATTTTATGTAAATGTTTTTTACAGAACAAATTGCCATTTGGCCATGCCGTATTTCAGAAGCATCCATTTTCATAAAGCTGCTATCCGCAGGAAAAAACTGAAAAATAGATTGGCGAAAGTAGGAATGCAAATAAAACCACATAGCTTGTAATTTTTACTTTTTTGTCAACTAAGTGCTTGGTTGGCTTCAACTTTAACATTTCAATTATAAATAACCACACAACGAAAATATATTGAGGGTACATTTTTAAAAAAAAATTACTGTTTCTAATATAAATCATCAAAATGACATTTGTTATTTTTCATAATAAACATCAACAAACTTCAACCAGCAAACAATAAATTGAAAATTAAATTCTCTCATACAAGATGTTTACTTTCAGTCTCAATTGAAAGGAACTACAGTGTGATTTTTAAAAAGTTGCTGACTATAAATTTCAAATGGTTTGTTAGACTATCATGTCTTTTTTTATGGTTAATTTGTTAACAGCTTGTTATTTCTCTTTTCCATCTTTGATTGATTTAGGCTTTTCATTTCTGTTTTAAAATAATTGCCGTTTTCATTTTTAAAAAAAACGTCATTGATAAAGAAAACCATTTGTTTAAAAAAAAGTGATTTTGAATGAAATCACGAAGTTTTTCGAAAAACAAAAGTTTTACCGAAACTATTCATTCTTTTTTCCCAAAAGAAAATCGAAGTATTCATACTTGCTTAAAGACTCAATGCATTGCAGTATTATTTTACAAACAAACAAATATTTCCCCTTATATAATATGTTAGCCTCCAAGTAAACGTATAGTTACCTTCTTGAAAAATTTTCTTTTGGGAAAAAATTTCCATAATGTCAAACTTTTAAGTATAGCAAACTTTCTTTCTGTTCTACATAGAATTTCTGGAATAGATTTGACAAATTTCGGACATGGTACCTAGATTGTTTATTTTTACACTTAGAAATTTTACCTTGGTGTCATGGCACATAAATATAAATGCTTATTTCCACTGCTTAAAAGTCCAAGAATTTTTTTCTTGAATAAGAGAGTGAACCCAGAATAGTCATGTTTTTTCTCACTATAATAAAAATTTCAAAGAAAAAAATCTGAAAAGTTACTCTTGTGGAGAAGTTCTACCGCTGATTTTTTTAGTTTGCAATGCTATCATTTTAACTTCAACAAAGGTAGTTTATAGCAGGGTTGGCAAGGTTTTGGACAGCATGGTTAAAACCACGGTATTTACCATTCTGTCCAAAACCCCTGTCCAAAACCATCCAAAAGTGTCCAAAACTACATTTTTAAAGGAACTGTATTTTGTGAGAAAATATCGAAATCAGATCAAAATGTGTCAAAGTTATGTTTTATATTGAATATTTATTCAATGTGAGCATTCAAGTATAAATATATATGTATTTATACAGCTGATTCTAATCTAGTTGCATAGAAATTGAATTCCTCATTAAAAATTTCAATTTGTACGCATGACTTTTTCCCCCCCATAAATAGCAGCCAAATTTTTCGACATTTATGCATGAATTAAAAAAAGAAATTGCACAAGTTTTAAAATATGAGTGCATTTATTTAAACATCAATTTATTGTTCTTTAATCTATGATTTAAAAAAGTATTTTCATTAAAACATCATGTAAAACTGATATGCAAAAACCATTTAAAAAATTGCTTTTTTTTCCCCACCTAAATATAACATTTGCTCTGAGTTCTAAATGGAACTAAAACTAGTTTGTCTTGGTAGTGTTGTGAATTTCCTTTCGTGTCTCCACCGTTACATAAGGAAGTTTTTATTTAATAGAGTAATTGGCACTTTTAAGTAAAATATATGTTTTTTTAAGTAAAATATATGTTGTGAATGAACATTTCGGAGATACATATTATCAAATACTCATTAATTAAAACTTATGAACATTGATATTTATGCATTACAAATATTGCAGTAATAAAAATTGATTAGATCACACCTTTTAGCTTTAGCAAACTTTTCGACAGTTTAAAACACTTTTAGACAATTTTGGATGGTAAAAATCAAGTGTCCAACCCTAAACCAGTTTTGGACAGTCCAAAACCCAACCCTGGTTTATAAGGCTCGGAAGATTGTATCCAAAGTTCAACCAGTTTTGTTAATTGATTATTTTTATCCTTAAGCTCATGAAATTTTACAGAGAACTTAAAGGGAGAGAGCGTCCATATATATTGAAAAAGTGACTCTGCAAAAATCGACTTGTTTAACAGAAAATTTTCTAATTATCTTTTAGGTTTTTTTTTACTTAATTTTACAAAAAAGGAAGTATTGTATTCATGAAAAAATTTTCACTCAAAAATTGACCTGAATTTCCATTTTGCTCACCTCCGAATGAATGTTGAGTTTTTTTCGACTCGACCACACGTGCATATACAGTCAAGTCCCAACTTACGCGAGGGATGCATTCCAAGACTCCTTGCGTAAGTCGAAATTTCGCTTTGTTGAAAAATATATGCATACAAATTTTTTAAAGCATACCAAATACTTATAAACACCCCTCAAACTGCTCTAAAGCATTCCTTAACAATACACTACAGTTTTTTGCATAAAGAACTGAACATTTACTGTATTTAAAAAATAAAAAACTTATTCAACATGAAATACTTTAAGATGAATAAAATGAATGACCAATGGGAATTAAAAAAGACGTAAAATTAAAATGATGCACTATAATAGTACAATAGATACAGTAACAATATTTAAGAGTTAAAAAATGAAGATAGTGATGATTTATGCTCCATGATCACATCATTATTCTTATCTAATTTTACATTTTTAAATACGTTTGCTTCACCTTTATAACGTTTCAATTCATGGCAACATCTCTTCCTGATCTCTTTATTAATCCACAATACAACAGCAGCTTCTATTTTCATCTTATATATTTATATGAGCAATTCTTGTGGGTATGTATATATTTCGTATCTCGAAAACAACTCTAACGATTTGGATGAAATTTTGGATTTAATTGTAAATTAGCATTTAAGTTGATCTGCATCAGTGTTTTTTCTGTAAAAATGCGATTTTTTACAAAAAAAGGTTTTTTAATACAAAGTCTAATTGAGTTAAGCCTTGAAGTAAACTGTGAATTGACGCATCAGGCAGACGATTTGCAACCATAACAATGAAAATTTGTCTCTTCTCGTTTTAAAGTTTTAAACTTGCTTAGGGTTGCCAGGCTTGGCTGATATTGACCACTTTGGCTAATTTCAAACACACTTGGCTGAAAACAAATTCAAAAGCATTATGTAAGTCGATGTAAGGCTTTTTTTCTTTTTAAAGTGAAACTATTGCTTGACCGTCCTATTCTATTTTATTTATTTATTTTCTTTCTACACTTCAAGTAGTTTAACATGTTTTTTAAATCACGCATCTAAATTTTATTTCGAAGAAACTTGAGACTGTTTATGTTTTGTTAAGACAGTTGTTATCATTTGTTGGAATGGTTTGTGGATCATCAGTTTGGATGGATATCATGCTGTATGTAGCATTTTCTGGCGTAAAGTGACCAACTACACTAAAAGTACTTATTCAAAAAAAAAAATCTCGATTGAAATAAAATAGTGAAACGCATCATAGTATGAAAGGAAGTATTCCGTTAAAAAACGATTTCACCACAGCAAAACTGGCTCCAAGGTCAAAATATTTTAATTACTGACAAGAAAATTGTATAGTGGAAACAAATATGACACATAGTTTAAGGCAAAATGTTGATTTAATTACATTTAGAATCTTCTTTGTTTGGTACTTTAGTGTTATAAGAAGGTCGAGTGCTTAATATTTCGTTAACGTGAAGCTTTTCAAGCATATTTGGAAAAGTATTGAACCTTAGTAAAACACGAGCTGACAAAAAAAATTCTTTTAAAGCCGAGCGAGGCTCGGTCGTCCAGATACTAATATTTACTTTGCTCGACTGCTCTGCATGCTTCAATATTGAAACTAAGTTCTGAACTTTTACGGATATCTTTTAGTTTTGACTTTTAATTATATGTATGGAAGATTCACTCATACTTATTGTCGCGCTACCGTGGAAGTTTTGTAGTTGTTCCAGCAGATCGAGAAGTTCAGCGTTTTTTATATTTTTTATCAGAAACTTTCTTTTACTTCCCATCTTCAAACTTTAGATGAAGGTGACACTGAGTTGCTATTATATTTCAACAACTTTTACCTTTAGAATGAAAAAAATAAATAAATGAAAGATGCTCAGTGGTTATTTGATGCACTAGACTAGTTTGGTGTGGGAACTTTGGCTGTCAGTGATGCTTAAAGAGATGCAACAACATTAACAAAATCAATATTTAGTCGCCAATAACGATGCTGATACTTCCTTCTAAAAAAAATTCGTGTTGTGGGGAAAAATTCGCGTTAGCTTTAAAATTCGTTACTCATGAAAAATTTGCGTTATAGTCATTTTGTGTAAGTTGAATCGCGTTGTAACGGGAGTCGTCTGTATACCTAAGAATGTATAGGCGCCTGAAATATCCCTTTTGACAATTCCCAAGTGAATTACAACGAGTTTTCTCTTGATGTCTGTCTGTATGTACGTATGTATGTGCATTCGCATAACTCAAGCACGGTATATCCTAGAAAGTTGAAATTTGGTATGTATACTCCTAGTGGGGTCTAGTTGTCAGGGCCGATCCTAGGGTGTCGGCCGCCTGTGTGCAAGACCTAATGTGCCGCCCCTCAAGAGTAATTTGCATATTTTGACTAATCTTTAACGTCTATATAAATCTTTCTTTAAATTTCTATAGCAAGTTCGAATTAAAAAAGGGGAGGGTGACAGAAGAATGATCTTATAAAAAAGAAGAAGTTTTTTATGGTAAGAAACTCCTTAGGTACAATTTATATCGATGAAGAAAGTAATAGATACCAAAATTTATTAGTCGTAAAAACGCATTTTGTAATCTTTCTTCGGTGACATGAGAGAAGGGACGGAGGAAGGGGAAGCATGGGGGGAGGTGTCAGGAGTTCAGGGGAGGAGGATTGCTCCAAAAAAATTATCGAAATTGGCGTACGAAAAACATTTTTAGTTAATCTTTAGTTGTGTTTGGTTGGAGTTACAAGGACAAAAGAGTCAAGTATATTCAAGGTGCATGGAGAAATTTTCGAAATTGACGTCAAATATCGTAATTTCGGGAACATTTTCGAGACTTTAGGTCAATGTAATGTTGCAGTTCTTTCCTGAAATTCTTTCAAAATTGAAATCAATTTGAAGCTATTTTTTAAGACCGTAGCTTAGGAAAGATCGGCGTTCTTCCCGAAAAATCTCCGAAACTAAAATTTTAAACCCGCAATTTTGGGTTACCTTTGTTGACGTTGCAAGAGGGAGGGGGATTCAATCATCTCCCATCGAAAGATTTCGAAATATAAGTTAAAACGCAAATTTAGGCCGTCTTTGGTGACGGTAGGGGATTTGGCGGCTATCCTCCGGTAATTTCTCGGCACTTTTTTTTTCAAAAACCCGTTTTTGGCTAGATTTGAAAACAATAGGGGAAACGGGGAAAATATTCCAAACCAAAATATTTTTCGGAACTGAAATCCATTATAGGCTATTTTTGAGAAGGAAGGATTTTGTGGTTTTTAAGCGGATATTTCTAAAATCGCAATTTTACATTGTCTTTGGTGACGTAAACAAAACTAGGAAGCTTCTACGGATCTTTTTCAACATTAGTATCTGAAAAATATAACTATAGACTTTTGTCCACCTCACCTCGGTGACTGATGGATATGCCCTAGCACCGTAAAAAGTTACATAAGCCTGGCAGTTCTCCTCCGGAATTTTTTAGAAATATAAGTTTCAAAATCGTATTTTAAGCATTGTTTGATAACGATGGGACTAAGAGTGGGTGGTGGTTCAGTGTGCCCTCACGAACTGCGTTTTTGAAACTGAAGTCAATTTCAGGCTAGTTTAGGCAGGAAGCTGTGGCTCCACGGAACCGTCTAAAAACGAAATTTTCAGGTATAGTGATTGTGTTGGTAGAAAAGGGCGATCCTAGGTCTTTCCCCAAAAGTTCTTGAAGCTGCTGTTTGAAAAACCCAATTTTAGTTTGTTTTTCAATACGTGGGAGGGGGTGGAATTAGGGGCTTCTCTAAAGACGCTAATTGTGACTGTCTTTTGTAGTAATGTTTGCGAATGGATTTCGGGGTCCTCCACTGCAAAAATTTGAAAAATGCCAAAACAATTTTATATGACGTTTGATGATAGGAAGGGCTGTCGTCTGAAAACAGATTTTGGATTTTGGAGCCAACATTTTTAGGCTATGTTTGATTAAGTTAAGGGGAAGTGGTGAATTAGAGACTTAATTGGGTTCTTAAAATCGATGGTTCAACCAGCGAAATTTTCTGAAAGTAAAGTCCTAGAAACGCAATTTTAAGCCTTCTTTAGTTTCGTCAAGGAGGTCATGGCATTCTTTTGGATCTTCGTTTTGTAGCTACATTTAAATTTGCTTCCCGTGGCAAGGGCCATGTCCTCCTACCTGATCTGAAACCGGGCAGTTCATTCAAGATTTTAATCAGAAAAATTGTCGTAAAGGGGGAAAAGTACAACATTTCCGTTTGTCATTCATATATGTTACTCTCAAGGGAATCGCAATTTTCCACTTTTTCTCCACGCATCCACGATTTTTAAACACAGAGTTTGTTACATAGTTTGTTGTTTGAAATGCTTGAGAGAGTATCTAATCAGTATAGCTTTTTTTTAATAAATAAAATATGTCTTCATTGTTTAAATCTATAAAAGCTTCGGGGGTAAACATTAGTGGCCGCCCTCGGTACTCCTTTTAGATGGCACCATTTCATGCTTCAGAAGGGGGCCTTTCCCCTCCCCTGTATCCATGCCTGACTACCGGTTCTGTCACAAACTTTGCAACCAAATGAAGCATGTGTGTTAAGAGTAGATATTAATGGACAATAAACCAACACAATGTTCCCTAACATTCTATTTTCCTTAAACTATGCTACGCTGTCGGGAAATCGACACATACTTCGACAATTGAACATTTAAAAATCAGCATATTTATTCTACTTATTATAAGTTATCTTGTGAGAAATTCTTGAGGAATTTTGATTGATTATAAGAACTATATGATGCGGCCTTCGGCCGCCCCTTGCTTTGGCCGCCCTTGTGCGGCGCACACTCTGCACACCTGCTAGGATCGGCCCTGCTAGTTGTGCACCTCCCCTTTTGGTTACATTCGGGTGTTTCAAAAAGGGTCTTTTACACCTTTTTGGGGGGAAATCGTTAATATCGATGCAAACTCAAGTGTTGTTATAATTTGGCGGATACTTGCCGATACATCACCAGGTTTTTGGTCGCCAAGTTTTGTCACCAACTTGGCGACAAATTTGACTTTTTTTTTTTTAAATCCGGTTTCAATTTAGCCATTGTTGGTGATGTTAAGAGAGCTAACTATTGGATCCCACTAAAATTACCAGGGTTGGCAAAAACCCGGGTTTTTTTAAAAAAAGCCCATGGACCCAGGGTTTTTTGGGTTTTTTTAAATAAAACCCAAAAAAAAACCCAACTAAAGCTGGGTTTTTTAAAAGAAATGTGGGGTTTTTTTTTTTTTTTTTTTTTGTCTTTTTTTAGGGGAAAGATGGGGTACTCGTAGCATATTGTAGCATAAGTATACGGACAAAGCACAAAAATTGTCTTGATAAAAAAGCTGGAAAATTCAGCGTTTTCTGGAGAAAGGTATAAAAGACGACAAAATTCAAGAATGGTGAAGTTTCAGATTTTTTTAGTTTCCATGGATTACCAACAGTTAAGGCAAAGTTACTTCTTGAGTGATAAAATCTATTGTTTATTTGTTTGTTTTTAATTTCGACATTTTTTTTTTGTATTTTACTTTATTGTATTTCATTTTGTTATGCAAAACTACTGTAGAACCTCAAGTAGTTTAAATCCCTTTTTACTGAATTCCAGCTTAATCAAGACATTTCTTTGAATTTTATGTTGCCTGTTTTTCTATTTCTGTGTACGGAGTAAGAAATATTAAACTTTTTCGTGAGATAATGAAAATACTGTACATCCTATTCCGTTTTCTGTCCGACCATTTGTAAAACCTGTTAATTTCTAAAAAATATACCTTGTTTATTCGAGTTTTGTGACGTGTTGGTTTGCAGAAAATAATTCACATGACAGCCTTTTAGCTAAAGTAGTATCCTTTGTACAATCTGCAAACATTGAGAAAATCTGACGTGACAGGACTTAGTCAAGATAATTTGAGTTCCTTATTGACCAGTTGAAGGAATAAAGTTAAATATATTTATTTAAAATCTTTGAAGCATTTTTTAATGCCCTTAAGAGTTAAGAAATACTATTAAAGTTCAAAATTCATTTTTTATGTCCATTGCCTATTGTGAAGAAGAAATAAAAAAGTTTAAATTGTAAAAGTATTTAAATTATTTTTAAAAAAAAAAGTTCTCAGAAAATTTTAAAAAACCCAAAAGTGGGCTAAATAATGGGTTTTTTTAAATGGGTTTTTTCAAAAAAACTCATTGGGTCCAACCCAATTGGGTCCAATCCGGCCAACCCTGAAAATTACCAATAATGGGGAAATAACATTTAATGGGTGTAAAAGGAAGTCATGTGATGCACACATCAGCTCTTTTTTTTTTTTTTTTTTTAACTTTTTTTAAAACTTTTTTTCAAAATGTAATGATGAAAAATCTGCAATATCTTTTTTTTTCTTCACATTAGGTTAAAATAGGAGATTTTGGATTGATGAGAGCTTTACCAAATCAAGAAGATTGTTATGTGATGACTGAGCATAAAAAAGTGCCCTTTCCATGGTATGTTTGACTAGAGAATGCTGAAAAATGAAATGAAAATTTTAAATTGACTTTTGAAGGTCAAAGAAAAAAATTGAGAAAATTAATGCATATGAAAGTTACAAAAAAAAAATGCATTAAATGATATCTGTGAGTATAAAAGCCTTTCTTTCTAAGCAAATATTGTGTTCTCAAAGAGTAAGACACATGGCACTTTTATACACAGTTGCAACATCAAACATTTGCTAGAAAAAAAATGCATTTTTCTTTTCTGCATTGGGTCTTATGAAACAAATCTCATAATAAGATTCATCTGCTTTTGAAGTCTCTAGTTTTGCACAATGGGTACAGGAATGTGGGGCAAAGTGAAATGGTTAAGATGACTGAATTTTTTCAAAATGAACAAATCGGGAAATTTGTTTTGAAACTTACAGTACATAAAGAAAGAACATTGTATTTTATAATAAAACTTGTGTTGAAATGGTATTTTTAATTTTTGGCAGTAATTTTGAGCCTTCAAAAAAAAGTTGAACATTTTCCCTTTTTATTTGCATGGGACAAAGTGAAAAATAAAATGTTTTTATAATGAATATTTTCTATTCAATTACAAAACATATTTTTGATCAAAAGAATCGGCAAATTCAAGGTTGAATGAATAAATGAAAAGATAATCAAATAATAAACAAATAATGAAATGAATAAATTAATTAATATATGAAGAAAATAAATGATCCAGTAAAAGAATGAATGATTAAATAAGTGAATTACTAAACGAAGAAATGAAAATGTGTTAATTAATGAATGAAAGCGTAAGTAATTTATATTAAGTGATTGAGTGAGTAAATGAAACAAACTATTTCACTTTGTCCTGTATGTACTTAACTAATTGTACAATTTATTTAAAATACAAATAAGTTTCATATTAACTAAATTAATGCTGCATGGAATATTAGGAAGTCTCAATTAATATTTAAAATGTTAATTTCGATAACTTTTATATACACTACTGGCCATTAAAAATGCTACACCAAGAAAGCGACATGGTACGAACATGAAATTTAAACGACAGGAAGAAGATGATGTGATATGCAAATGATTAGTTTTTCAGCGCATTCAGACAACGCAGGCGCCCGCAGCGACACCTACAATGTGTTTAAATGAAAATATTTTACGGCCAATTTATCACGTGCAAATTCAATTTTAACGCTGCTGCGTGGTGGAAAATTATTGTGATGCCTTGTGTAAGAAGTAGAAATGCGTACCAGCACGTTTCTGCCTTTGATAGAGGTCGCATTGTAGCCCAACGGGATTGCTGTTTATCCTATCGCAGTATTGCTGCTCGCGTCGGTCGAAATCCAATGGCAGTTAGCAGAACATGGATTCGAGGGATTCAGGATGGTAATACAGATCGCTGTGCTGCTGCTCAACGGCCAGTAATCAATAGCAGCCGAGAGGATAGGCATGTTATCCGCATGGCTTTAATGGATCGTACAACGACATCGTGAACTCTGAGTCAAGAAATGGGGTCATTTGTAAGACAACAAGTGTCTGCACGAACAGTTCGGTGACGTTTACAGCAGCATAGACTGTCAGCTCGGAGACCATGGCTGCGGCTACCATTGACGCTGTATCACAGACAGGAGCGCCTTCAATGGTGTGATCAGCGACGAACCTGGGTGTACTAATGGTGAGACGTCGTTTTTCTGATGAATTCAGGTTCTGCTTACAACATCATGATTGTCGCATTCGTGTTTGGCGGCATCGTAGAGAACGCACACTGGCAGCGTGCGTTCACCATCGTCATACTGGCCCATCGCCTGGCGTGATGGTATGGGGTGCCATTGGATGCACATCTCGGTCACCTCTTGTCTGCATAGACGGCACTATGGACAGTTGGCGTTACATTTCTGATGTGTTACTACCCGTGGAACTACCCTTTATTCGAGCCCTGCGAAACTCTGCGTTTCAGCAGGATAATGCACGACCGCATGTGACTGGTACTGTGCAGACTTTCCTTGATACAGAAAATGTTCAACTGATGCCCTGGCCAGCACGTTCCCCAGATCTCTTACCAATAGAAAGCGTCTGGTCAATGGTTGCTGAATAACTGGCTCGTAAGCAAACCCCAGCCTTTACGGTCGATGAACTGTGGCATCGTGTTGAAGCTGCATGGATGTCTGTCCCCGTACATGTCCTCCAATCTTTTTATGACTCAATGACCTTTCGTATAAGCGCTGTTATTGCTGCCAGAGGTGGTAGTTCTAGGTACTAAGTTCTTAGAATCTATTCACCCAAATTTCTTGAAAATTTAATCATTTGTTATTTCCAACATAATATATGTGTCCAATAAATATCATTTTGTTATCTGCATTTCTTCCTGGTGTAGCAATTTTAATGGCCAGTAGTGTATATACTATAAGTTTTTAACTTACAACAAAATATTAGAATATGAGTATATATTTTTTTTAATTGCCTATATTACCAAATGCTTTAATCTTCGGCTATATTTTTTTCCAGACTAAAATAGACTACATATGGTACTATGTAGCTGAAATAATACTAGATTGGTGGAGCTAAAAGCAGAGTAAATTTTTTCACCATTTCACTTTGCCCTATGTTCCCCTACTATAGCTTTTTTAGTCTTAAATTCTGCTGTTACATGCTGACCAACTTTAACTTCACTGCTACTTTTGCCGGAATCTACATTTTTGCAAGAAACAGCATAACTTAGGTTTCAGCGATTTCACTGTTGCTATTACTAAAATATATTTTTTCTAATTCTAAAAGTTTTCATATTTGTGGTCTTCTTAAAGTGAATCAATGCACTCCGTGTTCTTGGTTTGAATAAATCTTATCAAAAGTTCTTTCTTTATTACAAAACATAAACTACAAATAATTGTCAACTAAAAGAACTTAGAAGAAATTTCTTTTTTGCTCCACTCTTCATGAAAACTGTTTAAAAAGGAATGTTTCATACTTACTCAGCTCTGCTGAAATAACACTTTCTGAAATAAAATTTGCACAGTATAGCTGTACCATGTAATTTCATTTTAGGATTTGCTGCACTAAAGGTGCTATTTGTTGGTCATCAATTTATATTAAAAAAAAAAAAATGATAGTATTTAAAAATTTGATCTGATCCAACAAGCCCTGACTTTTCCTTCTTTTTATTGTTCTAGTTTATTCTTTTTCATAATTTAATCCTTCAGTTATTTTTAAAAAATTAAGCAGAAAAATATTACAAAAATCTCATTAATTTTAATCCCATGTTGAAATTACTCACAAACTTGCACTATTTTAGATCATTTATTTAATATAGAGATTAATGAAGTAAATTTTCCTTTATAGGTGTGCACCCGAGAGCTTGAAATCTCGACAGTTTTCTCATGCAAGTGATACTTGGATGTTTGGTGTAACTTTGTGGGAAATGTTTACATTTGGGGAAGAACCATGGGCAGCTTATTCTGGGGCTCAGGTACATAAAACATTCATTTCAATTTTTAATGATTTAGATTACTGAAACATTTATGTGCAATATGGTTCTCTATTTTTTAATTTTAATCTTTTTTAATAAAATTGCTATCTGAGCTATTATCATAGGTTAAAAACTATTGTTTATTATCATCATCAACCTCTTTACCAGGCCTGCTCTTACATTTTCCAGAAGGAGGAGAATGTTAAGTCAATGCATATTCTAATCAGCGCTGTCCGTTGCCGCAGAGGCCATAGCACGCTCTTTACAAGTGCTATGGAGCAAGGCTCCAAACATTTGACAAATAAATGGTAGCCAGCAGAAATGTATAGTAGCCAAAATATAATTTTTACCTCCCCCCTCCCCCATTCCATTTCCATAAAAAAAGTGTTTGTAAAAAAATATTTTAGGAATTTTATTGTTAATAAGTCCTAAAATATTTACTAATTATTATAACTGGCATGAACGCCATTATGTGAAGAAAACCATAAATATATACATTATAATGGGAAAAAAAGCAATGAAAAGACTTCACCAAAGCACTAGAATTCCTCAATTTTCATAATCTCTCACCAACTTTAATGTACTTAATCAGTTTTTACCAATTTTCTTTATTAAAATCTTCAACAGCCTAATATAAAGACTGCTAAAACTAATGCTAATGTTTTCAAGTTGCATTTTCTTGAAATATGAATTTGAGACTAATTGAATTTAACTTGGATTGGATTGAAAATTTCAAGTGGACATGGCTTAATGACAGTTGTGCAAATCCTCCATTACAGAAGATAAACTGAAAGGCTTGAGCCAAAGAAGAGTAAGAAATAATGTTAAATATCAAACTATTAATATCTCAGCAGTTAGAGTTACACAATCAGCATCAGTGTCGCACCGCCAGTCTCTAATACCACAAAAATTGATTAATCGCATTACTTTTGATTCTCCACTGTTAGTTTTCTAAATTTTTTCCTTGGCTTCTATTTATAACACTAAAGCTAAAAATCTGGCAAATTATCTTGTACTTATAGTTTTTTTAAGCACAAATCACATAGCTGCCATAAATTTTTGCAGTATTTTCTTAATTTTTTGGTTCACAAATCATTTGATTTTCATTGGAGTATATGCATACATGTAACTCCTTTCCAGGCTGGTCATCTTTTTTCAAAGTTCACCCATTAATGCATGTTTTGTTTTTACAGAATTTTCCTTAAGTGCTATAAAATCTTACAGCACTTTTTGTACCATGCCTGGCATATATTGGAGCAATTGAGTATTTTCAAGCCTTTTCAGTTAAAAATTTTCTTATTTTCTTACAGATTTTGCAGAAAATTGACCAAGAAGGTGAACGACTGCGTAGACCGGAAGCATGTCCTAATGATATTTATCAGCTGATGTTGCAGTGCTGGGCACATAAGTCTGCTGATAGACCTACATTTTTAGCTCTTCAGGATTTTCTCTGTGAGGTGTGAGCCCAGATTTATTTATGTATTTTTGTTAAATCTAAAGATTAAAATGGAATTTTAAAATAATTTCCATTTTGGTAAGTTTTTTACTTTGCAATTATTGATATTTTATTGACTATAATTCCAATTTTTGTTAGATATTGAAAAAATGCTAGACAAAATTGAAAGTAGTAAAATTGTCCTCACTAAAAATTTAAGGATTTTTTGAATTACTTCAAAGGGAGTTTCTTTTTCAACCATGATACATTGACACTTTGTTAATATTTTATAATACTAATACAGTACATCCTCATTTTTTCTGACAAAAGCAATCCGAAGAAATGAAAATGCGGATGATCTGAATAATGTGGGTTAAAAAAAAATCTGAAATTAGCAGACTTTCCATTTGTTACAATTAAAAGAAATGTTTTAAATCCTCATACAAATAATAGCCAATGATCGAGTAACCCTTGAGTTTCAAAAATGAAACTCGCGCCACGACATGATAGTTTGATAATATGTTTTGGTAATGTTTAACATGCAGGGAAAGACTTGATTGTGACAAGGCTGATTTCGATCTGGTAACTGTTTTACTGGTAAGACAGTCATCTTAAGGGAATGAAGAATGAAAAAAAGTGGTTGAAAATTAATGCTATCCACTGGAGCTTAGAGTTAATCCACTGGACTTAGTGTTAAAATTTCAACTATCAAAATATCACCAAACAGGCAATGACTTTGTTAAACTGTAGAAGAATAGAAGCAATTTTCACCCGTCATACATTGACAGGCAACTTTCTAGTTACATAGAAATGTTAACAAGCCATTAAAACATATTTTAAAAGTTTGCATCATTGCACAACTAAAAATTGGCCCACTGTCTTCTCTTTCAAACATCTGGATTTGAGGGAAGCACAGTTAACCTAAGCCCTTGATATTTGCTAGATCACCATAATTTGTAACACAATCTATGTGGGAGCTGCATATTTAATCAAAACAAAATCAATCTACGTATAGTAACTATGTTATATATCTTTATTATATGTATTGTAAATTTGTTTAAAGTCTACAAATTTCATCCAGATTATCTGGAGATCTGGATTAATTAGAACCAGATAAACAAGGTTCTACTTTTATTGTTTATTTGAAATAGAACCAATTCGGGTTCAGTTTGAACAAGTAAAAAATTTTTTGATCATCACTTTTTCTATAAAATCATTTCAAGTTATATATTCTGTAATGTTTTTTGTGTAGCAGATATTAATGTTTCAATATGGATATTAGTAATTGGTTATAGTTTTACTGAAAACTTAGAGAAACACTGGGATATTTATGCTTAAATTCTTCAACTATATTTATAACCATTCATACATAAACAGTTTGTCAGTTAAAAAATAATTTGCATTCTGGTGGGAATTTCTTCTATTAAAATTGTCTAGTAGTAAGATTTTTGCAACCATATTGTAATTTTAAATTAATAATTTTTCATCTTTTATGATGTTTCTAACCAAAAACTTAGTTTGTTGGAGATAATTCTTGTTTAGGATTGATTTTGCTGATGCAACAAATTCTTCTTTTCTTTCAAACATTTTTTTTTTTTTAAATTAGCTAATTTATGTTGTATATGTTTAATTCCCTGAGTCTAAATACTTATGATTCATATGTAGTCTGGGCTACCAAGGACCTAGGTGAGCCCCTAGTCAGTTTAATCCCTCCTACCATAAAACGCACCAAATTTCTACTATTCGCATTCCAAACCGGGCTCCTAGCTTCCGCCTAGGTTAACATGAGCTCTCATCGGCCCTATACGCTGTTTGTACTACATGCATAGCTACTGCTATGTACGTTCCTTAAATAGTGTCCTTTTCAAATAATCCAATAAATGTAAGATTACTCTAAAAAGTAATTTAAATTTCATGAATAAATATACTTTTGATTCAAGTTGAGTAACATAGAGTGTGACCATTAATTTATTATTTTGCGCTTTGTATCTGCATGGTTCCTTAAATAGTCTTTGCATCCTGCAAAGTCTTTCGCTAGAAACCGACTGCTTCCTTCAATGACATACTCAAGAGGATAAATGTATTTAGATATCTTGTGTTTAAAGCAGAATCCTTTTTTTAGCTTTAAAGTTTGGAATTCTAGACTGATTTTTAAAACTTATTTCCTGGCACGATTTTGTGACACTGTTATAGTTTTTAATTAATAATTTGAAACCTTTTGTGATGTCTTTAGCCAAAAGCATAGTTTGTTGGGAAAAATTCTTGTTTGGAAATGATTTTGCTGTTGTAGCACATTCTTCTTCTCTCTCAAATACATATATTCTTTTTCATTTCCAGCTAAGTCATGTTTTGCTATGTTTAAATGTATTTAAATATCTTGTACTTGAAGTGGAACACATTTTTCTTAAATTTAAAGTTTAAAATTCTAGACTAATTCTTAAACCTTTTTTTCAGGCACGACCTTTGACTTTAACAAGTTCACAAGCTTTTGATGAACCTGATAAACTGAAAATTCAAGTTGGTGATGTTATTGAGGTCATTGAAGGAAGGTAATTATCATGTTTATCATTTACATTTAGATAAACTGAATTTACTTGTTTTTATTCATTTAATAATGTTCTAAAACATATTTCAAACTAAGCAGTTATAGATATTAGCCGGTAATAAAGATGGTTTTATTTTTTTATTTATTTATTTTTTTCATTTCATTCTTTTAAATAGTTATTCACTCACTTTAATAATTTTCTGTTTGGTGAAACATGGCAGGATTTCTGGCAAAAAATAGCAGTCTCTGCTTGCCAATATAATAAATTAAACTCCTACAATAAATTAGTAATAACAAGGATCTTTTCGTAATGTTATCGCTTATTTGTTCCATCTACCTAAATACTTAATTTTGTTGTTGCTGTTTTCCTAACATTGTTCTTTTTAATACAATGACCCTCACTTGTAAGTTGAGCATCAATTCAAAATTAAAACTGTAAGCTTAGTGCTCATTTAATAAAAAGACATTTGAAGTGTTATTGTGTTGAGAGTTGACTCACAACTTTCAATTTAATTATTTCAAAGGCAAGAGTGTTATTGGTGGAAAGGACAAAACCAAAGAACGTTTCATATTGGAATTTTTCCTCGCCTTATTGCGGATCGTCAGAAGCCAATAACTGGAGGTGACATCAGTAAACCGTTACGCAACAGCTTTATTCATACTGGTCATGGTGATATTTCTGGAAAATCTTGGGGAAATCCAGGACACATAGATGAGTAAGAACATGTTAATGTTTTGACTTTAATTTTGAATGAAAGCTTGTAGCTATAGCATTTGAAATATATATGCTAAGCAATATATAAAGTAGTATAAGCTGACCACATACTAGTAAGTATTTGGCGATTTCAATATTGCCAAGAGACTTTCCGTTACTTAAATTGTTTTTCAAAATTATAAATGCAAATCTACTATGAAGACAGTCTTATAAGATAAATATATGCTAAGCAATATATAAAGTAGTATAAGCTAACCACATACTAGTAAGTATTTGGCGATTTCAGTATTGCCAAGAGACTTTCCGTTACCTACATTTTTTTTCAAAATTATAAATGCAAATCTACTATGAAGACAGTCTTATAAGATAATTCAACAAAAGTAAATCCCTGTGTGCTGATGTGTACTTGCTACTAAATATATTTCCTTGTCTCGTATCAATGGCATTATTACCATTATTTTAAAAAGACATTTGTATACATCAAAACATTTTTTTAGGCCCATGAAGCTCTAATATTAGAACCACAAATTATAGTTATCTTTACTCTTACCCCTGATATGTACTAGAAATTCACCTCTCTTTTGTTTACACATTTGACCCCTTGACAACCCTTGAAACATTTGAAATTTTCGTACCAGAAAAGGATACTCTGTTCTGCCAAGAGCGAAGGTCGTGATTGCACTTTTTATCAAAACTGAGTTACAGTCACAATGTGGTTCTTTAGCTAAATACAAAGTTTTATGATCATTTATCAATGGGAAATATTTTGAAAACATTCTGAAAAGGTTGCATCTTAATCAAATAAATGGAGGCTCAAAACATAAAACAGGAATTTCTCATTTTGAACTCTGCTGTTGATACAACTTTTGCTCTTAATACGTCAGTATTGTAGTCACTATACAGAGCTCAACCTTATTCTTCCAGATTGATGTAGCGATGCCACCTTCAAAAAAAAAAAAAGAAAAAGAAAGAAAAGAAAAATGAACTTGTTACACTAGAGTCATTCAAGATTAAGTCAAAATACATGCATTTGATATGTTTTTTTTTCTTTCCTCCTATCTTTTTTTTTTTAATGTAATTTTAATTGAGTTTATTCTTTATGTCTCAGTGTAAACCTGCTATTGTCTGATATTTATTCTATATATCTTAATAGGTTTTTGTGCATTCATTCCACACACACTTGTTTAAAAAGTTTACAAATTTCATTGTTAGAAAAATACATTTTCCATTTGTTGTATTTTCTTTGTAAGGAAAAAGATGTTTTCCTTTTTTAAGAATTGTAGTTCTTTATTCTTCATTCACTTTATTCTTCATTTTTAGGGTATATCTCCAAAATCCCATGGAACCTCCTGATTTATTAGGTTTAAAAGAAGAGCCTCTACCTACTCCTAAATTAAGGGACCGAAATAGTAGTAAGTTGTACAATATAATGTTTAGAAATTCAATGATAACAATTACATAACCTAGATAATTTAAGCTAGTTAAGTTTGGTTATAAGAAAGATAAGTTCTTTTAAAGTCAAATGGTACTGATCTTCTGACTATGGAAAGAACCTGCATTCTTTAAAATTTGTGTTATAAGTTTCATTTATTAGTTCTCAATAGTATTTCAGTGAAACTATTTGTTAAAGTTTTCACACAACTGGAAAGTGATTCACATTAAAAGGGGACTGCATGGACAGATTTCTTTACATGCAAGTTCATTCAAATAACTTTTTCATACTTATGCTTTAATTAATTTTGTATGAGGAAATGTATATATTTGAATCTAAACAGTAGTTATATAATTTCTTGTGAAATAACAAATGCATAAACTTAGTTTAATGCCAAATTATATGGAGACAGACATTTATGTCATCCAGACACAGAATGTATCGGAGCTTAAACTAGTTATTATATGCTCTTACTTAAATTCTTCTCTATTGGTATTACTGATTATACTATAATATTTACTGTGCCTTTTTTTTTTTTTATTATTATTAATTTTAGTGATAACATAAGTAACCAACGAGTTTCAACTTACCTTCTACAAGAAAATCTGTAATCTTTGGTGAAATATGTTCTTTGACTCTCAAATAGGGTTAAACCTGCCTATCTCGAAAACCTTCCTATGTCAAATTTTTTCAATTTCTCTGCATTAATAGTATAAATTCAATATTTTCTTCTATGTCTATCTGAAATAAATTTTCCTCAAGAATACTATATCTTGAATTCAGACTTGAATTCAGATTCTTTTTGGCATTTCATTCCTAGCAATCTTTATCAATAGTAGAAGTTGGAGACAAAAGTATTTTTTCTACTTTCTGCAGTCTTGAGAGACATGTAGCCCAGGGAAAATTAAATGCTTAAGGAGCAAATTTTATAGAAATTCCATCCACTTGGAAACTGAGGGGAAGGTGCATTGTTAAACCCATGAAATCAGGCATCGCAGCGTTCCTATATTCCTATATTTTCCTATATTTCTGAAAAAGTTCCTATAATTCCTATATTTTCCTATATTTTCAGTTTCCGATTCCTTTTTTTTTTTACTTTTCCCCTCGACTTTTGGCTACCCGCCTTTTCCGCGATCCACGTGCAGCCGCCATTTTATCTTTCCTACTGTGCAGGGCTCCCAAATGGTTCGCTTTTCCCGCCAAAGTCCGTGTTTTATGGTAAAGTCCACTTTAGACTTTTAACATTATGGTCTGATTAGTTCGCTTTTATATTGTTTTTACTTAAATATCAGATTTTAAAAGTTTTTCATTTCTTTAAAAGTTACTGTTCTCCCACGCACGCCGCCGCAGCGCGTGTTAAACAAAGTTCGTACGCCCATGAAAAACCTTGAAAAGTTCTTGGGGGGAAAAGAAAGGTCACACACACACATTTTCTAGTGTTCGAAAACCTTGAAAAAGTATAAAAAGTTTCTTTATTGCTTGAATTTATTTATTGTTTGGATTGTGCTTGTAATTCTTTTAAAAATATTTCATTAGTGCAATTTTCTGAACATATATATTCGATATGATTTATCGCGAAAAATTGCTTTCGTGTTTGAGGTTTCAATCTTTTTGCATCTTGTTAATATTTTGATTCTTTTTACAATCCAAAGTGATTTTGACATGTGCTTACCTTAGCTTAGCTTATTTTTCGTTTAATTTCAATAATTAATGAAGGAATTGTTTTGGAAACCATGGCAACATTGAACTTACTCGGCTCGGACGCGGAAAAATGCTTCTCGCTTTTGAAATTTCAATCCTTTTGCATCTTGTAAATATGTTGATGTTTTCCACAATTAGAAGTTATTTTAGTATATGCTACTTTAGTTTAGCTTATTTTTCGTTTGATTTTAATAATTAACGAAGGAAATATTTTGGAAACCATAACAATAACATTGAGCTTATTCGGACTTCGCAGAAAATTGCATCTTGCGTTTGAAATTTCAATCCTTTTGCATCTTGTGAACATTTTGATGTTTTGACAATTGGAAGTTATTTTGACATATGTTTTTATAGATTAGCTTATTTTTCGTTTAATTTCAATAATTAATGAAGGAATTATTTTGGAAGCCATGGCAACATTGAACTTACTCGGATTTCGCGGAAAAATGCTTCTCGCGTTGGAAATTTCAGTCCTTTTGCATCTTGTAAATATTTTGATGCTTTCCACAATTGGAAGTTATTTTGACATATGCTACCTTAGTTTAGCTTATTTTTCGTTTAATTTCAATAATTAACGAAGGAAATATTTTGAAAACAATAACAACATTGAGCTTATTCGGACTTCGCGGAAAATAATTTCAATCCTTTTGCATCTTGTAAACATTTAGATGTTTTTGACAATTGGAAGTTATTTTGACATATACTACTTTAGATTAGCTTATTTTTCATTTAATTTCAATAATTAACGTAGGAATTATTTTGGAAACCATGGTAACATTGAACTTACTCGGACTTCGCGGAAAATTGCTTTTAATGTTTGAAATTTCAATCTTTTTGAATCATGTAAATATTAAAATATTTTGCCCAATCGAATGTTATTTTCCCATATTCCAACTTAGATTAGCATGTTTTAGGTTTAATTTAGTAGAAAATAAATAAATTTATTTTATGGGAAGCATGCTAACATTTAACTTGGTTCGTGAAAATTTGCTTCTCTGAGCTTTCAATCGTTTTGCATCTTAAAAATATTTTTATATTTATGGCAATTAGAAGTTATTTTGACATGCTACGTCAGATTAACTCGATTAAATTTTTACTTAAATAACTAAAAAATTAATATTTTTTGTGTTTAATTCAAGCTTATTTAGTTTTCCAAACATAATTTTGATTATCATTAGCTTATTTTCGGTTATTACTGTTTTTTTGTGTGGGAGGGGGAGGGGTATTAAATTTAAACAATTGAGCACATAACATTTTAAAGTAGCGTCTGTATATGAAACAAAGTTGAATTATGTAATTATATGAAGTTGAATTTGTACATCATTTCATTGTCATGATGCCTGCTGCTGTTGTTGTCGTGTGCCAAGTAGGCTGGCAATTTGAGGTGCACTGCTTCACTTTTCCAACTGTAGAGTAATTTGGTGTGAAGTCCGACTTCTACAGTACACACATGCCATAAGGACCCGTTTATAGGGGACAAGGACAGGAGAGAGAAAGTACGTCCATGCCCGAGCCGGGATTCGAACCCGGACCTTCCTATCGCAGTCAGACTTCTCTGACCACTATACAAGTCAGGCGGCATGATGCCTGCTAAAGGGGGGAATTTGTTCCCCCCCCCATAAAAGTTCAAAGCACTCATGGCCCTGCAATCATGGATTATTTTTTTTAATGTAAGCTTTATGATTCTTGAAAATATACTTTGAATATGAAAATTGCAAAACTATGCCTCATGTGATCTGCTTCTCTTTGTGATTGAGAATTTCAGACATTTTTAGGGAAACTTTCAATACAGTAGATCTTTTTGGTGTGTGATGGATTCATATCGGTGGAGAAGGGATATAAATGCTATTAAAGAAGCATTACAATACAGAAAAACACAAAAATAATTTTAAACTATAGAAAGATGAAGCACAGCTTCATCTATCCTTCAGTGAGACTACCAGCATCCCTGGTTCAATTCAAAATGTATCATTACGCCCATTTAGTTCTATGGAGGCTGCCTTAAGTGCTGCTCTAAGTGCCTCCCCCCCCCCCTCCCATCCAAATGTTTGTGTACATAATATTATTCAATGGATAAAAAGATCAGTTGTGCAGAAGGTGATAAAGGAATTGTATCATTAAAAATCAGTATTATGGTTAATTAACAAATTATTTTCAGGGATTTAGCAGCAGGCAGCTAATTTGCCTTTTGATGCTTCCTTGTGTTTAAATGAATGGTCCTCTCAAGATCCTCTTTTTAATCCTAACTGGTCCTCTGTAGTCCTCTTTTTGATTGAAATTGGTCCTCTTTTACCCTTTTCTAAAACTAAAATGTGTTGGGAGCCCTGCATTAGTTTCTAGAAAAGTGAAATTTTATCTGCACAATTGCATTCGATCCTCATTGATTTGGAGGCTTTGGTATGAACTTAAAGAAACGGTTTTGATTACTAAAATGCAGTTTCCTAACGACTTCTCATTTATTTATTTTGAAGTAATTTAAAAACCTATTTTAACTTAAATTTTCCAAAATGCATGTTTTTGTAAACAAGTGCAAGGTTCTATTTATTAATTTTTTTTATGAAAGTAGTAAAAACTACCCCCCCCCCCCTCACTTTTTGTACTTTAAAACTTTGGGACAGTGGTGGCCACCAAGTTTTTTAGGTCTGGATTATTTTGCTTTAATGACCAAATATTTCTAAATCAAATATATATTTTACTGGGTGTCCTTCAAAGTCATGGGAAATCGTGGATTTCAACTATGATCGAATTTCTTACTGAAAAGTCAGGATTTTCAGGGGGGAAAAATGGTCAAAAAGTATCATATCAGAGATTTTTCTGAAAAAAAAAACACAGTATACGTTTAAATTTTTAATTTGCATACATTTAAATTTTTACCTGAACACTTTTTTCTAGAAAAGAAAAGGAAATTCACAATAATTTCTTTTTCACAAAAATAAAGAAAATTCACACAAAATATTTTGCTTTTTCGCAAAACGGGGACTTAAAAAATGAAACCTGGATTGACCCCTGATATTACTGTGACATGTGACTTTGATTTCAGCATAGCACATGTTTCAACAACTTATAAAACTTAAACTTTTACTGGCTTTTTTAGTTTGGCTTTTACTGCATTGTCAAGTGATAACATAAATTAGAACAGAACTTCACGAATTTCATTCTACTGCACAGCTTGCCCATCGCAGTATCGGATCATGCAAAATCTTTCATTAAAAATTAGATTAGTGACACAACTATTTTAAGAAAGATTTGTGTTCATCTACAAAAAGTTTCGTCTATTTTTTTTATTTTTAAAGAAGTATGCCTTAATATGTTTAGTACAAATTACAGTTTTACGCTCTTTTACTGTTTGTAAAATTGATTTTGTGTGTATTTTTAGACTTATTTATGCGTATGTATTGCACTTATGTCAGGTATTGTAATTACATGTTTTTAATCGAATAGTAGTATTGCATTTTGAAAAAAAAATGTCATACTGGCGAGCTTTGTTATCGAAATTCCTGTATATCCTTTTTTTTTCAAAATATTCCTATATTATTTCAAAAAATTCCTATATTTTTGTTGGCAAATGTCACTTCTATCCCTGCATGAAATAGCCTCCTGAATTTTACTTTTGAGTCATTGAGAATAGTTGTTTTGTTGTGTTCTCTGGATATAGGCCCTTATATTCTAATGCTTAAATTGTTTCAATTGATGGGGGGGGGGGGGGGGGAATCTCAACATTTTTGAAAAATTATCATTGAAAGATAGTTTTCATTTTTAAAGGTATGCATTAAGTTACTATCAATTTAATCATTAAAATTAGTAAAATGTGCAACCACAACATGTCATACTATAAAAATATCAACAATATCAATGTAAAACTCTTTTACTTAGTTCTGAGTTTTTGTAATAGTTTAATCATACCAAAAATTCAACTGCAATGCATACCAGTAGTGTTCTTCAGAAAGACTACTAGTGTATATTGCAGTTGACACAAGAATCTTGTGTATGTATAATTGTGTAAGTATACTAAATTTATTGACTCTTGAAATGATCAATAAACGTCTCTCTCCTTGGTGAGACCTTACATAATGTCTGTGTTCTACTTTCAATTCCAAAATTAAGGTAGTGCAAATGATATAATAGTATTCTGTTTAAAAAAAATGCTTATAAGCTTTTGCTTTGAAATACCTCTGTGTCTATTTAATGTGTGCTTATAATTATGCTGTGTGCTTATATTAATGCTTATAAAAGCTTTCAAAATTTATGCACGGTATGAACATTTCATTCATTCTCATCTTTTAATTTTTTTAATTAACCTTCGAGAACGGCGCTACTCAGACAAACACGAGAACTTGCAAGGGGTGTCCTACATCCCAGTGGAGAATTTCCATATTTTACTAATTTTCACTGTCTTTTTTTAACTTTTTTATGCCAAACATAATTATTACTTTAAACTTTGCAAAGCAACCTATTTAATGAGGGATTTTTGCCAAATTCATAAGAAAATTTTTAATTTTTTCATATAAATACTCACTTACCTCACTTACGTCAGTTGATGCATTCGGTACACATGGCATTAGAATGCTTTTTGCTAAAAATTTTAAACATTTCGAGCAACAAGATTTTTTTGGTCATTCTTACTACCACAGAGATAACAGCTTTTGTATGATGACACCTTTTTTTTTTTGAGTGCTTCCGTTGAGAAATTATTTCTCAAATTTTACTTTTGTTTGATGCTTGACATCGCTCTCTGAGACGCGCATGGTTCTTGACAAGTTGAACTACAAAGCATTTAATTATTTTTTCTCCTCTTTTTTAATACATATCTGAGAATCATTAATTATTAAGAGCAGCAAAACTCTGCAACTGATTATAGCTGTATTTAGAAATGACAAAAAATACCACCATTTGCCCTTTTTTTTTTTTTTTTTTTTTGAAATCCATGCTGTAGAATAAGAAGCTAACCAACAAATGCTTTCAATTCATCTTTGCTGATATCATTGGCATTGAGTAAAATCATATCTAATATTTTCAATAAGTATTAGTAGACTTCATTGTAAAATCCAGAATGCTTTCATCAAATAAAATTGACAGTGATTCTGAAGATGTTACAATATTACTTGCAAGTTTCGTATTTCCCAGAAGTTTCTAAATAATGTTCTTTTCTTGCGTTATTGTATTGTAACTATATTTTTCTTTCATCTCTTTTGGTTGATCATCTTTTCCAATGTAAAAAGTTTCATTTTTATGACCAATTATTTCGTCATCTTCAGATAAATCCCCAGTTTCACTATCAGAATTATGATGACTATGATTTAACACTAATAAGAGGCTCCTCATCCGATTCATTTATTGATTCATCATCAGTGGAAACTTCATCCAACAGCTTTTGCAAATGTCTTATATCCTCATCATACGTCATGTAGCGCAAAATTTTCAATGAAAATCAGAGAATTACAAGGATGCGCAAGGGGTGTTTTACACCCCATATAGAGATTTCCAGGAAACTACTGCAGGGATGCACATAGTAAACATATTCCCCAATAGCAAGTAATCTTCAAACCAGCTACACGAAGTTTGAGCCATTTTCAAATAAGGGAATTTAAAAAAGTCAAATAATAAAGTTCTGTGGGGCATCAAACATCCCCTTGCGCGTCCTCGTAGGTTAAAAATTTTGCGTATTTTTCATTAAAATTTTAATCTCAATATTGTGATTAACTCATTCTTTAAATGTTAATTACATAAAATAACTGCAGTTTATTAGAAAAGTACTACTTTAAGTGAATATAGTGCTTACATAATAGATATGTGATGAAAGAATGTTTAGTTTTGCTTTAGTATGTGCATCTTGTGCATCTAGGGTTCTATAATTTAATGTTTTGGCACATACACTGACTTGAAATATGTCTGCCAATTTTATACATTGAAAAAAGAATGAGAACACTGAAGGAATCTGTTAGAAGCATTCCTCAAACAAGCTTCATCTCATATTCAGATGTATTCATGTTTTAAATTAATCTAGGTTTTTTTTAAATTAAGTTTTATAGCTCTTTTACAAGCAGTAAACATTAAAATTTTATATGCAAGCTAATTTTTTTCATAGTGCTTAATGTGTCCTAGAGTAAGTTATAGGTCTGTTAATATTTGAATGTCCTTTGTCTAGGGCCAGTTGAAGAAAGTGGTGCTAAGAAAAGAATCTCCAAGCAGTTTGGATATAATAAGTTAGAAAATGAACAAAATGGCGACTTGAAAATGCAATCATCTTCATCGAGATCCAAATCTAAGCACAAAAAAGAAGTTACTGAAGGAATTCTTATCGATTTTACAAATGAAATAGCTGTAAGTTCCAATCCTATCATGCCCATGCCTTTCCCTACTCAGAAAACTACTCCCACTATGCATGTTTCATCATCGTTAGTAGATTTGTCCATTCCCACTTCGGCATTGAATCTGTCTATAAAACGAGAAAAATCCCCTGATTATGATACATTTTCTACATACTCATGTGATGGTGCTCAACAAGATCGATATTACAATGTTCCGCCTTCAAATTTTGAAGCTTCCATTGACAGGTATTACTCCGTTGTGCCTCCAGACAATCCAGCCTCTCCAAATTATTATTCTCCTGTTGCTGAAATATCTGATACATATTTTCTTACTCCGGCTGTACCCAATTCTAGCTTAACAAGAATGGGAAGTTGTCCTGCTCTGCATTCAGACTTAAATCATAGCTATAATAATATTTATCAGAGGCAAAATAGCGGTCAGATGACTAGTAATGCTAATGCATTTGATGACTTATTTGATAATTTTGGAAATCTTTCATTTAAATCCCAGCCTCAGTATTTGGCAAATAAGTGCCAAACAACTACGTCTTGTGACAGGAATCACATGCTGGAAGAACTGAAAAAAACTCTTGGTAAAAGAGAAATGCATTCTAATTTTTCTACAGAATCTGACAAAAAAACAAATGTCAAAATCCCTTTGTTGCAACCTCCTCAATCTCATGCCAAAAGAAACAATCGGAGTTATGAACTGTCTCATAATGTATTTCAGAAATTTCCCAGTGATATTTCTGCTGATGTTGCAAGACTATCTGGCCCACCTCCTATACCAAGTTTGCCCCCGAATACTGCAGAAATAAAACCTTTTGTTATTAATAACACAATTTCCAGCAGGAATATTATTTCACCTAACAGTGGATCAATGTCTTTCCTACCAGAAACTGTAGTGTCTCCTAATTCAGAACATTTAAGAAGGCATTTTGTATCTATGCAAGCACAAGTGTCCGGTGTAACTATGGATGAATGTCAGGCATCTTACCAAAAACACAAGGGAAATATTGAATCCGCTGTAAAGGAATTGCAACTTTTGCAGCTGTGTAAATTAGAAATTGCCCCAAGATCTCAATGTGAAAAAGCTTTGAAGGCAACTAACTGGAATGTAGAACTTGCTGCATCATCATTAGTTGATGAGCTTCAAAACTTTCAGTAACATTTTGCATCAAATGCAAATAGTAAAATGGAAAGTTCAAATGCAATGTTAAGGTTGTGAATTTTTGTAAAATTGTGTCGGCTTCCTGAAAGAAAACTGATACTTATTTCCTTTTCTTTTTCTGGGTTCATACATAACTTACTCCATTTAACATATCGCTCATTTGGAAGAAGAGTGCCACAATATGAAAAAATTAGATTTTACAGGAGAAGCATTTGAAGTTGAACTCTTCAGGCAATTAGCATTGAGAAAAAGAACTTTGCTGTGCTCTCCATTGGTTAATATTTGAACAAAAAATCTCATTTTCCAAAGAAGATAATGTCCTTAGAAGGCCTTTAAGTGAAAAAAAAATTAAAAATTTCGTATTGTGGCACTCTTTTTCCAAACGAGCGAATGCGAGGGCAGATAAAATATAAACCGGATATTTTTTTAATTGCTTGCATCAACCAAAATATATATATATTTATATATCTGTATTAATATATACAAAAGCGATCCTTTTTCTGCATAGTATCCTTCCTTTGATACACAGTTTCTTTAGAGTGCCAAGTTTTTGATGTTGTGATAGAAAGAGGGACATGTGAGAGTCAGTTGCGCATGCAATCCTCTACACTTGCATCATCATTAACTTGTTGTACTCCTAGGTGTTTTTTTAGTAGTCAAAACAAATGGAAGTAATAGGGTGATAAATCCTGGACTGAATAGAAGGAGGTGTCCGATGAAATGTCTCCAATTTTTTCCACTTTAAAGCGGTAATATTCGGCCCTGCTTTTCTTGAAAAAGAATGACATTATGTTTCACTTGCTGGCATCACATGTTGTGATATGCAGCTTGTGTTTCATCCAAAAGGTGACAATAATTGCCTGCATTAATTACTTTCTTCAATAATGTCACAAATAGCAACCATGTTGTCTACGGTGATGCTAGTCTGCAGTCACCTTTCCGCAGATTTTGTTTTCTACAGCTTCACTTCTTGATATAATTTTTTTAGCTCACTCATACACTCGAGTGTGCAAAGTGTTTCTCCCAGAAACTGTGTGTGAAGCTGTCTCAAAATTTCAGAGTTTGGTGCCCTCTTTTGCAAGAAATGTAATAATTATGTTTTACGCAACACAGGTGCGAAACTCTTGCTGATTCATGGCGTACTGAAGCAACCTATAATATTGTGTGTGCAAGCTCAAAAACGGTCCTTCAGGCATCCCCAACATATTGGCAAGGCACCACCTCAGATTTATTACTAAAAGCAGCAATAGATTCAAATGCCGGTTTATATTTGAGCTGCTCTCATATATGTAAAGACAAATATATACCGTAATACCCTGCATTAACCGGCATGCCAGAAAAAATATAAGGTTGGCCAGGGTGCCAGGAAATTTGAATTTTCCAAAAGATTTGGGGTTTGTTTTATTTAAAAAAAAATTGTAAACTGATAAAAAAAAAATTCTTTAGTCAAGACTACACATATTGAAAGGTAAACAAAGAGTGAGATAAAATTAATATGCGTTTTTGACTAATGTAGGTCATTCATTAATAATTTAGCTATATGCTAATAAAAAGATTCACTCAGAAGCAATCGGAGTAATTGATTCATTTATAAAAACATTTATGAAGTGTTTTAAATTACAATTAGAGAAGCAAGTTTTATTTTATTTATTGAATAGCTATATTCAATTCTTTATGCTATTGTAAAATATTTAAATTTTAGGATTATAAACGTTTGCTCCGTTTTAACTTTTTTATATTTTTCATAATCCATTAGATTTTTTTTTATCAGAATAAAATGTTCATTGTTAATTAATATTTTGAAAAAATAAACAATTAATATTACTGAGATAATATGTAGAATGCATGTTATTTTTTGTTTGTTGAAATATACTTTATAATATTTAATTAAATATATTTTTCTTGCCTTGTTTTTTCCGTCATGCTGATTTAGTTATTCTGATTTGTTAATTGGGACATATTGGGCAAAATACTTAGTTATTTTTTCATGTTTATCTTTGCACATGCTGTTACATATATTATCTGAATTTATTCAAACAATATTTATCATACAGTATTTTTTAAGTTCTGTATGAACCTTGATATTGGAGCTACTATTTTATTAATTTGTGTCTTTCTATGTGATATAAATAGATTTCATGTTTAAGTCAACACAACTACAAAAATTTATTTTTGTAACTTCACTACTTTCATTATTAAAGAGCAATTAACATTTTATACTTTTGTTATTTAATTTTTTAGTAGTTACGTATGATTTTATTATTTTTACTCATATTTTTAATATGTTTTGTCGAATTTGGGAAAAGTACTTTAAAGAGAATTAATCTCACCAAAGATTTTTTGTTTTTGCACCTGTTTGTGATACATTGACCATGTCATACATAATTTATTACTCATTTTCTATGTGTTTTCTCTGTTTGATTTTGTGTTACACAATGAATGCTCTTAAGTTATTGATTAATATTATTCAAAAAAACATCTTTCTATAAAATATTCTCAATCTGCATTTTCTTTTGTAATTATTTAATCTTAATAAAAATCAAATAATTATTGTAAAGAAACATCATTAATAAAGCACAAAAATTGCAAATTATTGCATATAGGTGTTACGAAAAGCATTTTTGGTTTAAAAGACATGAGCTTGTGGATGAGGATGGAAGAACATTCAACAAAACATTTTGTCAAATGCTATTAATCTACAGTGTTGGAAAAAAAGGACTCTTAAAAACAAAAACCTGTTACATGAAATTTTTGTGCTTTACTCATGTTGTTTCTTGTAATTTATTTTATGCACAATGGTGTTTTGTTTCAACATTTGAGATTTATGTAATGAACATTTCTACAGTCAGAAGTTTTGTCATCTATTTGGATCCAGTTTAATACTTTGCACTACAATTTCTCTCTGAATATTTTGTTTCCATATGCTTTCTAATAGAATCTGTGGTACTCAGGTTTAACTTCTTTCAGAAACTGTGAGCAAAACTTTTGCAAATTCCAAAAGCAAATACTTTCTGCAAACAAATATTAAATTATACAACTAAATTAAAAATAATTGTTTTGATTTTAAACTATTTCTCCAGTTTCATCCATTAAAATCTCAAAGAAACTTTGTGTTGACGCTTTGCAATGTGACTAATAATATGAATAAAAGCCATTGTTTTTATGGATTTATCTTGCATTATTTATGTGCAGGAGTCGGAGTGGTGATTTCAAAAACTTTAGGACACAATCTTGATAACATTTTAGGACATTTTTAGGACAATAAGTATCAAGTTTTTTTTTTTTTTTTTTTTTTTAACTTGAATGTAAATTAAAAGCTTGATTTTCACAATGGATGATAAAACGTTTCAAATTCTATCTTGAAAATTACAATAGAATGCGTTCAATCGTTTATTCTTCAACACTGTGACACATAATGAAGTAGAAGTAAAAGCCACATACCAGTACGATAAATGTATTTCCAATTGGTTCTTTACTTGCCTTGTTGTTTCATCAAAGTAAATTACAGAGAATGATAAAGAAATATCCTTAATAAGGAGGGATTTATTAAAGTAGGGTGCAAGTTCAAAATTTATTATGCACTTAACTTTTATCAGATAAGTTGATCCTTTTTTGTATCTCAAAATCATCAAAAATATGCCTGTAAATTACACATTAATGATTTAAAGATGCAAACTGTTTGTAACGGCAACTAAGCTAAGAAAACCTCCGCTTTCAAAGTTTTATCTTGGAGAGAATTTGGCACAAAACCTTTGGATTGCTTCATCATAAATTTATTTTCAGTAGAAGACGAAGAACATATAATTTAAAATACTGCTTGATATTTCAAGCTACTTGTCAACCTTTTATGTCTGGCCACATCAGCATGAGACAATACCTGTGAAAATCCTAGATTATCAATATTGGAAAGATAATGTACAAGCAGAACAATATGTTTTAAATTAATCCTTTTCTGCAAGGCACCATGTGCTGATTTTGCATCCATTTCTGTCTGCTTTTTCCAACCACATGAAAAAGAATTTCGTTTCCTGTGTCATTTTAATGAAACAAATCATTATTTACATTTTTAAAGCAAAAAATTAGAGACTAAAATAAAAAGTATATGTGCAGGAAATATTCCAACTTCACTGAACAGAAACACTAAGCAAACTGACTGTACTTCAAGAACAAGCTAATGCTCAGACCTTCAGACCATAACACAAGATAAGCACTTTCAAAATAAATATGACTTCCACCTGGGGACACCCCATTTAAACTTTCTTTTAAATATATTTTTTGAACCAAGGGTTTATATTTGATTCAACACATTGTACTTATTTTATTTCAATTAGATACAATACCAGTGGCGGTTCGTACCTTGAAAAAGTGAGGGGGCCAGATCATGGGTGCACTCGCACCTGCCCCCCCCCCTTTAAAAAAGATTTTTTTAAAACTTTTTTTAAACTTTCTTAAAATAATTATTTGTGTTAAATAAATGAAATTAAATTCATTTTAAACACAGGACAAGCTACAAAATACTTAAACTACTAAGTAAATCACGAAATATATTAATTTCATGTTTATGTCCATGATTGCCGGCTGGGTGCCCCCCCCCCACCCCGACTTTCAAAAATAAAATTTAATTAATCAGGTAGGGAAAAGCTACAAAATACATTGCAAAAATTATTAATGCACGTTTTCCGGCGCTGTAGTACGCCTCCCTTGCAGCACCGGTAAGGGGCTGCAAGGGAGGACCTTTCACCCCCTGACTTTTCAAAATGAATAAATACATTTTTAAAAGCAATTTTAATTTATATTTCTAACAGCAATATCATTTTTAATATTTTAATAACTAATTATTTTGAATGAGTAAAATTAAATTTATTTTAATCAAGACGAAATTACAAAAGTGCAGAAATATTATGATCAGAGAAATGGGTAAATATTATAAATTAACTACAACAAAGGTAAAAATACATCTCAGTATTCGTTTCAAAATAAAATAAAAATAGCTAAACTAAATTTTAAAACACCAATAATAAATTAATTTAAAAAACTAGCAAAAAAAATCTTAGCAATTTACATGTGGGTGTACCCTTCTGCATTTGAATCTGCCGGTGCCCATGGGCCAGATTCAGAATTTTTATGCAGACGAAGAAAAAAAATATTGAACTGTTGTTATTTTCTTCAAATTATTGATAACTTGTCACATTTTCTTTAATTTAAAACACGTAATAATTTGTGTAACAATGGGAAGACATTTTTTGAATTAAAAAAATAATCTTGTAAAAATATATGCACACACGTACATACAATGCACAACAGTGACGCAACTAGAAAATAATTTTTAAGGGGAAAGGGGCACAATAGGAAAAAAATCTCATCAATTTGATTGATTTGCTCATCAATTCTCTCAATTTTGAAACTTGGTAGTTTTAAAAATGCAATTTTAGTCAATCTTTGGTAATGTTAGGGGAAAGAACGGTACAGGGGACTACACGGAAATATAGAAATTAGAGCCTTAAAATGCAGTTATAGGCCATATTTATTGACATTAGGGTAAGGAATGGAGCTCTGGAAATCTTCCCGATCGTTTTTTTTCTCTCTTTTTGAAAAATAAATGAAAATCAATCGCCTCCCCCTTCCTTTTTTTTTTTTTTTTTGAAATGGCAATTCAAAAAACGCAATTGTAGACAACTTTGAAGATTTTTACAGGAAGGGGTTCTGGAGCTTTCCTCTGGAATTTTTTTTTCAAAATTGAAGTAATAAAAACTTAAGCACAATATTTTGTGATAGTATGAGGAGAGTTTCAGAGACTATTCCACTTAAATTTTTCATAAGTGGTTGTATATAAAACACAGTTTTTGATGATATTGAAGAAAAGCGATTTGGGGACCCTTGCTTGAATATTTTCTGAAAATGAAGTCTTAAAAACGCTATTGTATGACCATATTTAACATAAGGGACAACAATCTTTCGAAATTGAAGCTCTAAAAACGCAATTTTAAATGATTTTCTAATACAATTATAAGTGATGTTGTAAGGTATTCGGAAAAAATCTAGATTTCTTCTCTAAATTGTCATTATAGTACGCTAATTACTTTAAGACAAAGAGTCAAGAAAGGAGCAATCGGTCTAATCTTGTATAATTGAAGATTTCTTCCTTTTCTGTATGTTTATTTTACATAGCCTGAATCGCGTAAGAACATTCAAGCTATGTAAAATAAACAACATACAGGCTGGGTAAAGTTCTCAGAGAATCCTGCTGTAAATATTGAGGTTCAATGCGTTGGTGTTGAGGAAAAACACAGACACACACACTCAGATAATCCTCGACAGCGTATAATCCACACCGCATTAATATTACTATTTTTTAACAGATAATCCGCGGATTATAAGCAAGAAAATACGGTACAATTCATATTTTTTTTAAATATCAAGCATGTACGCACAAAATAAATAAATAAAAAGTTTTAAATTATTGTCTGAAAAAAGTGAGGGGGCCCTTCCACGACCCGCCACTGTGTGATACCTTTCACCCCTTCCCCCCCTCTGCCACAGAACTGCAATCTGAGATAACGAGGGAATGCTCCCCCCCCCCCCCCAACCGGGTTCACAAATTTTTCATTTCCTTTAAAATAGTGGGTAAAATATCAATCTTATTACTTTCCCACCAATTCCTTTTCTGCAACATTTGCAGCACAGCTGTTTTTATTATTTTAAATTTTGTTTTGCCAAAGAGGAATGATTGCAAGAGTTGTAAAGTACAGATAAGACAAATAGCTTTAAATTAAGCATAGGCTTTGGTTAACTACCCCCCCCCTACCCCCCCCCACTCTCCTTTTCCGGAAAAAAAAGAAGCAGCAGTATAGGTTTTTCTCTTTCTTTTCTAGAGAACATTTCTTAGAGTCTACAAAGTTTATTTTATTCTAAAATATAGGAATATCATGATGAAAAATTTCATTTTTAAGTTAAATTTTATTTGTATGCACAAGTAGAGAATAAAATAATGAAAATTTTAGGAGTTTTAGGACAAAACTCGAAATTTTAGGACAACTCCTAGCCCTGTACGTGTAGAGTAGGGTGTAAAAAAAATCTCGATTTTTAAATTTTAAATCCATCTTTGCCCTGGGCTGCAACTTCTGGAGGGGGGGGGGTAGCAAATTCACTCAATTAGTCTTCTTATTTTGTTGAAACACAATAGAAAAACTTGAAAGGATATGGGTGGCAGTTTCAGGATATGTCTTGGCTTGGAAAAATCAAAGATTTGACATTGAACAGGTGATATACTTTTATACTTGTTCAAACTAAATCCTTTTGAGTTTCTAAGTAACAAGCTATTTTGTATGAATACTGCTGAAATATGAAAATTAAATCCACAACCAATGCTGCTAAACAAATAGGATGGTGTAAAAATTGGTTATTGCCTTGTCTTTATGAGGTTTGCTGGTCTTTTCAACAATAAAACAAGCAGCAGAAAAATAAAACGTTAAGAAAATGTTTCAAAAATAAAAGGAAATTACAACAAAAATGATCCAAATTACAAGTATTCCACCACATAATTAAGAAAAATTACTAATATTACTTGAGATAAATAAGGAGTGTCCCTAAAGTCATTGTGCACTTTTGACGGGTCACGGGAAAAGCAAAAAACAAGATAGAAATGTGAAATCTTCACCAAATATTAGGAATACCCTCAAAGTTTGATTCAACACCATGAACTGTGCAGGAACAAATCAGCCCTTAGCAGGGGTGCGCACAGAAATTTTGGGGCCCCTCCATAATGTTTACCCCTATATTTCACGCCTAGTTTTTTAAGTATTGGGCCCCCTTCATGCCCAGGCCAACAGGTCCTACTGTGCATGCCCCTGGCCCTTAGCCAGTCAAAATGTGAACAATACAGAGGAAAGTTGTTCTGTGGCTTGCGAAATTCTAATCCCTGACCAAAGTACAATGCCAATATCATCGCATTTACAATGATGCTACACTGTATAGGAATAACATTAATCAGTGCAAACTGCATGTATCAGGGTAAGCCGCTGATACATGCAGTTTGGGGGGCAAAACCCAGGCCTCAAATGCCATCGGTAAGTGACAAGTCTGTAGAAGCTATACGGGATAGCTACCTAAGCAGCCTAACAAATCTGCACGCGTGTACTTGAAAATTACACCTAAGCAAGACTACAATTCATAAGGTGTTAAAGAAACGTCTATCTTTCTCGGATTCACTCTGTTACACCAAATGTTCTTAACTGTGTGACGGAAAAATTTAAATATGTTTTAGATGTGTGTAGAACAACAAATGGCGGCTACACCAAACTGCACAGAATATGTTTTGAAACTTGGAGAGCATTTCTTTCATTTGGTGAAGATTTTACATTTCTGACTTGTTTTGTTGTTTTATTGTGACGGGTCAAAAGTGCATCATGCCTTTACAAACACACTGTATATTAAAACAGTCAAAAAAGTACTTGCAGTTGTCTGAATCAAACTAGGTAAAAAGCAGACACATAGTCTTCATTTTTTTAAAGAAAATCAAGTCTGTAGTTTGCATTCCATGATTTTCTCCTAAATAAATATTAGAAAATTTCAATGTCGATGTTTTTCGTTTACAAAAAGTTATTATGCATTTTAAATATTCATTAAATTTTAACTTCCCACATGAGTGACTTTGTATGTCTACATTCGAAGGTGTTTTGTCTTTGTAAGTACTAGATGTAACTGGCGCAGGAAACACTTTTTTTATCTCTCGAAAGTTACAGTGACGGCTAAAAAGTACTTGCAGTCGTCTGAATCAAACTAGATAAAAATCAGTCACCTAGTCTTCAATTTTTTTTAAGAAAATCCAGTCTGTAGTTTGTATTCCATTATTTTCTCCTTAACAAGTATTAGAAAATTTCAATTCCTTGTTTTGAATTGAAAATTTTACTTTCTGTGCAATTTTCGTATATATTTTTTTTTTCCATTCTTTTCTTTTTTGTTTTTTAAGTTTTTCTTTTTTACTTTCCACTTTATTGTGACATAATTTTTTCATAATATGCACTATCAAAAAATATAGAAGCGAAAATTAAAAATCTTTTTTACATAAATGTCCAGGAAATTTTTTATGCAAAATAAAAATGACACAAAGAGTTAAATATTTTAACTGCACTGATAATTAAACTATATAATACAACAACAAATTACATAATATACATCTATTCATTTTCATTTTGTTACAACATAAGTAAATGCCTAATATGGAATTTGATTCTGATAATATTGAATCATATCGTAGGTTCTTGTACGGAAATTGAGGCAAGAGTCTCGAATTATTTTCAACATATAGGCTGCTGCTTCTTTTTCACTAGAGTTTGGTGCAAATCGAGATCGAAGAAGTTTTACAGTTTGGCCTCTAAAGCAAGGTAATCCAGTGTCCAACATCAGTGTTACAAGTGAAACAATCGCTTCGCTGTAGGGTCTAGAACAGTAATAAGGAAACATTCGCTTTACATAAATAAACAATTGAAATATATTTGATTATCTATTCTATTAGGAAGGGAAAATAAACTTTTCCCTTACTGTGCTAATCAAAATTGCAATTTTTCTTTTTTTTTTCTGGAAAATTAAATAGGCAAAAATATAAAAAAGAACAGTTTGCTAATCTTGATAAGAATGGGGTTGTTTCCTTCAGTCAAAAATACTACTTTTAGTCACTGAAATTGATAGAATAAGTAAAAAAAATAACATAGACCGAGAAAATATTTTTTATTTTTCCAACAGTTTATTTTTAATTAATTTTTTTAAATTGTCCGATTTTTGAAACAAGGCGTGGTTTTCGTGACATCACAAATGATGCATTTTGGCGCATCTTTCTACCACGGTTCCACGTTATGATAATCAACAAGCAAATTAAAATTGTGCTCTACGCTTGCTATCAACCATATCGTTGCCAATACACGTGAGTAAAGATGCAAATTAAATATTTTGAACCGTGAATGGCAACACTGAGTGGCATTTCATCATTTGTGATATCTTCGAGCAGAAACATAAACAATAAAAGTGTACCGATTTAAGTAATTTTTTAGAAATATTAAACTTAAAAAAATTATTTAAAAAATGGTCATATCCCATGGTTTTAAACATGCTCTTCCAGAAAAAAATACTTTTAAAATTTCTGAAACAACCCCATTGTATTCATTGACATTCATAGTTAATGGTGAGGTTTTGAAATTTTTTGGTGAAAGTTTTTGCAGATTTAAGACATTTGGGCACTTTTTATGTTTATCATTTTAAAAATTTCAGGTGGGGTGGGAGGGAGGGGATAAAGAGTGTATACTCGATGTAAATTTTATCAGAAAACAACAAAAGCCATGCCCACTTATATGTAACAACATTTGTTTTTCAAATTCAGGGGGGAGGTTAACTGATCCCCCAACTCCCATCCTGGACCTCCCCAAATGACAGGCACTCATTGATAACTAACTTTTACCTTTCATAAAATCTATTAAAGTTTGCAAATTGAATGTCATTGTATAAAATATTTTTTTTAAATTATTCATACTTTTTCTGAAACATACCTGACTGCTAAATAAGCTTGCACACATAGTTCCATAAACCATCTAAAATGCTGTGATTCCATTTTACCACCCATTATCATCACCATCTCATCTGTTAATTTGATATCTGGTTCAAATCCTAAGTTACCACCTGGAGAACTTTCAAACATAAATCCAAAATCTACAAAGAAACACATCAATAGTAAAACAATTATCCATCCAAAACATTGATATTGTGTATTAAAACTAGCTTATTTAAAAAATGCTAATAATGTTCAAGCATCAGTTAAACAGTATCCTATTATACTTTTTTCAGAAATATTTTCTTTGAACTTTAATGCTTGTCACTAATATTGTTAGTATTATCAAATGGATGAGGATTGGTATTCTATAAAGCTTGATGATAATGATCATAATATCCTATCATTTTTGCATCTCTACATAGTATAAAATGAAGTCTATAAAAAGCATCTGTTTGTTTAAAAGCGCAAAACTCGAGAACTACCCGGCCGATTTTGCTGAACTTTTCACAGTATCTTTCTTTTAGCGCCGGAAAGGTTAGCGGATTGGTTCGAAAAAAATTCTGGTTCGAAAATGGCCACTAGGCTGATGTGGTTTGTACTTTTCTGCAACATTAAGAAATATAATAATAATAATAATAATAATAACTCACCTATATGAATGATATGGCCATCTGTGTCCAACATTATGTTGCCATTATGACGATCTTTAATTTGAAGTAAAAATCCAACAACACTATAAGCAGCCATACTTTTGATGAAATTTCTTCTGGCCTATATGGAAATTGAAAGTCAATAACTATAGGTTAAAATAAATCTGGCAAGCAGAAAAATGGTATATTACTTTGTCAGGGTTTTCATTATTACTTAAATATTTGTTTCAGTTTTCAAAGAAAATACATTTATTTGACTTATTTAATACTTTATTGCTTTTATTGCTATTCATTAGTTAAAATTGAGTAAACGTATATTTAATAAACAGTTCTATTACATCACTCATCAAAACATTATTTGCATAATTGTTCATAGGTAGCAAAAACCAAAATTGGCTGCAGATAAGTTTTGAATTGAGGAAAAAGGATTTAATGCAAACTTATAAAAACTAACACAAATATAAATAAACTCTTACATAAGAATAAGTATTCTGAAGCTGAGAATTCTAATGCTAAAAAAGAATAGAAATCAAAATCAAAATATTAATTTAATCACTAGTAATTTATTCATATTTTAAGTAAATTGCGTTTCTTTTCAATTTTTTAACATTAAGTTTTGATTTGTAATTGTATAAAAGTATTATTCTGCTGATAAATTTTGGATTAAAATTTTATTTTACTGAAATAAAAGCAATCATTTCTTTCAAGCATAAAAAAATGTAGTTAAAGCATATAATTTTAGCCTGTGATTTGCACTGAATGGACGTTGCAGTGAGAGGGGCTTGAAAAAAAGCATGAAATTATATTCAATAGCTTTTTTCCTTAGTTGGTAAGTTTCCTCGGGTTTGTCAACACTTATGTTTTACGTTCCACCAAATCTGATGCATTGCAAAGGCGTCCAGATATGAGTACAATAAAGGTATTTAACATTTACTATCTATTTGGTTTTTACTTCTCAAGATCAGAAGAGTATTACAATTGGACACAGCAATCAAATCTACATGATTTTCTAATACAACTTTCAATGAAATCCACTAGCATGCATTCTGATATTAATCATAAGCATGACTAAAGAATGAAATACCTCTTGATATGGTTTTGAAAGTTCATCACCATATTTTTTCAAAAAGTATTCATATAATCCTATGTCTGTCTGCCGTCCTAGCTGGTCACGAGATTTAGCATTAGGAACACATTCAATTACTCCACACTAAGAAAAAAAGAAAAAGTTGATGTATAAGCAATATTTTTGGTCACTTGTAGAATGTTGAAAACATAATTGTTACATTTTGTAAAGTTGCTAACTTAATGCATTATAAATCAGGCAAAAAAATATACTATGATACTCATTTCCATGCCTAAGCTGAAACATAGATATGAGCACAAGACAATATTTTCCTTTTTTTTTCTTTTAAATGTATAACTTTTGCATTAAAAATAAATAAAAAGATAACTATTTTTTTTTTCAATATTAAATAAGGAAGTTGTCGAACCTCCATATATTGAACTTCCCCAAATTGAAATTTTCTATCTATAAAACTTTTAACAAATCTCCATATTCATTACATAGAAAAACTGTTTTTACAAAAATGTTTTCGAATGTCCGAAATATTTTCAATACATATTGAGAGATTTTATACCACTTTAAATAGTTTGCCTTACGAAAACTTAAGATCAGGAGAAAGAGGAAGTTCAGTGAGGGTCTCTATGAATCTCACAAGTCAGCAGGGGAAAAATTTTCCCAACTCGTTTTCAAATGTTAGTTCCAACCTATCCTGTAAAATCAATTTCTAGCTAAGCCTTTTTCTGATGGATGCTGCTTAGATTCAGAGAAACAATCCCGGACTTCAGTCTGCAGAAAATGTTCCTGGAAAAGTTTTTAATGGGTTGAATAAATGTGAGCATTTCCATGATGGACTTTAAGCAAAACTGGCTGTTCATAAAGATATTTGTAGTTTTTTTTTTATCTTCTAAAAAAGAATGCAGCTGTAATCATTGTAACTGCTGTCTGAATTATTTCTTTTTCAATGTTTTTTTTTTGGTATGTGTGTCTACTGAATATTTTTTCTTATTTATTTATTGTTTTTAATGATTAATGCTCATATGATAGGATTCAAAGATAAATTAGAAATAGAGAGCTGTATGGAAAAATTAGCTTCAATTTCAATGTTTTAGAAGTAATTATGTAAAAATGCAATCGAATATATCAAAATTGCTAATGTTTTCTTCCAGTAATTTGCTGTTTTGATACATGGAGGTTCATCTGACTACATATATGTCACATCAAAACAAGAAAATACATCTCAGGAACTTCATTAGGTATGTTAACAACGCATAGAAAAGCAACAAATTAACTTACACCAGGTGCTGTGGCTACGACTCTATATGGAAATAAAAATAGATCCAAACCAACTTTCTTGAATATGTTTTGAAAGAGTGCTATTACTTGCAGAGCTAGCATATCCTAAACAGAAAAAAAGAAAGTATACCAGACAATTACCTAAATAATACTATTACCAGTAGCATACATAGATTTTAGTGTCCCTCCACCACCCCCCCCCCCCCCCATAAGAAATTCTTTTTTAAATTTTAACTTAGTGTTATTTTTCTAGAGCTTGCGTCTTCATACCTCTTTTGCACCCTCCCGTTGCGGGGTTGCTATGTACGCAACTGACCATTACACAAACATTTCAATATACAACGTGAAAACAAAAAATTAAGGTTTCATGGAAGCAATAAATAAATAATAAATGCTTTACTTGTCTCACATCATCTCCAACTTTAAAGATAGCAGCTTGCCAATATTCCTTTTCAACGTTTTCCACTACAGCTTTCTCATTGGATTCTTTTGCAATATTTAAGACTTTATTCTCCATTTCATGAATTCCACAGTGTTGAGCTTTGAATCTTGCTAAAAAGGGAGCTTTTGCAGCACTGTAAATATATAAGTCAATTAAATGCAAGAACTTATGAACTCAAAAGACTGGGGAGATAGGGGAAGGTTTATAAATGCATATATCTATACATACAGTGACAGGTTTGGAAGCCGTCATAATACATATACATATATTTAAAGCCTGGCTGTCAGAAAATAGCACTTGGCCACGATTTATTTCAAACATATTCATTTTAATGAAGGTACAATATGCAGAGGAAATGATCATACATGTTCATGTTTTAAGTTGTGTTACTATGGCACAGCGCAAGCAAATTGATCAGGTTGAAAATAATTTTAAAATGTGAATTCATTAACACATGAATTCACATTTACAGTAGAATCAGTTTAAAAAATACTCTATTTTGCCCTGCAACCAATTTGTTGACAAATTTTTGAATGTCTTTCCTCTTCTCATCATAATCCAAAGGTTTTTAATGTTAATTAGTATTCACAATAGAAAGGTATATGATTGTTCTTGCAAATGCAGCTACTATGTAAACCATGAAGCTAGCAAAAGTGCATGATAATGTACTTTCTTTTGGTGTGTGTTCCCAAGGTGTGTGTTATAATGGTCTTCTACTGTATTACTTTACAAATGTTGCCACTCTTTTTAAAATCCTTGACAATGACCTCAGAATTTTTGGTAACTAGGAACAAAACTAGATTAAGACTACAATAAGAAGACTGTAGATGTTGTTTACATTGATTTTCAAAAAGCTTTCGATAAGGTACCGCATGTTGCTCTACTTAGCAAATTAGCTGATATAGGAATAGGAGGGAAAACTTTCATTTGGGTAAAAAACTGGCTGACTGGAAGGAAACAAAGGGTAGTTGTAAGGGGAAATTACTCTAATTGGAGCGAGGTTTTAAGCGGGGTTCCTCAAGGATCAGTGTTAGGGCCTGTTTTGTTCATTGTTTTTATGAACGATATTCACAAAAATATTTCTGGGAACATGAATTGTTTTGCTGATGATGTCAAAGTTATGGGGACTGTAGAAAATGAAAAACAAGCAAATCAGCTGCAAGAGGATCTAGATCATATTACGGAGTGGGCTGATAAATGGGGTATGGCTGTTAATGTTGGGAAATGTCAAGTGCTACATTTAGGGCATGGAAATAAGTGTACAAGTTATTATTTGCAAGGTTCAGTCATTAGTCAGGCAGACAAAGTTACTGATCTGGGGGTCTTAATAAGTCAGGATTTAAAGTTTAGCCAACAGTGCAGCATTGCTAGTAACAAGGCCAATAAGATGCTTGGGTTTATCAATAGATCTATTTCAAACAAATCTAAAGAAGTTCTTCTGCCCTTATATAGAAGTTTGGTAAGACCTCATTTGGAGTATGCTGTTCAGTTTTGGTCTGCTTATCTTAAGAAAGACATTAATGTATTGGAAAGGGTTCAAAGGCGAGCTACAAGGCTAATAAATGGACTTTCTCACTTAGACTATGATTCCAGGCTTAGAAGGTGTAAAAATGTACAGTCTTGAGCAAAGAAGAGATCGAGGGGACGTGATTCAGTTGTTTAAATTTATTAAAATGAAAGATGTTACGGGGCTGAAGTTTAGCACTGAAAACAGGACAAAGGGTCATTGTTTTAAGCTACAGTCGACGCTCGATATAACGACCATCTCCGTCCCAGAGGAAAAGGTCTTTATAATGAGTGGTCGTTATAAGAGGTAGAAATTAAAATACATATATAAATGCATCATGCATGTAACGTTGCTCCAATAAAGTTGGCACTTTTTCAAAGATTCCAGTTAAATGCCTTAAGTATTTTTATCATAGAGATTTTTAAAAAAATAATGGGTGAAAAATATTATGACAGATTTTAAAGTAGAAAATATGGGAAAAAAACTGATTACATACATAACTAGTATGTTGTGGCCATCACGAAACTTTCTTCTATATTTTTCCTTTTTCTGATCCCTCCCCATGCTTGACGAGGAAGCAATATTCCTAACAAAAACAAAATTACGCATGCAAAAACTTGACGACCATCCCAATGTCTGAATTATTGTAAAAACAAAACAAAGAGCGAAAATTGAAAGTTACTTTAAAAGCCTTACTTGAATTAATTACAAATATTTTATTTATTAACAAACATAAGATGGCAACAGTTAAAAATTTTAAAGCATTGAGATAATATTTCCGATCATTTCCATACAATTAAAATCACGAGAAATACGCAGACGACAATCTATTACGATTTATCTTTCTTATTGTTGCATTAATAAAACTATTTTTATTCGCAAAAAAAAAAAAAAAAAATCAACACCTCTTGGAGCGATTGGAGTCAAAATTGAACCAAAGCCTGTTTACGTATGGATTCACATATATTCCAAATTTCAACCAGAACGTAGCATTACTTCTTGAGATAGGGCACTCACAATGGAAAAAAAGAACGGGCGATTGCGCTACCCCCCCTTTTTAGCTGTTGACACCAAAATAAAATCAACTCTTATACCCACTAAGGACTACTTGCCGATAAATTTTTCTTTCATTCTGTTCATTATTTCTTGAGATGCAGCAGTCACAATTGACGACAAAAAACGTTCTATAGCTCAACCCCCGTTTGAGTTATTGACACCAAAATTGAATCAGCATCTGTTCCTGTTAATGGCAACATATGGACCAAATTTTGTTTGATTCCGCCAATTACTTCCTGAGGAATAGCAAGCACGCGTAACTCAAAAAACGTCCCATTGCTCCACCCCCCTTGGAGGAATTCGCGCCAAAAACCAATGGGCACAAGTTCACATAGGGGCACATATGTGTACCAAATTTCGTTCGATTTCATGCGGTAGTTTTTGCTGTAGAGCGGCCACAAAAAACTGGTCACACACAGACGTGACACACATACATACACACCAGGCTTGAAGTAATCGCCGATTACGTAATCGTAATCTGCGTAATCGATTACATTTTTGGGTAATTGTAATCATAATCATAATCTGTCAATGGGACACTCGTAATCTTGTAATCGTAATTTTAATCAAGTGTTTCTTGCATAATCGTAATTGTAATCTAAGTTTAGATAATCGTAATTTTGTTTCATAATCGTGTAATCCCGACTTGCTGAAAGTGAAAACTTTCAAGTTGCGTCTCTACAAGGCTATGCAGACGATGGGATCTGGACTGAGGAAAAGATAAGACTTCAATAGAAAAGTACAAAGGACTAGACAGCAAGGCCTTTAGGCCCTGCTGTTAAGTGCTTGTTAGCGAAGGGTCATAAACAAGCCGCATCTTAAGTAGTTTGTGGATTTTGTACCCTGTAGGTGTCATTGACAGGAACGCGTCCCCAAGTTGGATTGGTCATCAATTTTCCTTTTCATCTGTGAATGACAAACAAACAAGCGGAGCTACCGCCTCGGAAAGAGAACAATATCAACAGTGCTGTACGAACACGTTTTCGTTTCGAGAAAGTTCTAAAAAACAGTTATATGCCTTTGGTGTTTTTTTTTTTTTTTTTTTTTTTGTTTTACTTTCATTAGCGGAAGAGGAGGAATTTTGTCAAAAGGAGAGCGAATTTGGATTTGCACTTCAGTGCTCATTGACGCGCACTATCTTAGCGGTTCTTTTATTTTCGTGATGACATCACTCTGGTAAATGATTTTTCAAAATATTTTCACATCTAATTTAATCTTAAATTTATGCTTTATATTTTAATGCTGATAATTTTTAATAGGTACATAAGAGAAAAAAGTTTGCATTTAAAGATTTTAAAAACATTTGTTTTAACGTGTATGAATTATTTTTAAATGTTAATTATCGTTTTGTGCTTAGAATATTGTCAATATAAGCCTTTTGCATTTCAGTTTGTTTTACATTCATGTTTTTTGAGGAAATAAAAGCACTTCAGTGTTCTTTAAAAACTGAGATACAAAAATATTATTATAAAATGCTTATGCATGTGGGGAAAAAAATAATGCCTGGAAATCATAGCAAAACTTATTATACTCATTTTTACTTTTTAAAGTGCCAATTTTATTGCTTTAAGAGTGTTCAAGTACCATCTTGAGGACCTCCTGACCAAAAATTTGCAATACTCGAATACAACAAAGCTGTTGTTAGCACTGGAATCCGGACAAAACGTCCAAATCCAAAACGTCCACGGACATAACATCCATGACCAAAACGTCCAACGAACGAAACATCCGAGGGACAGAACGTGGAGCGGACATAATGTCCAACGGACATAACGTCCAACAGACACAGGGTCCAAGGACAGAACGTCCACATTTTTGGACAGCTAGGACATAACGTCCAGTTTTCTGAGCAGGCTAGACAAAATGTCTGGATTTAAAAGTTTTTCCTTTGTCTCATCTAATTTTGTTAAATTCTTTGTGTAATATGTCTTTTTAATAAGGATTGAGTCTGTATAGACCCCCCTCCCTCCTTCTCCCCACACACACTGACAAGGCACTGGGATCCGGACTTTGGGATCATTAACTTCTAGAATGAGTCACTATGAAGAATCGGAAGTATTTCAAGTAGCTTCAATTTTGACATAAGGTTCAAATGCAACTGGTACGATTCATGCACAAAAAAAAATAAAATAAATTATCAAGGAAGAAATAAAGTCTAACAAAGACTGTCATAACATTTGCATTGAATCAGAAACCAAGGACACATAAGATGTGTCACCAAAACAGCCTGCAAAAAAAGGGAAATTGTTCGCATTTTTAGAAAAACCAACCAGCACTTACAAAAATAATAATTCCTTAATAGAGGAGAAAATCGAAAGCGAAATAAATACATATGAAACTAGCGCACCAAATGGGCATAATATTGATCCCTTAGAATACTAGGGATCCAATATTCATGTATACCCATTAACTATGACATTGTTGCCGCAAAATAATAATGAGAATAATATAGTATATGTGTGCATGTATTTTCCTCTCACGAGTCTGTAATCGTAATCAAAATCGTAATTTGCACATCGTAATTGTAATCTATTACATTTTTGACATAATCTAATCCTTGCTGTAATCGTAATTACGTTTTGGCAGAGGATTATAATCGTAATCGTAATTGTAATCTCCTATTTTTCGAGCTGGTAATCATAATCGTAATCGATTACATTTTCTCGTAATCAACTCCAAGCCTGATACACACACACATACACACACACAGACAGACAGACATTTTCCAAAAATAGTCGAAATGGACTCAGCACACCTCAAAACGTTCGAATCCGTCAAAATTCGAAATTCGAAAATTTGCACGAATCCAATACTTTCTTCTATATATTAGATATAGAAGAAAGTAAAAATCATTTACTTAAAAATCATACTTAAAAATCATTTACTTAAAAATCATTCTTAAAAATCATTTATTTTCTGAAGATAAAATCAAAAGCACTTGTTTGCCTTTTTAGCGCACGTGATTTTTGCAAAACACGAGTTTCCTTTGTAGGTATAGATGATAAGTAGTGTTTTTTTTTTCTTTTTTTGCCTTTGAAAGAACATTTAAAAGTCCCTTAAATATTCGAAACTTTTCACACTAGAAACTTTGGTCTCAATTTCTTCATCTGATCATGATACATCAATTTATTTTTGTGCACAGTATCGAGAAATAATTCATCTTCTGACAGATGCTCGACACATTCTAAATCAGAATCGATGTTAGCATAATTGTTTAAGTTTAACGCTTCATCCAGTTTATTTTCTTAAACACACTTTACAGCATTTCATCTTCTTCATCGAAATTTTCATCTTGGATTGCCTGACTTCAGCAAGTTGCTTTTGCACTTCAGCAGTAGATTCCATTTCCTTTTGCTTTTCAAAATCAACAGGATGAAAGTAATTCTTGATGGTCTTTTCTGAGACTTCATTCCATGCTGCTTCAGAGAGATGCAAAACTGTAAAGATCTTAAAAACCACGTGTTCAAACACAAAACTAACATAAAATGTGTCAACCCCATTTCCTTCGGAATCCGGGAATTTCACTTTATTCCCCCTTTATTTTTTCTGTGCTGTTTTGAGTAATAATCCCCCTCCACTCCCACCCCTCTCAAAATTGGATTGAACACTAAAGACTACATGCAGCTGTCCGTAAACAATAATCAAGGTCATTTCAAGTTACAAATTTGCTTTATTGGAAAAAACACCGGAAATAGTGTCCGCTGAATTCGGTCGTTGTATTGGATTAGAAGATACAGAACGGTCGTTATACCGAAAGCAAATTAACATTAAGTTCATAGGGACAAATTTTGGGCTTTTACCACTGGTCGTTATAATGAAATGGTCTTTATAATGTGTGGTCGTTATAATGAGCGTCTCAGGCTAACTAAATTTAAATCTCAGGCTAACATGGATATTAGGAAAAATTATTATTATAGCAGGGTAGTGGAACCTTGGAACAGCTTACCGGAAGAGGTGGTAATGAGCAAAGAAGTAGATAGTTTTAAGAGGGCCATTGATCTTCACTGGGGATTGTAAATTGACTAGGACCAGTCTAGCTGGGCCCAGAGCCTGTTGCTGATCGCCACTTTTGTATTTGTATTTGTTATAATGGCAATACAGCATTGGCAAAAGCAGAAACTTTCAACTTGTTTGTTCAGATTGGTGAATTTGATATACTTTAAATCTCTTGTTTTTATTTTGAACCACTTTTAAAATGACAAACAAAATACTTTATTGAATAAATTATCAGTATTTAATTCTGTTTCTGAAATAATTTTTCAAAAGAATAAAACAATCAATACTTACAATATAGTTTACAGCAATCCAAACCACATAATGCAAATGACTATGGATACAGTACAATAAAATATGTTTCTACATTTATGTTATAAATAAAACATATTTAATTTTATTTCTATTTATATACACTGGTAGACAGTTGCTAAAGATGGATCACAATGGACTATGTAACGCGTAAAAAAGTATGTGTAATTCAATGTCAAGTGAAATGAACTAACGCCAGAATATTAGAATATTAAAATGACGATAATTTATAATGCTCTGAAATCCAGAAGGTGTTGAAAAGTGTCCCAAGGACAAAACGGTCATTTTGTGCTGAATGCGTGAAAGTGAAAAAAATTTAATTACCGTCCCCGGGCGTATCCACGAAAACTGTCAATATGGGATATGGCCACCATGGAGAGTGATACAAGCTTCCACACGTCGTTTGCTGCTTTGCACAACAATATCCAGCGGCTGTTGGGGTAGTTTCTCCATTTCCTCTGCCAGTCACGGATGAGGGTGCCCTTGTTTATTGAAGGGCGTTGTGGGCCAGCAAGACAAACATTTTCAATGGGAATCAGGTCTAGAGAATGAGCTGGCCATCCGATGGGTTGAGTACTCTAGCTCTCTATGCACTCATGGACAGAGACTGTGCGCTGTCAGGTTGGGTTGTCATCCATGAAAACAAATTTATCACCCACAGCACCATGGAACATGTAAACATGAGGTAGCAGAACAACATCAATGCATCGTTGGCCTGCCAGTCCTTTTTTGTAGCACATGAGCAACGTACGGCCATTGATCATGATCCGAGTCCACACTATGACACCACTAGTAGGATATTTGTCCTTTTTTTATGTTTTCTGGCCTTTATTCAGTACCACTCTCAGGCCAGATCAGTTGTCGTCCACAATCAGATGACAGACAGAACCTGCTGTTATCTGAGAATAGTACACAAGCCCAGTCGACTTCTCCCCAAATGTAATGCTGATGATATCATTACAAACGGGGAAAACGCAGACTTGTAGACAATGGGATGTACAAATAAAGCTATCAGGCCTACAGCCCTATTGCATGCATACGTCTGGCTATGGTTTTTTGGGATATTTGTTTGCTAGTAGCAGCAGGAAACTGTTTTGCTACCTCAATAGCTATGTTGCGCGGGTTCCTTTTTGTTTCTAGCACTATATACTGAACTTCTGCTGGTGTCGTACTGCGTACATGACCTCCCCCGTGACATTTGCTACACATTCCATTTATTTGAAATGATTTCCAAACCTTCAAAACAACCCTACAGCTAATGTCAAACTCCCGGGTAACATCAGTTATTTTTTGCCTTTCTTCAATCTTGCCAACAACACGGCTACCTGAAAATCATCTAAGTGATGCATAGCTGCCAACCTCAAGATAAAAAAAATAGGAGCACTTAAGGGAAAAAATAGGAGCAATGAGGGTTAAAATAGGAGCACCAAATCGTGGCCTGTGCTAAACCTTCCTTCTGTACCATAAGCTTCTATAAGTTCTAAGCACCATTACAATGCGTTTCTGAATTTTCATGTTAGATTTTCAACAAGACTACAACCAAGTATAAGATAAAAATATTTTACATTAAAAAAGCATCATTACGTAAGTACATATTGAAAATTAAAAAAAAAAAAAAAACATGATTACTGTTTGATTTAATAAAACTGCAACCCTTTTTAAAAATATTCCTTTATACATATCCTACATGTATTGAAAATGCATTGCATAAGAACATATTGAAGATTTAAAAAATAAAAAAAATAAAAAAAAAACACGATTACTTCTTATACTTGAAAGTAAAGCAACTTCATAGTAAAGGTCAAGACTTGGAAATCTTCTAAGTGGCCAGTGGCCACTAGACTCCAAAAACTTAGTGGCCACAACTGTCACCAAGTTTTGAAACACAAACTGGAGGGGAGATGGGGCAGTTTTTACAACTTTCATGAAAAAAATAGATGAATAGGACTTCACACATTTTAAAATAGAGTCATTCAATACTTTTTTTGTACATGGAAAATTCAAGTTAAAATAGATTTCTGATTTATTAAAAAAAATAAATAAATAAATGAGAAGTCAGCAGGAACCTTCATTTTAGATGAAATGGTTTCAGCTTATAACAAAGCCTCCGAGGCAATAAGGATCAAATACAGATAAAATTTCTCTTTCAAAAAAATAATTAAAAAAAACATAACTTTTTGCCATTTGTTATTTTTAATAGTTTGCATTGAGACAAACAACCAATTCTGTTTTCGGAAACTTAGGCTATTAATAGTCTTGTCTACTTCCATGTTGCAAATGACCAAACATGGCAACAATGCAAAAAATTTAAGATGATAGATTTTTGAATTTGTTGCAATAAAAGCAATTATAAATAATTAATAATCCTTAAAAAATCTAAAATTTAGATGAAATAGACAGTTTTTAGCACATTAGCATCCAAACCAATCAGGATAACATAATATTTTGAAGAAATTTTTTTTTCATTTTTCAAGAAAAAAATTAAGAATTTTCCGAAAAAAAAAGCCCATTTCACATTATTTTCAATAGTTTGCATTGCAATAAACATCTAATTCCGATTTTGAAAACTTGGCGTCTTTAAGAGTTTTGTGTACTTAAATCTCGCAAATGACCAAATATGGCGACTAAATCAAAAATTCAGATATAAAATTTTGAATTTGTTGCATGAAAATAATTTGAAAATAAAAATCCCCATGAAACTACAATTTAATTGAGAATCTTTAGCACATTCGTGTCCAAAGCAATAGGGATAAGATGAAATTTTAAATAGTATACTTGTTTCCATTTCTCAATAAAATTACTTGAAATAACCAAAAAAAAAAAACATTTTGCTGATTTTCATTAGTTTGCAGTTAAAAGAAATCCCCAATTCTGCTTTGTCTTTGAAAACGAAAGCACTTAAGCATCGTCTACTTCCATCTTCTGAATGACCAAACATGGCGGCTACGTTTTGCACGTAGCTGAAATGCTCAATGAAAAAACGATGTTCTCCGATCGATTAGCGCTCCCACTCAGTGTTTATCTTGACACTAATGCTTCCAGGGCATTAAATTGCCTCCTCTTTTGTTGAGTTTGTGCACAATTCCTACCTTCCAGGATAGGGAAATTTCTTCTTTTTCCTCAGAAATCGAAAAGTGTACAAGCAAAGTCAAAAAACGGAGTTTTTTTGGAATAAATCGGATTTTCGGAGTACGAAATAAAAATCGGAGAAACTCCGGGAAAAACGGAGCACTTGGCAGCTATGGTGATGTCTGGAGATCATACTGAAAAATTCAAGTTTGTCAATTGATTCTTTCCCGTCAAACTCTGCCTTTAAACAACAATGGTCGTCACGTGCCAAATTCTTTATATCGCTTATCAGCGCTATCACGTGATGAGCAATGTCGTGAATCTAAAATTTGCATATGCACAACAAACATTTCTATATTTTATTGCCTTCCATTTTGTGGTTGCTAATGCTGCTATAGCCATCTGTCCTTAGCAATTAATTGTCCACCAGTGTATATATTGACTTCACTAAATGTCTTAAAAGTTTACCATCTGATTATTGAAAAATTTAATAAATGTGATTAATATCACAAATTTTCAACAAACGTTCTCAGAAGGATTGAGAACAACTGATATTGAGGATTTATCGCATTAATGCAAACTTACCTCTGCATTGGTGTACCGGATTTATAATCAATGTCCAAAACAACTGCTTCCGGGTTTGATGGAAGGTAGCATCCTGGTTGAACTTTAATTTTACTAAGAGCATCAAGACAAGCTTGCTTCCGCTGAGGTCCTTTAGGATAAGGCCTAAAGATAAACATTAAATTATTGCAAATTATACAACTGTATATGAAAAAATATTAGTTAAATATTTAATAGATATAAACACTGTATAAAATGTTAAATGAATAAAATATTATTAACATTCTTTGGCCATTCTTTCGTAAATGGTAAAAATCATGTCCAACACTTTTGAATTTCAACTATCTTAATTTCAATTATTTCCATCTAATACTCACTTTTTTAATTAATGCCCCACTAATTTGTGTAAAATAAAATATTAGGATTTGAAAATAGTTTTGTTGACCATTCTGTAGAACTGGACAAATAAGCATTTAAAAAAGTAGTTCTAATCATTAAGAAAAGTTACTACTACAGAACAAGCATAAAATGAAATAATGATTAGAAAACTCATTCTGTATTTAATTTCAAGAACAAAAATACTTTGGTCTGTACACAAGTAATTTATAGAGGATTCGATTCAAAAATATTTTTATAGACTGTGAGGTGAAACAGAGTGGATAAATTAAGCTCCCCCCCCCCCCCCCCCAAAAAAAAAAACTCCACATTCATGGACATAATTAGTATTTTTCTGCAAGAATGATTCACATCCATTAAGTAAGATGAAAGAAATATCTTTAAACAATTACCTTATATCTCCAGATATATTAGTAATTTTACTGAAGAAGTCAAATTCTCTTTCATAAAAAAGTTTTGCTGGCCCAGAAAGAGAACCAATAATGTTGCTCATTATGTGCTCTAATGGTTCGTACATCACAGCTGGGGAGAACAGAAAATAATATTAGGTTAGAATCTTTAATCTGTGTTGTTAACAGTTATTTATATCTAAATTTCAATCAAATTCAAACCCCTTCATGCTATATAAAACTAGCAAACATGGTTGTTTTTACCTATGAGTACTCCCTCAAAATATTTGATGAATTCAAGAGATAAAACATTAAATGGATTTTTAGTTGAAATGATGCTTAGCTTGCATACATAATTCAATAAACTAAAAAATGATAACTTAAAAAGACTAAACTGTGCACAAATTAGTTTTCAATAATGTGAAACGAACTTTTTTCGGGTAAAAAAACATTTGCCATAAAATTTGCAAGAAAAAAAAGGAAAACCTTTTTATAAAATTCACTAAATATAAATAATACTGAATTTTTTAAGGCCGTTCCAATAACATAACAACTTTCCATGTTTTAAAACTCCTTTTTGGATTTTAGTTAGCTATTATCAGATTCTATTCGCAACAAGGAATGCAAGAGCCACCTCAGCACCTTTTGCAATTTCTCAGAGAATATCCAGTCTGTTCACAATTTTCCTTCATTTATTGGCAAGCATTTACGGAGTCACCATTTCAATTTCTGTAGTGATTCAATTTCTTAAGCTGCATATACAGATAATTTGTTAGAATAAGGTTTCCAACTCTTGCATGTGGTATGAGATGTCATGTGTTCATCTGTTTGAGACTTTAATTCTAGCAAGTTGCAAATACCGGGAACATGAATTAGCAACTTGAATCCAAATGCTTGTCACCATCTAAAGGAAAATGAGCAGTAGACTGGATATTTCTGAAGAAATAAATGGTACACTGTGAAAATCCACTTAGGCATTTCATATTACAAACAATGCATACCAAAAAAAAAAAAAAAATCTGACAATGGCCAAAGATATGTGTATCCTGTATTTTTAAGGATTAGTTTAAAGCGCATTTTTATGTTTCATCTGAGGGGGAAGCAGAGAATTAGGGTCCTGAGGATCCCCCCTCAGAACCATTGGTTTTAATTCCATTGCCAATCTTAAAGGATTGCTAGGATCCCCCCACCCCCTCCCCAGACGGTAAATTCAGATTGCGCTAGTGGTTTCAAAAATGTGTTTTTCATTTGTCAATTTGCTTTTAATTTTGATTTTGTGATGAACTTCATACCCTGTTTTTCAAATACGATGCTTATCATGCATATTATTAATTTATATCCTTAGTCAGTATTTAATTTTTTTCCCGTTTGAATTTGTTTTCTAGCCTTCAAGCAACAATAAGTAGAAATTACAGCAGTAGTCTGCATTTTTTCAATGTAATCTCCAGAAGAAGAAATATATAGCAGAATATATTTTGCAGTAAGTTACCGCCCTAAGTCATTGCTATGGCAGAAATACATAAAAATAGATTTATTACAGACTTTTTATGTATAGTAGAATATAGAGTAAAATTATGCAGTGAAATTTAGGCAACTGAGTAAGTAGTAGATTCTTGAAAATTCTACAACCACAAATTCATTACTTACGGTCCTGGTGCTGAGATTCCTCATCCAAATACATATTAGTTTTCATGTTCCAAATAACTTGATGAGCTAATAATTGGGACTTCTTACAAGCACTTTTTATAAATTCAGTAACATATCCCATCTAAAGTAAAGTTTAGAAAAAAACTAATCATAATTAAGTATGTGACACAGAGACAAAATCATTAAAAATATCTTTTTGCAAACTTCTAAAATTTTAAGACCAAAATAAAAAAAAATAATAACTCTAATTTGAATTCCGAAACTTTGAATTCAAATTATGTTTTTCGCAATCACGAGTTGCGACAAGACTCTACTGGTTGGAGTTATTGTTTCTAGAAATGGCTCCCCCGCCCAAGCATGTCCCTCCTCCTGGGTGCTTACGTGTATATAGTTGTGTGCGTGTGTGTGTAGGCTTATGTGTGTGCACGTAGGCGTGTGTATGTGTGTAAAGGCGCGCGCCCATAGGCGACTGTGTATGCGCATGCGTGTGTAGGACATGGACGCCACCGCCCAGCAAAAGTGTATTCCGGGAGACAGTGCTCAGGACCAGCCGCGCCGCCGCCGGTGGAGGGTGGTGCTGCAGGCCTGGTCCAAGCTGAAAAAGGAACTGGAACATCAAGGACTGTCAAGTGAGAACAATAAGCAATCGTGATTGCTCAAAAAAATACTGAAAAGAATTAATTTTAGCACAAAATTAATAAGAGGGAAAATACAATAGCAAGATACTTACACTGTCATGTCGAACTGCTTGTACTAATTGTGGAATGTAAAACAAAATCACATCCTACAAGAAAAATGATTAAAAAAAAGCTGTTCAAAAGAACTACAAATAAAGGCTTATGGAAACATTTACAGTGGCTCCCAAAAGTGTTCGTACACCTACGACTTTCAATGAAATTGGCCATTATCCATTGGTTAAAATTAATATTTTGGAATGATTATTTTATTATAAGATCTATGATGTATTTTTAACAAAACTACATGAAATTTTTTAATAAAACATTAAAACATAATTTTTTAAAAATCAAAATCCAAAAAGAGCCGGAAATTTTATCTCACAAAAGTCTTCGTACACTTTGAAAAAAATGTCAAAAAATTAGTAAATAATATAACTTTTTACAAAGTTTTTATTTAGTAGAATATCATGCAGTATCAACAACAGCTTTTAAACGTCTGGGAATAAATTTCATTGTTTTTTCTTTCTTTTTTTTATGCAATTTCTGAGTAAGTGTTCAGCCACTCTTCGAGTCTTACTGTTTCTACTTCACTTTTCGTTTCAATGGTGTATTTTCGTAATCTAACCGCCAGATATCTCCAAATATGTTCCATTAAGATTAAATCTGGCGATTGAGGAGATATTTCTAAGTTTAAGGACAATTTTTGAGGCACGAAACGCAAACGTGTACTTCTTATCGTTATATTGATAATAAACAAAGTTGTTTCCGATTACCAAATTTTGGGCTAATAGTTTAAAATTGTTTTTTAAAATGTTTAAATGAACAGCATGATTCATTATTTCTTCAAAAAATTCTAAATTTCCAAGTCCTGATGCAGTTATGCACCCTCAAACAAGAACACTTTCACCGTCCTGATTAACTGATTCAACTAAGTTCTTAAGATTAAAGTCCTCATTTTTTCTTCTATTGACAGATATACAACAATTTAACCCAAAATATTGAATTTATTTTCATCTATAAGCAAGACATTGTTCTAAAACGTTTTGAGCTTATTTATCATTGATTTTACGACGGATAGCGTAAGCTTACTGTTTTTCGCACGAACAAGAAAATTTCTGAGTGAAAAGGTCCCCTTTAATTTCCAGCTAATTCGAGAACTTGGCGAACAATTTTAAGTGAAAATTAAACAGAAAATGTTTCATTTAATTCTGCAGAAACTTTTTCAGCACTCAAATGTGTATTTTTCATAATTTTTTTAACTGTAAACCTCCGATCACGCTTTGTTAAGTTTGCCAGTTGACCTTTTCTTACCTTGTTTTCGATCCGATTCTTGTCTTTAAATCATTTTATCAAGCACTTCACTATAGAATGGTAAAAATTAACTAATTTAGAGACATTTTAAACCAATTTATGTCTACTGTGATGGGAAAAAATAAAATTTTGAATCGTGTTTGTTGTTTTCAACGCATACCTGCCATTTAAAAATAATAAGCAGAATATTAGGGAATAAATAAACAAAAAATTAAAGGCAAATGACATTACAGTGTCATTACAATGCAAAAATAATAAAAAAACGACATATGATAATTTTAATCATGAGTTTATTCGAAAATATTTCAGTGTACGATGACTTTTGTGGCGTATTTTTTCTCTGTCTCTTCGTTTTTTGACAAATTTCAAAAACAAAATCTGGCAATATTTTGAAAAAAACTGCTGGGTTTCATTCAGAATGGCATAGGAATGATGTGAAAAAAAATTGGACTTCATATTCCAATTCAGTTTTGCGTTATTTTGGTTTTACTATAAAATTTCAAGGTGTACGAACACTTTTGGGAGCCACTGTATGTAAGAAATTATCATTTTACATATTTTAAATGAAATTTCTTAAACCTATCAGTTAAGAATAAAAACTTCAGCATACAGAACTTTTACAAACAAAAAAATAAATTGAAAGTCATGAGAAATATAAATTTCCACTTCATTTCGCTTTATTGACTTTTAGTGTACTATTAGTGGCATAGCAAAGGGAAGGGGAATAGGAGGGTATGACTCCCATAACACATGAAAACTACACGCATACTTTTATATGTATGTGTGAAGGTAGGTATGTTTGAATAAATATATGCATGCAAGTGTTTGTTTGTGAAACCACCACTCCTATTAAAAACTTCTGGATCTGTCACTCATAACAACAGCACTGTTAAGAGTAATGTGAGCTAATTAGAAGGTATAAATCAGGTATTACAGCACTAACAGAAAAGTACTCTTATCTGTTTAATAATCTTTGGATGACAAGTACATAAAGTAATTGACCAAACACTTAATTTTACTGTAATAAAAAAAAGCATGCCTAATTACATTTTTGCATGGATAACAAATGGAAGAAATTTAAGATAAGACCCCCCTTCCCCCAACGCTTTTTTTCTATTACAGTAAAATTAAGTGTTTGGTCAATTACTTTATATACTTGTCATCCAAAGATTATTTTAAACTTTTTAGTTCATTTTGAAACTAAAGTGTGTTTTTTTAGTTTTTTAAACTATTATTTTATTTTTTACTTTTTAGTTCATTTTGCTACAAAAGCATGTTTTTTTAGTTTTTTAAACTATTATTTTTTTATAATGGAATGCATATTAGTATTCTATTGCATTATTTGCATCAGACATTTTGAATGCTTTCCTGTAAATTCATGTGCAAACATTGTTACACTCTGCTTCTCTGATTTGTAATTGTAAGTAATTCTAATAAGCCACTGGCTATTTGTCCAAAGGAAAGTTGGAAACACAAACATACAAGTTAAGATTGTCATCGGGTCTGAGGTTGCATTCCAAATTTTAAAAGAATCTGATCACAAAAAGTGAACGAAAATTGAGTTGCAAGATTATAAATTTAATTTCGGTGTAGACGGGATTAGAACGCACGGCCAATGATTCCCGGAGGTGGACATCAGCAAAGACCCGCGTCTTAGACCTCTCGGCTACGAACGCTCATAAAGTGGTGGAATGTACTAACAGCAATAAGCCACTAGCTCTTAGTCCAAAGGAGAGTTACAAACATACAAGTGAAGCTAATAAAAGCGTGTTAAAAAAAGGAAATACTAAAATGAATTTGAAAAATTGAGACTAGAAGAAACAATTTCCCCAATGTTAATAACATTAGTGTTGTAAGAAATATGTAATTAAAACCTTGCATTGTAGCAAAAAGGGTCTCAAAACAGATGAGGAATGTCAACAATTGATAGTTGGGATTACTTTTTTACTAAAAAATTTTACAAAAATAATCATAATTACTATTATTATACTATCCTCATATAAATAATAGTCAATGATCAAGTAACCCTCAACAATGAAACTCGTGCCAAGGCATGATGATTTGATAATATGTTTTGGTAATGTTTAACATGCAGGGAAAGGCTTTATTGTGACAAGGCTGAACACGATCTGGTAATTTAATTGTTTTACTGGTAAGACAGTCATTTTAGGGGAATGGAGGATCAAAAAAGTGTTTGAAAATTAACGCTATCCACTGGAGTTTAGGGTTAGTTCACTAGAGCTATGAGTTAAAATTTCAAATATCAAAATATTATCAAACAGGCAATTGCTTTGTTGAAACATAGAAGAGTAGAAACAATTTTCACCCGTCATACTTTGACAGGCGACTCTCTAGTTAATAATAATAATAAAGGCTTCGTTCAAAACAAGCTCTAAAATCCAGCAAAAGATGAACTTGTCAGTAAAGCCACAAAGAAGATAATTAAGATCAAAATAATTAAAACTGAGGTAGAAGTTTATCTGCATCTAAAACAAGAAATTTTGATGGGTGAAAAAAGACTGAAAGGGTTTAACTAAGAGTTCATTAGACAAATACAATGAGGAGCAACATGCCACTTCATTTGTAAAATTTTTAATCAACATCTTTTCCTAACAATAATTCTGGAGCAAATATCTCGACAATTACCTGAAGAGAATTATAAAAACTTCAGGCATCTTGCAGATGCACCGATACTTGTTTATTCATAATTTAAAAGACCAAAACAAGCTAATACAGATGAGAAATTTAATTACTTATGTGATATAACTTATATGATGTAGTGCAAAGAATCAAGCACCTGAAACAGCACTGTGCTGGTCATATAACTCAGAAAAAAGAAAGGAAATGAATGCTCTTCAGCTATAGACTAATACTCCTATTGATTTTCTCTTCAGACCATGCCTATATTTAAATTAGTTGATTTTAAAATGGCCAATTTAAAATAAACTAAGGCATTTGACGGTAGGTAATTGGGAATTAAACACAGCAGATTGTGGGACTTGAAAAACTTAGAAAGAATTTATACATCAATCATTAGTTTAATAATAGTTAAAAGTGATTACAAATATATGCACAATTTTAAATGAATTCATTACAATCATTGCTTTCAGTACAAAAACAAATATTTCCTCAGGGAAACAAAATAATTCATCAAACCAAGTCTTAGTTTACACGAACAAAAAAACTACAAATCTTACTGGTGGGAATGAAGACAAAACACGAACAGCATACTGTGCAGTAACTGGGTGACGAGGATACTGACGAGAAAAGTATGCAAGGGCTTTGATTGGGGGAACTATAGCCCATGTCAGTACATGTGTTAGCTGAAAAATGCAGTATAGATAGTGAGTTAAAGTCATGGAAAAAAGCAAACAATATAACAGATCTGTTAATAATAAAATTTTATCCAATGTCAATTAATTTGAAAATGAAGGGAAATATTACACTGATAAAAAAAATGCTTAATTAAGCATTTAGTGCATTTTGAAAAAAAGCATGTTGAAACTTTGAAAGAAAAATAATGGAAAACATATGTATCACAAAATAACAATAAATATTATAAGACTTGGATAGCTGTTTGTCTTTGAATAATACAAAATTGACTAAAATGAACATGCTTATTATGTTTTAAAACTGGAAAGTATATGCTGCATCAGGATTCATGCTAGGGGTGTGGGATTGCATGATTTTAGCAACTTATTCTAAAAAAAACTCAATAAAAATCCTTTTGTATGCTGTTCCAGTCGGCTGTTCCCCATTAGTGGATACATTTTAAATAGACTGCAAAATTTTTCATTTTGGATTTTTCTATTTTTCATATTTATTTTAAGATGACAATCAATGTAAATGAAATGGCTTTTGATAGTTTCAACTGCCATCTTATTATTATCAATGAACAAAAGAGTCAATAAATTTAGCCACAAAGATACAGGAAAAAAAAATTGCATTACAAAATACACCTTTGTTCTAGCAAAGAAATGAAATGTTCTCTTTTAATGCTGCACTAATAAAATAAACTTTGTGCTACATGATATGCAAATATTTTATAAAAATAAATATCTATTAAAATGTTCAAACAATAAACTAAACTGGGGAAAAAAAAACCCTCCCACTTTAATTTTAAAAATCCTACTTAAAATTTTGGTCATGGTGGGAAATTCCACCTTACTTTTTCCCCTAGCATGAACACTGCTGGATTCAAATTTCGTTCAAATACTAGGCTCTTTTCGGGACCCCAGCCTACAGCAGTGGTGTATTCTCTATGAAGGCTTCGCTTCCTCTTTCATGCTTTCGGAGGCAGTAACTTGTAATAATATAGATATCCAACAGTACCTGTAGCAGCCTGGGAGACATTGACATTATGGAGCAGATAGGGTTACAGACTAGGGATACACGGAATATTTGATTGGTATTTTGTATATTGTCTATATTCAGCAGAAAACTTACAAATATTATCACATTCAAAGTGATTTAAAGTCTGCAGTAAGTATCATTTGTTTATAAAGACAAATAAATAAAAAGCTATCTGGCAATGCATGAATTTAAGTTATCGTATCTGTATTTCGAGCTATCACAGCTCTGAAAAAATTACAATACTAACTTTCACAATTACATACACAGCACATATGTTACGCATATTTATCTATGTACTAGGAGACTACTTTGCATAATGATTGACAAGTCATTCTATAAGATTTTACTAAATTTGAAATTTATTTACATCCCTGTTTCAATGTAACAATTTCTAATATTCAAATTTTTGACTGGTTACAAGAAATTGTTAAACTGGATTGTTAATTGCTTCTGACTAAGTAGACTTCTTATTTTTCATGAAATAATTTCTCTCAACATAGTTTTTCCCAACAATTGATGGTTTTTTATTGTTGTGAAAAGTGTACTGAAAAGGTTTTTGAAATGAACAGCAATCTCAACTTTCGTCTTTGATCTACAAAATTAAAATTTCTAATTTTATCTTCAATCAATAGCACATTTGAAAGCTTCTTGCTTGAAAACCAACAGCCTGTTCTCAAAGTGGTGCACGTGTTCCGAAGAAAAGCATAAAGAATCTAAATGCTGAGACAAAAAATACAGCACTCCCCTCATAACCACACTTCCCTATTATCCTGCTCAATCCTCTATTCACTGATGATCCCCCCCCCCCCCCCGCCCACAATTGTCCTCAACTCTCTTTCTCTTTTTTATTTTTCATCTCTCTCTCTCTCTTTTTTGTGATTTTTTTTTATTTATTTTTAATTATTATTATTTTATGAGAAATGTTATGTGCTATGCCAATGACATACACACACACATACTAAATAAATAAATGAAAAAAAAATATAAACAGAATAAAATAAAATACATGCTTTGAATTAAAAAAAATCAATAAATAAATTTAAATAAATAATTTTAAACATTTTAACCCCCCCCCCCCCCTCAAAAAAAAAAACTTTTGATGATGTTACATGCGCCATAATCCCTCCCTATGGACACAGCTGCCCCTTTTCTTAAAATTTCCAAGAAAAAAGATGAAAAAACTATAGTTGATGCTGTTTTATTGAGTCAGTGATTAATTGAATCAACCACTTTAATGAATCAAATCGCCAAAAAAAAGGACAAAAATCAAGCTTTATTGAACTAGCCACTTTATTGAATCAAAACGGTTTAGAACAAATGTGATTCATATAAGCGGCAGCTTTTGTATAAGCAAATGTCTGCAAAACTGGTTCTAACACAAAAACTGCCAAGAAAAACGACAATTGAAACTTGCTTGTGAGTGAAAATTTGGACATATCCAGGGTTTCAAAAAATAAATTTTGAGATAACTATACGAAATACAAAGATTTTTTTATGGGAAATGAAAGTTTTTTTTTTTTTTTTCAAGATATCAAGGGTTTTGAGATAAGGTGGTTTGAGGCACCAAGGTTTGACTGCACATGGATTTAAGAAAAATAATTTCTTTAGATAAAATTAATAACTTGAAATATACAGTACAGCTCATAAATTACATCAACACATATTTATTAAAATTTATTGTAATTATACAAACACACACATACGAGTCAATTTAGTATTGTTTGCCAATTTCAGTTTCAAGTGCTGTAATTCGCACAAAAAATTGCATAATGAACAGGCCACAACAACAGGCTTCTGCCCCAGGCATAGAATTACAAAAGGCACAAAACTTATCCATGATATGACTTTTTTTCTTTAAATTGTACTAGAACTTTTAGCCAAGAAAAATCAAACACAAAAAATCATAAGAATGTTTCAAGAATTACAATTTTCTAAGTTGATCTAATTTCAAGCCGAATTGCAATCCAGCTCATTCAACATTATACCGTACTTAGTTATGGTTAATACTTCAGCAATCAGAAAAGTCAACTATCTCGACATAAATAATAACACCAATTCAGAACAAGGAGTGTTTCTTACTTCTGCAGAATCATTAATAATGCTTTCTGAAGTTGTGAGATATTGCAAAGCTTTCTGGTATGTGAGACACAGCAGCAGGATTTAGTTGAACTAATCTAGCTACTTCTTCAGTCAATGCTTCAGAATTATGGAAACCTTTTTAAAAAATAAAACTTCACATATCATACAAAGTATTTAAAAATTGCAGTTAGTGATGCATATGTAAGTTTTTATTTTATTGTACATAAAACATTGAGTGCTAAAATTTTTCATAATATACAATAGAAATATCGTGAAAATGTTTCACTAATATTCGCAGCAAAAGTGCAGGGTGAGATTTTTCCTAATACATTGTGTAATTAATACAGCCATATTTTTCTTTCGAAATGCAAGGATGCTAGCTTTTTATTTCATTTCATTTATTTATTTATTTTTTAAAGTTTTACAGAAAAAAGGACTAAAAAAGAGGTTTCATAATCTTAAAAAGTATATCTGCATTAAATATTTTTAAACGAAAAAAGTAAAGAACTGCTTAAAATATTTATAATTTCTATCAAAGCAATTTACGCATAAAAAGGCAAAAGCGATTTTTTTTTTTTCAAACTGATTTCATTTCCAGATACTTTTAGATGAAACAGAATATTCAAATGTTATGCCTATTTAAAAATAAAATATTCCACACAAAATGTAATACAACTTTCTGTTACCAACTTATATAAGAAAAATTATAATGAACTGCATTACAAAGATACAGAGAATAACTTGCCAAAAAATTTATTTTTATAGATGGATTACATTAAGACACTACATTTTTTGTTACTAAAAGCTAAATAAACAATCAATATTTAGAAATTCTACTTTGAGGATAAAATGCATAATAAATAAATAAATGAATTAACAAAAACCTGCAAGGTAAGTAAACAGCAAGGGCTGGCGAAATATCCCAAGCCAGTCTGGCTGTGTCACGCCAGGTCCTTTCAGTAACAGTTTGAGATCGCCAAGTAGATATAACATCTTCTCCAGGAAAATGATTTTCAGGTAAAGACATTGGATTATGCCAGGTTATTAAGAATTCTATATCTACAGCCTATAAAATGAGGAAAGCTTTTTAATAACGTAAAAGGGTTGACTCAAACTATTGAATTAATTAATTAGTTTTAAAAATCTGTAATACTATTTACTATTACTGAAATTGATAAGCCACAAAAGTTCTTTGCATAATTGGCATTTTATTAAAAATATTGAACTGAACTAACAATAACGAGCAGTAACTTTTTAAAAAATTGAAGTCTTGAAGGTTCTGCCGTAACAAAAGATATGAAACAAAAAATCTTACCCTATAAAAAACCATATTGCAAACAAACAAATGTTTGTATGTATGTTTAGCTTTCTTCTTACGAACAGCCAGAAACTCTGACTCAGAGGACTAACCAAAGATTTCTGAAACTGCAGTGAATCTGTTTTGCCCTACCCTGATATTTGTGGAGTTTTAATTAACAGAGGTATGTAATTAAAACCACAAAAAATGCCTCAGTTTAGTCAATTACTGCTAACAGGTTTTCCTGAAGCTAACCCAGATGATGTAGAGAAAGTGCAACTAAATTCATTTAAGGGGGGGGGGGGAGGAGGATTTGGTTGTAGAGAATATCATCTGCTATTTCTGCATTACCTTGAATCATGCTCTTATTTTGAAGAGAAGAAGTAACAGCATTATAGGAGTCATAATTTATTGAATGATCATCAGTCACCTCTTTTTAGCACTTACACTTTTTTTGTCCTTTGGATTCTGCAATCTTAGATAATTTGGAGTTGAAATGATACCAATTAGCCCAAAAATAAGCATACGACAAGACATTTTTATTGTTGATTTAAACATTCGTTAGGTTTTTTTTTTTCAATATTTAAAATGATTACAAATGCTTTTTTTTTTAAATAAATATTAATTGCATTAAAAAAGTAAAATTAATGAAAAAACAAATAAATATTAGGTTAGTTAGAATAATTTTCATACGTTAATATCAGTAATATTTTAAGAGGCATAGTAATTGTCAACAGAAATGTTTTTTATAAATAATCATGATTGTTAAATGAACTTTCATTCATGCCTATAATTTTAAACATTATTCTTAAATAATAAATAAAAGCATTAAACACATTAATGCGTTTTTGAAAAGGAACTTTATTCTGTTAATTGGATGTGCTGAAATTTTTCAAAAAGTTATTCATAACATTATGCACAATATACAACTACTATTTAAAATAACTGCAAACTATTCTATATGTAAAATGGTCATACCAATAATCCCAATATCATGTTCCTCTTTTTGACATAACCCTTAACAAAATTTTCAGACTGTTTTCTCGTCGACCTGATCTCCCTCCAGATGATCTACGAGAAATAGTTGACATGTTGCTGCTTAACGGCATAGTATTCATCCATCCAGTTGGCTGAGCTCTTGATTGGGATAACTCCGTGCTACTACGCCATTCAGAACTTAGACTCAGAGAGAGATTCTGACTACCTGATCCTTCATTCACTTCTATAAGAAAGTTCTGGCAATCAGTTTGAAACAAAAACAATACATCAAAATATTTTGTATGCTAAAAAATCAGATACACTTAAAGTTTAAACTTCAATACAAATTACAAATGTTTAGTACATATGAGGCAATGAGAAGCAAAGGGACTTTTTAAAGTATCCAGTAAAACACATTTAAAAGCCAGATTCTAGACAGGCTTCATTAAAAAAATTTCTAAATCATGCTGTATAGCAAAACCCACCAGGTCTAAAAGTACTCATATATTGCTTCAAAACACAGGAGAGGTTCTCTAACCATTTGTACCAATTATCTTCAAATTTAAAATTCTGGCACTTACATCCCTTTGCTTCTCACTACCACCTTTGCCTTTCCTTACTAAAAAAATAAATAAATAAATAAATAAACATGAAAATACACATAACCAAATTAACACAAACTCATGTTTAACACATTGCTACAGTTTGAGATAGGTGTTTTTAACTTGTAAGCTATACTGCAATTCGAAAAGTATTAGAAAAACTACAGCAAAATAGTTAGAAAAAGAGATACAACACATCTCTGCTCAAACAAACAAAGAACACACTAAAACAATAGTAAACAATAAATATTTATGACAAACCTAAAATAGGGTAAAATGAGACAAAATGGGCAATGTTTCAAAAACTTCATCATAGCTCAAATTTTGCTTTCAAAACAACCTTTAGCTCAGTACTATGTTTTTCACATTTGTTGGTAACACTTTTTACCATACTAGAGCTTGTAATGTCAATCCGGTAGCATACACCAATGTATTTTTTCCCCCAGATTAGTGATGTGGATCGGATATAAACCCATTGTGTGGAGTTGAGTTTCGCATATCTGCAGCTAACTAGAAAAGCCAAAAAAAAGGTAAAAAATCTAATGGGGAACCATGATTTAAAAATAGAGCTACTTTTTTGAAAACTGAGTTCCTCGAACCTGATTTTACGAGTTTTTAACGAAACTCCTGAATGTGATTTAATACTGTAGATTTTTATAATTTTGTTTCATATAACAACTAGCAGTACCCACACAGCTTTGCCCCGTAGTGGAAAATGAAAAGGTCATTCGGTTCGCCTGTATATTTACAAATAATGGATGATGAATTTCTCGCCAATTTCTTATGTTCATTTGCTCGCCCATGTTATAGTAACTAGTTCATACACCTTGGGATAATTAACTCCACCATGTTATGAAAATTTACTTGTCCATGTTATAATAATTTGCTCGATAAAATGTTCTTAAAATTGGAATAGAAAAGGAACAAAATCGAATTTTCAAAAAATCGCTTTGAGGTGCTCTTTCCTAAGCTACGAACTAATTCTGTGCCATATTTCATGAAAATCGGCCGAACAGTCTAGGCGCTATGCGCGTAACAGACATGCAGACATCCAGAGACAAAGACTTTCAGCTTTATTATTAGTCAAGATTATAGGCTTATTGCGAAAAGGAAAACAAATCTTTCAACATGAGATGACATATCTTCATTACTTCATTTTCTTGTAATTCTTATGGCATAAGCAGAAACATATATAAAATATTATGAAAGAGTAACTACATATTCTGCAGTTGAATTGGAAACAGATATTCTGTTTAATCCTAATAAAATCTATTTCAACCCAAGACATCTCAACATAAGTTACTAGCTTTAGTTTTCTAAAAATACTGCCAAGCAAATAGAAAATTTCGGAATGTTGAGAGGAAAAGTAATAAAAAATTTACCTGGAAAATAAGTACAGCTAACAAAGATTCAATTGCAAAGTTTGTCATCAAGTAAACATTTTATTACTAATGATTTTCCAAAAAATGATCATACTGATGCTACTCAGTTTAAATATTAGAACTCCATATAGTAGGCCAGAGCTGTATTTGTTTGAAAAATGCTACATATTATGAATTATAAACAAAACCATTACCAGAAATAAAATAAGCATAACAATTAATGGTTGCTAATTTTTAACCCCTTCCTATTTTACACCACTATGGAGCAAAATGGGTACATAAGAGAGATTATAGGTTAGAAAACTTAAAATTAAATTAATTGATTTAGTGATAATGATTCTTTTGTATAAATAAGGTAATAAAAAGGTTGCTTGTTTTTGGTGTTTTTAAAAATGAATAAGGAGCTGAATAGGAAAACAAAACTTTATCTAACCATTTTACCTCAATTTACTATTTAGGTTTCCACTCAAGTAAGCAAAAGTCCAACAAGCCATTGTTTTGTCTGATTCAATATTTAAAACAAAATGAAAAACATAACTTTAAAATTACCTCCAATCATGGTGGCTTTCAAATACTTTTTGTCTGTATGTAAACTATTCCAAAATTTGATTAAAGTAGTAATATCTTCTCTGAGTTCAGATCCTTTTTGAGTAGGACACATTGGAGGGCCACTGGAAAAATGCATATCAAAAGAATAAATAAGCAAAAGCTTTGAAGTCAATTGAAAAACTTGGTTCTCCTTTTTAATACTGACATACAAATAATTCATGAAAAATGAAAAATTAGCTCTAAAAAGAGCCAAACTAAAACTGCCTATAATCCTAAATTTTTTTAATGTATAAATAATTAATGACAAGTAGAATGTGTAAAGAAAATCATTAAAAAAAGTACCTTTTAGAGAATTGCTTAAAGAATATTTTAGAAGTTCAGATATTTTATGATTCATGTAGTTTTATCTATTACAACCAGTTATAGGGTTTAAACATTTGCAGTAGTGGTGCGACATCGATGTTTCAAAACATCGATGTTAGAAATTAAAACATCGATGGTATGGATACATCGACCAAAAAACATCGATGTTTCCAAACATCGATGTTTTAAAACATCGATCTTTTTTATTAATATATAGCATACATTTTTGAGTACACTACACAAATTTAAGCAATGTAAAAGAATACCTACCCCACGAATATATTGAAAATACTGAATCTCAAACCAGGAATATAATTTAATAAGAATAAATTCGCAACATCTTGGTATTATAGAAGGACAAAAACTGATAATATAAGACAAGCGCTGATTAATACAAACTAGTTATAGTAATAGGGAAATATTTTCAAACTAAATGAAACTAAAAGTAAATTTACATCAAAAAAGAATCTACGAAAAAATGTATCATAGCACTTACCGTCAGTTGAATGATGCGAAAAAGTTGTGTTAATTATTTTAAAAATATAAAATTAATTCTAACCAGGCCCGGCTCTAGGGGTTGGCGACCTATGCCACCGCCTAGGGCGGCAGAGTTTAGGGATGGCCAACTTCATAATGGCAAAATATAAAGAGGCAAAAAAATAAGGGGGAAAATAAAAAACTCAAATTAGTTCCCCCTTTTTTTCTGTAGCTTAAAATCAGCAGTACGTGAGAGTATGCTTGATGATTTAAGATAAAGAATACATATAGGCCAGGGGCGGCTCCTGTCAACATTGCCTGGGGCGACAAATCGATTAGAGCCGGTCGTTGTTCTAACAATTACTTTTAAGAGCAAGAAATACTGTTCAGCTCCGACAAGTTGAGCAATGGACTTGAACAAGTCCATTTCTTTCAAGGGAGAGCAATTGGTATGAAGAGGCATTGTTAGGCCTTTTATTTTTTTAGGACCATTGCAAACCTTTTATTGGCGAGAAAATCCTGTACCGCTTGCTAATAGTTAGGTATAGTAATATTGTTCGCTAAATGGGCAATATACTGCCAACTAAATCCAAAAATTTATAAGCCGTTTTTTCTCACCCCTATTTCAAGTAATGGAACCGATGAATCGGTCAGGCAGCAGAGCTCAACTTGCCAGAGATGGACAGTATGTGCTGTACTGTTAGTTAATAATTAAACACAAATTGCCAGTAATAGAGGGACGACTTGTTGGGGGAAGTCGATAAGTAACCCCGAATATTGGTGCTGACAGTTTGGAGAAAAAGAAGTTTGTTTACTTTGTCCCCCCGAAGCGCATTTCTCCTTTTGCAGACTATCCCACTAGTCAGAGAAACATCTCTTTCCGATGGAACAGAAGTTGCCATCACTATCAATTACTTTAAAGCAACTTTTACCAGCTTTGAATTTTTAAAGCTATAATTTTCACCGTAGTAACATATAGGATTTTCCTTTAGTTTAGGAGCTGGAGCCTTGAAATAGACTGCAAGTTTTGGCAACAGACTACCAGTGTCAGGTTCTTCCAATAGCTTTGACATCTACCTCACTCTCTAGTTCATCTTCTACTATCTCGTAGTGATCTTCCCAAAAACCACCACACAGAAAAATTAAAATTATAAAGTGGGTGCAAAAAATGATTTTTCTTTTTTTTTTTTTTTCGCAACTCCATAAGTAAACTTAATTACCTAGCGAGAAAATTGGAGCAAATTTTATGATAATTTTCAATTAAAATTCAAAAACATCAACATCGAAAAAACATCGAAACCAAATCATCGATGGTCCAAAAATATCGAAAGTAAAACATCGATGTTAAAAACATCGATGTTTTAACAAAAACATCGATGTTTCCAAAACATCGACATCGATGTCGCACCCCTAATTTGCAGCATTACAGCAAATTTGTAGCAAATATATCAAAATAGATTAGCAGTAAAGGTTTGTCAATAAAGAGCATAAAATGATAATATACTCATTTAAAATATAAAAGGTTTATTTAAATTTTCTGTTGATAAAAATTAAAAAATTAAACAATAAAAATATTTTTTTAAAAATAATATGTACGTAAAACAACATCATTAAAAACTAATACTTGAAATCAATGCTACCACATTTTAGGAACATTAGAATTTTTTACATAAAGATCAATAAACAAGCACTTTACCAAAAATGATCCAGAGCAGCTGTATATATTCTTTCTCGTAGAACATTTTTACACACTGTACGAGGCAATATGTCTCCTTGCAGCAATGATAGTCCACACGATAAAAGTCTAAAAAACGTCAGATAAAATTCTAGTGTATCTACCCTTAAAATGCATTTTCTAAGTATATTCAAGATCAAAAGGAAGGCTATTTTGCAATAACATCCAGAAGAGAAAAACATGTTAAATGCTGCAAAAGGAAATTACCTGAAGCGGGTGCTCATGGAAGAAATGTGACGCCTGTTGTGATTTGGCCTCCCAACTGCTACAGGCAAGGAGCGATGCAAAATATTGGCGAAAATTTCGACTTCATTCATATTGCAATACTTCGCAACTTCAAGTCTTTCAGATAAAAACTAAAATAAATAATCAAAACACTTGGAAGTTAAATACATTCACAAATAATAATATAAAACTAACACATGCAATAATTAAAATTCAAAAAATAAATATGTATAAACACTTATTATTCTAAAATAATCATAAATAGCAAAACATTTACACTACACTTAAAAGGATACTTACTCTTTCAAAAATTAAAACAAATTAAATTTTATCCAAGCTACACTTTATATAATAGTCAAAATATCCAGAACAGAAGCATTTTAAGGCAGTATTTCCACATTTTTAAACAACCACAATTCATATTAAATATTTGTTCATTATTCCTCCATAAATTATTTGCTTTGCATGCATTATAAAAATATTAGTGATGGAATATAGCTCAGGCAAGAAATAGTTCACAAATTTAAAATTTATACCATGGCACACAGGCTAACTTTAAAATTTAATTGAGACAACATACCTATTGTGATCAGTACTTAAGCAGGGATGCCCACGAGAGGGGGTCCATGGCAGAGACTGCGGAATTGAAATGTTCAGGGGGAAATTTTAAGGAGTCTTAATCTCTTTTGTAGGGCTCTAATTCTGGGGGGGGGGGGGTACTCCACAGCATTTGAGAGGGTGCATCGTTGCTCTTGGGAGGGATAGGCACCACTGACTTAAGGGCACTTTTTGGTTCATAGGGAAACAAAAATTCAATTTTTTTGTGAGTAAAAATGTATGTAGTTGAAATGCTCAAATATGAATGAAATTTAACGTACCTTTACCCATATTGAATGAGGAGTGATAAATGGGCCATTAGGAGATAAATTGCATCCTTCATGTGCAGCTAAAGGATCCACCTCCTCGGGATCTTGTGAAAATAAACCCATTTCTCTGTCTATTGTCATTTGCCAAGCTGCAGACATCTCTTGTAAAAACTACATTAATTAAGAGTGTTGTTAATAAAAACAATACAATCTTTATAATACAAATACTTAAAAATATTACAAATAAGTATAGTTGCAGATACTTATCCTTACAGTGAAAAAACAATAAATGTAACTAAATAATTCCAGACGAAAATAAAACAAACTAAATAATACTCATATGAAGTAATACCAAAAATGAAATGTATTTCTCATGCTTTAAGTAGAGGAAAAGTGTATATCGTGATTCTTAAGTCATTAGCATTTTTTTATGGAGTAAGTTCTTAAGTAATATTCAAGAATTTTTCATTGAAAACAATTAAAGCCCCTAGTGGCATAAGCTGCTGCGCATAAGGCCAGAGTTCGAGCCTTAGCAACATAAGAATGTAATTGATGACTAAAGCACTTCTGACAATGTCTTGGCAGTTGGAATAGGACTTTAAGTTGTAAGCTGTAGGTCTCCCCCTCCCCAGTGTCCTATAGAGGTACTTTAAAAAAGCTCGTTTTTTTTCTGTCAAACATTAACACATTCGTCTTCTGGGTTACATTCAAAGTATGAAGAAAACAATAAAATTCAAGCGATTTTTTTTTCGATTGGAAAAAGGGGCTATTTTAAACTAAACAAAAAGGTATTACTTCTCCTGATGCTTTAAATGAGAAATTTTAAAAGAAGTTTTTTAAAAAGTTTCAAAATTTTTAGTAATTGTCTGTGTAAGCACTAACTTGTAATTCAAGATCTCCTCTTGCGGCTAGTAGCCATTGCCAACAAGCAATTGCACTCCTCATAGCTTGTTCAGTAAATATCTCCACAGGTGACCAGCACAAAGCATGCAATAACCTACGATCAACACCTAATTGAAAGAGAAAACTTTATTAAAAGTTTTGTTACATGAGATGTTTTAGAATTAAATCTGTGCTTAGTGAAAATATTTTAATTTTATAGGAACCCTTATTATTGTAATTATAAGTCTTTTAAAAGTTTAGTTCTTAATTATTTTTGTTAATTTCAAAAAATGGCAACACAAAATTAAAAATCACATTCTAAATATCAAGTAATTGGTATAATACCTCATTTCAAATTTCTTAAAATTAAAGGAACAAATCAATTTACTTTCATAAAAAGCATTTTTTAAAAAGTGATAAAAATTCACAGAAAAATATATTCAGGCACACAATTAGAATAAGTACATAAAATGAAAGCAATTAAAAATACAAACACAAAAGAAAAAAAATGAAAACAATACATATTTAACTCTTATGGTAAAGTCTGTTTTACTTGATAAAAATTTACCTAAAATGAAATTAGTGTCACATAATCAAAATTTAAAGCAGTGTATGAGCATAACTTTGTATTAAAAAATACATCATATTAGAAAACAAAAATTTTCATAAATGCATACCTACTCAGGATTAAAATACTTTGGAAATCTTGGAATATAATGCTATAAAAAATACACATAAAATACATTTAATGAAGGTTTTACAAAATTTTGATAAATTTTCTAACTGCACGTCTCAAGAATAAGGTTGTTCACTCTTAGAGACTTTAAAGCTCATTGCCGCAGTTCAAAAAAAAGCTGTATTTTCAAAGCTCAAATCTTACTTTTGGTAGCAATTAGCAGGGCACATACACGGTATATGCATTTGTCGTGAGCATCAGAATCTGAAAAAAATGTCTTAGATGAATTTTTCATCATATAAAACAGAATTTTCTACTTTGTAGCAGGAGGTTAAATACTTTAAATGAGTAAAAAATGCTTGCTTCGAAAATAAAGCATTTACAATAATACCTTTGGTCTTCCAAGTTTCATGCAAATTTTGCAGCAATTGATTTGCTACATTTTCCAAGTAACCTTCAGATTCATCAGATACAGCCAGAAAACCTTCAATCTGAAAGAAATAATATCATGTTTTTTATAAAAGCATCACTCATACCTCAATACAAAAAAAAAAAAAAAAACACACACACACACACACACACACACACAAACAACAAATGTCAAACTTTAAATAATACTTCAAAGCTTTATTTTTTGCTCATTACCGGTGTTCACATACAAATTTAGCTATTTATATTAAAAATTATTTTTTTTTGCAGCAATTTCATTCCTTATTTAAAAAAAATTATACATTATAATTAGTAAAATTTTGAAAATATCAAACCCTAGCTCAAAGCTTATCCAATGAAGAACCCAACCCATCTAATAGTAGCTTAACACAAGGAAGCTTGTTCATTTGAATTATTTTAATTAAAACAAAAAAAAATTCCACAGTAAAATATATTCTGTTAAAAAGGCCTTCACAAAGTCTAAGTGAAGCCTTGAAGTAAAGCTGCTTTGGCAATGGTGGGTGTGTTTTGTGAGGAAGAATGTGACATAGGTTACACGTCTGGATTACCTTGTCTACCGCTTCCTTTCCGAAACAGCTTCATATGTCATGCAATTTTCTCTAAATTTTGTCAAAATGCATATGTCCTTGTGCTTTGGTTACAAAGAATTATCATAACCAACTATTTATCAAATTATGAAAATATTGCCTCTGAAAAGAATCACTCTTATTGGCACTTTGCCAACAAAGTGGTGTAGTAGTTAGGCATTGGCCTTTTATGCCCAAAGGGGCAGGTTTGATAGATTTACAAAATTCAGAAAATTAAGTACCCATGTTGTAAGATTAGATGGCATATAAAAGATTCCTACAGTACTTGTTTGACTTTGAGTACTCTTAGCAAAATTAAACTCCCAGTGCAGCCTCACAAGCCTAAATGCCTCCATCTGGTAGGAAAACTGGGCGTCAAAAATTTCATTGAAATGGGTATCCATTCATAGTGGTGCCACCTGAAAAAATGGATGTTTTTTGGGGGGATCACATTAGGTTTGCAAAAGGTAAAGCCTTTGTGTTGTCTCATTAGAAAGACTAAAATAAAGCAACCCTAAGTGCAAGGGCAATAAACTTGCATCATGCAATTCAAACGCTTGGTTAAATTATTTCTTAGATGCTGATGGAAGAAAGATACTGATTTTCAAGCAATAAATGTTGTTATCAAATAAGAATGCAAAATGAGAAATATACTGAAGACTTAAATCTCGAATAGATTGTAGTGATAACTTACTACCTATTCTTATTAATACTAAACAGGAACACCTTAAAAACAAATTGTAATGATCTCAAAATTTAAGAAGGTTTATTGCACACCCTTTCGGGTTAACATAAAAAACCTATTTAAATACATTAGCATTTTAATTAGTTTTAACACTAAATAGTTTAATGTACATCAAATAAAATGAATATGTGAGGTGTTTACTTCAAGGAGTACATGGATGTATTTGGAGTTATTTTTTTTTTTTAATTTCAAGTGAATCAGTTACTTGAATATAGAGAGCATCATATTAAACTATTTTCCTCAACAGAAGATAAACATTTATTATTTCTGTCGGTAACTGTACAAAAAAATAAAATCGGGCTGAGGAGTGCTAATAAGCAAGAAACTGCAGTCCTCGGCTGGAAATGACTGAGCTGGCGGTGTATTTCATGTATTTCTGCTTTAGCCCTGGCTAATGGGCGGTAATTTACTGAATATACCATGCCTTGCCTTCAATCATCAAATTGAATTGAACCATTGTTTCGGTCACTCGTCTAGTCTGTGCTAATTCTATATTAGCTACCAGTTTGTTTGGCACTCTTGGCTTCCTTAAGATGTTTTTCATCTCCAGCTCAGTCACTTTCCTATGCCGGGCTGAGGAGTGCTAATAAGCACGAAACTGCAGTCCTCGGCTGGAAATGACTGAGCTGGCGGTGTATTTCATGTATTTCTGCTTTAGCAGTGTATTTCATGTAAAATCTTTACTATTCAACATACCAACAAACCTTAAAGTTCTAAAGTGCAATCACAATTTACAAAGACATAAAATCTCTTCTTTGTAGTATATATATATATTTTAACTTTCAACTTAATCAATAATAGTGCAAAGAAACTTGCCAATATCATCTTTAAAAACTTTATAATTCATAAAAACTTTTCTCTCCTTATCTAAAAAATGCAAGTAAACACTCCATCCAACGATTCATAAACAGAAACAGACCATTTAACAGCACATGATCACCTCATCTATAATAATAATGAAATGTTAAATAAAGTCTACATGTTTTACGAGTCAGCATGGGCGGCTTTATGGGGGAGGGCGCAGGGGGGCAATGCCCCCCAGTTTTGGGAGGACTTTATACATAGCAACAACACACTTCCAAACTCTTAAAATAAAAATCATGATATTTTTTTTATTTATTATCTTTTTTGAATAGTTCAGAGAAGTGAAAATTTAAGAGAATAGCTAATGTCTTTTTCTAATGGGGGAGAAACAAAAACACTATTAGAAGTAGAAAAACTCACTGGGGTGCAGAAAATGTGTCTAAAATGACTATTTTGGACTGAAAAATGTTTGGGCAAGCATAGAAATGAAAATGTAGGCTAAACGAGCTATGCATTCAGCTACAATACCTAAAATAATCGACATTTTTTTAAACAAATTAAAAGCTAAAAACAAAGGAAAAAAACTCCCTTGAAAAGAATTAAATAAGTCCTTGAAACTCCCAAGCAAAATGTGCTTCAATTTTATTTCTCGTCAAGTATAATTATCAATTGTCAAGTATAATTACGAATTGTTCAAATGGGCACTATGTTAAGTCTCTTGTTAACTACTTTCTAAATCTGTCCACCATTTTTTTTAAAGCATTAACTTACTTTACAAAGTACATTTAAAGTATATAACTTTCTAAAAAATTTATTTGTAAATTTTTCCCTAGATTTTTGTCTATTCAACTACACCTTATAATAGGCTTCAAAAAAGGCAGAATTTTATATCCTTTTAAACAAATTTCCACCGGGAGAGAAACCCCCGGAACCTCTTAAAATTGGAAGTATTCTATATCCCACTTAAAAGGAAGCCTTATATCACTCTTGACACCAATCTCCCTCTTAAATGTCAGTTCAAAAAGGACAGCGTGTAACACATTAATAAAAAGCAATATACACAAATGAGAAACATGGCCTCATGCATCACAGAAAAAGACAAAATACATGGAAGAGGAGGAGGGGGGATAAAGATGCTGATTTAAAAAAAAAACCTGCCCCCCCCCCTCGGAACTTAGTCCTAAATCCGCTTATGCGAGTCATTTTAAGAAAAAGGCACATATATGCAATCAATAAGTAGAAGAAATTTTTTCCAGAATTTATGTTAAGAAATTAACAAAATAAAGCAATGATAGATATTTTTACTATTACTTAAAATTCTTGAAAAGCACTGTTTCACTTCACCTTAACAGAAGGAGTATAAATTAGACAAAATTTTCTTCCATATTGAAGTCAATAACATTTTATAATAAATAACAAAGAAAAACATTCCTGCCATCAATTGATCCAAAATAACATTGCATTAAACTAATTTTTAGAAAGAATTTCAAAACAAAAAGAGCATAATAAAAGATTGAATGAAAATGCAAAGGAGAAACACTGACTGTCAAAAATGTGCAATATTTATAAATATTGTCAAATAATTTACTAATGAAATTAGACATACTTCGCCAGCATAATGACACCTTATGTTTATTGAAGCAACAGACTCTGAATAGTTGTTTTTTACACAAGCCGGCCATTTATCTAATGTAGAATTCTGTAAAAAGTAAAGGATTTACTAGTACTTTAACAAAAATAATTTCACAAAACAATTCTCTATTATTAGAAATAATATTGTATCCTTATAGGATAAGGTCACAATTCTTTAAACAATCATTTCAGTGCTTAGAAAATCTAACCTAGAAACCTGCATCCTATTTAAATCAATGTGAAGCCAACAATCAAGATAAACTATTTAAGAATACAACACCTCTTATAAAATTGCATAAATCAGCATAAGACAATGACAGTGCTGCCACTGAGTTATGATCCTAAAAATAGTGGTTTTAGTAGCCTCTTAAATGAAACATAGTCTGCAAAATAGTAGCATAACAGGGAAAATAGTATCAAAAATAGTCTTCCATTATTTTTTAAATAGTATCAATATTAAATAATGCTGCATATACATTTTGATGAATAGGCCTCAACATACCTCAGTTGTATGGCATATAAGTGGGATCACCTGGATCTATTACACATAAACGTTGTTCCCGACATGGTTTCATACCAGTCGTATTTCAATGATAAGGATGTGAAATTTTTGTATATGATAGAGATATTTACAAAACTATGAAAACATTATAGTCAGTAACGAATAAATACCTTTGTGCTGGAAATTAATTGAATCAATTAACCAACGTTTAGAAGCACAAAATGCAATTTTTGTGCTTCAAAACGTTGGTTAATTGATTTGATTAATAAAAGCCGGTAATTACTTTCTGAAATGTTCCAAAACATAGCAGTAAAAACACATACACACACTTTTATTTTTGAGTATTAATCAGTCACTTTTCTTTCTCAAATAAAGTAACTTATCATAAAGTAACTTATCACATATTATAAGATGGGTATACTATTCTGTATACCCATCAAACAAAGCAAAATTTTCGACATGTTTCACTATATGATGTGACAGATTACCCAATGGCCTGAAAAGAAACTACCTGCTGTCTGCCATAATATGTGAACTGCAGTTAAACACTTTTCTGTTTCAAAGCATTGCTAAAGCATTGTTATTTTGACTTTTAAATTTGAAAAAAAATCACTAAAACTAAACAGTGTGATTAAATTTACAATCAACTAAGCATAGCAATTAAAAGGTTTTATTCAGATTTATACATTAAAGTTTTGTTTAAATTTACAGTAAAATGAAAGTAAAGAGGAAAAAAAGACGGATTGGTGTATGTTCATTAAATAACGCACGACTAATATTAGCACTCATATAATTGTAATGGTTACTTGTAAGCAAGCAGGTTGAAAACATTTAATAAGTCATCCCCCAAATCTTTTCATCATTAATAGGGTTAAACAAAAGAAAGTATTGACAACATGCTGTAGTATTTCATACAAAAGAAACATGCTTAACACTGCTTTTAAATTCACTATTACTTTAGCAGGTGAAACAAACATTAGCTTTTATGTACATTTACACACTTAAGTTTCATTTATATTTTCAGAAAAATGAAAATAATAGCAATAAAAAAGCTGAATGCTCTATGTTCATTAAATAACATCGTTCGAATATTGTAGCTGCAGAGAACATCAAGCAGAGAAAAATAGCCGGGTTACCAGAAGTGAATAATGATCCAGAGTAACATAAAATACCTAAAAAGGTCAACCTTGTCCCCTTTAAACTTGGCTTCGCTATTGAATCAGCATTTTTTGAAATTAAATTAAGTGCATTTGTTTGTGAAATCTTAATTACTTCCTTCCGTACAAGGTACAGGGTTGTAATTGCCAACCACAAAACCCAATATTAATAAACCTAATATTCCCTTTTAAGAGGGGTTATTGTTATTCTTGTTGGTAAGAAATATGAATCCCGTGCCAGATGGCGCCAGGAGAAAAAAAATGGCTGTTTTACTTATCCTTGCCAATAAATAAGGTCGTCCTAACCCATTTGATGAGTTTTCCCATAATTTGAGTTCGAAATCAAAAAAGTTCGGCCGATGATACTTACAGAAGCTTTTTTTTTTTTTTTAATTTTTACATTTTTTTTCCATACATCTGTTGTATTTTTTACATTTTAGTCACTTTTCGGCTGAAATAGTAGCAGTTTTTTACAAAATAGTCCTTTTTGCTTTAATTTAGGCTAAAATAGTCGTCATAGTCTTCAACCCTTCAAAATAGTCGCTTTTTTAGTCATCAGTGGAAGTCCTGCAATGATTAAAAAACTTTTAATGGTTTCTCTTAATTAAATGTCATTAGTTGTTAATAAGTTGATTTGAAATTGGCTTCTTGGTGCTGATGGGTGACCAAGAACAGTTGTAACACTGCAAAATTTGTATCTCTGCAGAGACATTTTTAATGCCTCTACAAGCATACTTCTGGCATTGAAAATCAGCAATATGTGTCCAAAACTTTGTCAAGCAAAATTTCATGCGTTATATTTTGAAAAGAAATTCGGCATGATAGAAAATGGAGAGGGGAAAAAAGCAATTGTATTTTTTTTAAATACAGTAAACTCCGGATTATCCACAGAATAGGGTGGCACGCTAACCCCGGATAAGCAAATTCTCGGATAATCCAAAAACTAGGTAAAAATGATGCTAGTGTATGCAAATAGCTTAAAACTATCAGTAACACTTGCACACATTAAAACTATAGTTGAAAAGATATAACAATGTATGTAAAAAAATGCATGTAAAAGCTAAACCAACAACCTCGGTTACAATAAAGATTGCTCATTGTTTCATACACATAGGTGAGCAAATCGTGCAAACAGATTACCTGCAACAGATAAAAATGCACAGGGGGAGAGTGGAGATTTTTTTCAAAACCTGTCCAGTCACTTGTTGAGTAGTGTTGATCTAAAATTCGGTAAATGGGTTAGATCTAAAATTCAGCAAAGTAGTGTAGATTTAAAAATCATGTTTCCACTGGTTAGACTTCAGTGACTGTAGAAGGTTTGATGTCATTGGAAAGGAAGGGGATGAGAAAAACAGGAATGTCTAAAAATAGATTTTGCACTCTTTAGGTTAAAATATGTGCATTAATCTACAATCAACTTATTATTGCCAGGAATTCTTTTTTTTTTTTTGTTTTTTTTTTTTTGAAAGTGTGAAAGGCCGCCGATAAGCCACTCACTGATAATTGGGAGTTTACTTTATTACATTTGATTGTTTTGTTTCCTTTGAAAATACAAAATATAAAAAATTCTAAATGTTCAAAAACCAAATAGTAAGATTCTCTTTTTTCCTCGCCATCTTCCATTTTATCCTTTAGAAGTAAGTTTTTATATCGAATTTATCCATATTATTGTCTTCACTATTTTGGTACATTTTGCTTCTCCAAAATGAAATGTCACAGACTATTTTCATGCCTTGAAAAAATCCTAACTATATCACTATGTTTATATTTATGAGTGTGTGATTGTGTGTATGTTAATTTGCACTAAATTTTGTGTAACGGCACAGATCTGCTTCTTGTCTTGAGCAATATATTTTTAGCTACTCTTATATTTTATAGGTTGCACAAAATTTTATTATATTGGAGGCTAGAAATTTTGAAAGCATAAAGTACTTTTAACACTAACTTAAATGCAGAGAAATACAAATCAGTGAAACGCATTGTTGAATTGGGTATCGTTAAATCAAAGGTCGGCTGCATACACATGTAAACAAACAAGCGCTGTTTTCATGAACAATTCTTTTAAGCTCTTAAGGATGAGCAAAATATCACAACATCCATAAATAATTTATAAAAAGAATAGCTGCACATACAGAGTTATACTGCAGCATATACACTTAGCAAACATCTCTAAATTTGATAAATGATTTCATAAAGTGATTATGAATGTGATAAAGAAGCACAAAAAAAGAAAAAAAAAGAGAGAAGTGAGAAATTCACTAATAATAAATTTTGTAATAAAAGATTAACATAATACTATGTTTACACATATAGACTTTCACATAAAACTTACTGATAAAGGGGAAGATAACAAATTAAGTCCAGAAAATTGTAACACACTTTCCACAGCCATTGCCAGACCACTATGATGCTTGAGACCATCAGAAGCATGCTGACGTACTGTTAAATACTCCTAATGAAAAAAAAAATCTCATAATGAAGATTTTAATCAAAGATAGTGCAGTAACATGTACAGTAGAATACCTTTATAACGCCGACCTGTATAACGCAATTCTCTATAAACTGCACAACTTTTTAGAAGTAAACAATAAGTTTTGAAGTTTTAAAAATCCTTCTGTTTTGCCTTCCAAACATAAAAATTGTTAGGAAAGTTAAATTTTGAATCAGTTTTTCATTTTTTCATCTTGATTCAAAGCTTTTACATCAATATTAACATTCACAGTAAAATGAAAATACTAGATGGTTCTTGAAAATGCAGCTTTTATGCAAACCATGAAGCTAGCAGAAGTGCAGGTTATTTCACTTTCTTGTAATAAAGAAACATATTTATTTGTGAATGACTCATTGTATAATTAGTGCTTTAATACTCACTACAGATAAAACTCATTCTGAAGTGCTAATATATAGATATATTTTGAATATAAGTTTAAAAATTTGAAATGACCTATATAACGTCAAAACCTATATAACGTAAAAACTCTGGTCCCAAGGTGTGCGTTACAATGATCTTCTACTGTATTTAACAAATCAATAATTAATAGTATTTTACAATAAAGAATACTTTTTAAATTTTAAATAATTATCAAATACTTTAAATGAAAAGAAAAAAAATGAAGCTTGTTTCTTAAATATATGTAGTTAAGATAGCATTAATACATATATCAAAGAAATGAAAGGGAAAAAAAACTTACAACTAAGTGGGAATGAGTAACATTTGGTGCCCATTTTACTGCTTCTTGCAAAATACCTTTACTCCGAGCAGCAAAATCCCTAACAATATTCTGAAAAACAGAGAATCATAGATGGAATGAAAAGTGATTATGAAGGATACATGCACAGAAAAATAAAGTTATTGAAAAGGTCAATTTAAAGGTATGGTAAACATCGAAATTCGTTGAAATTTTTTTGACTCACCTCGCGTGTGTCAATAGCATCAGTCAAAGCAAGCTTGTAGTTTGTACGAGGAACAAGTAACTCTGGTATTTCTTCATTTGCATCCTTTTAAGCAAATAATATAAACATCAGAAATATCATTAAAAAAGTTATAATGAGGTAAAAAATCATAAATTTGTTTGAAAATATTTTAAAATATCAAAATGACAAGTAAGTAAAAATGAATAATAAATCAAAACTTCAGTTTGATTTAAACTTAATAAGACAAATCTCATACAACTGATACTAAATAGAAAATATATTACCTTACTTATACTACTACTTCTATTTCAACATGTAATATATGATTAGATGGCTCAAATAATTATAAGGGGACAAGAATTCTAATTTTACAATGGAGTTTTAGTTTCCCTTGTTCAAAATACAAAATATAAACAACGTTGATATTTTAGAGTAAGATTTTACAAAACGAAAAACAATGTGGAAGTAATTATAGATCTGGGGACATGGCAGTGCCCCTGCCAAGTAGAGCAAAAAGAAACAAACAAATGCAAAGCTGTACCATCCTTTTCTTGAAGTCACTGGGGCACTTTTGACCATCCTGTAACTTTGTTGTAAACAAAGCTAGAAGCCTGAAGTTTTTGTGACTAACAGGACATACTATAACGAACTATATTTGAAAGTTTTAAACTATTTGTACTAACAGTTTACAAACTATTGCGAGCCAAAGTACTTGAATTTTGTCACTGATATACACAGTGCGTCCAATAGAAAAGGTGACTGATTTAATATTTGCGGAACTATTAGCGCTATCTATAAAAGAATGATTGCATTAAATGCACGTACATTTTAATTATTATCTGGATTAATTTCAAAGCGTTGGCAACATCGTTTGAAACGTGATAACGCAAATTCTAGAAGAAGTCGCTTGGCCTCTGTAGAAAAAAAAAATGGAGCAGCGCGCTAACATTAAATTCTGTTTTAAATTGGATAAAAGTGCCAAAGAAACATTTGAATTGATGAAAACTGTTTATGGTAGTGAAGTACTGAGTCGTAAGAATGTTTTTAAGTGGTATGCAAGATTTCGTGATGGTAGAGACAGCTTAGAAGATGATCCAAGACCAGGTCATTCAGTAACAGTTCGAAATGATGAGAACATAGAAAAAGTGGCCGAAATCCTACGAAATGATCGTTGTGTCTCTACTCGACTCATCGAAGAGGTTACTGGCATACCTAAATCCACTGTCCATCTCATTTTAACTGAAAATTTAGGACAAAGGAAAGTCTGTGCTCGCTTTGTACTGCACACATTGACTGACGACCAAAAACATTGCAGGGTGGAACACTGCAGAGACATGCAACAAGCGGCCACTAGGGATCCAAATTTCATGGCAAACATTGTAACTGGTGATGAAACCTGGTGTTTCAAGTATGAACCACTCACAAAACGTCAGAGCACGGAGTGGAAGAGCCCAGAAGATGCCAGACCAAAAAAAGTGAGCATGGAAAAAAGCCGAATCAAGACTCTCCTCACAGTTTTCTTTGATTCGAAGGGTATCATAAGGAATTCATGCCAGAAGGTGAATCAGTTAATGCTGCTTACTACTTGAGTGTTTTGAAGCGTTTATGGGCGAGAATTCATCGAGTTAGACATGAATACCAAAACCAAGGGACATGGTCTTTTTTGCATGACAATGCGCCAGCACACAAAAGCTTGATGGTACGTAACTTCTTGGCCAAAAAAAGTATTGTGGTGCTTAATCACCCTCCTTATTCCCCTGATTTGGCTCCAGCGGATTTCTGGTTATTCCCCAAATTGAAATTGGCAATGAAAGACAAACATTTCACCACAGTTTTAGATATTCAGGCAGCTACGACGGCGACATTGGGGGCAATTCCAAAAGATGAGTTTGAAGAGTGCTTCAAAAAATTTCACGATCGCTTCCAGCATTGTATTGACTTCCAAGGTGTATATTTGGAATAAATCATCTTGTAAACTAGAAAAACATTATGTCTTGTACCTTATTTAAAATCATTCACCTTTTCTATTGGACGCACTGTGTATGATAGATCACCAACAGTCTAAGGTGCTTCTAGCAGTCACACAAACTTCAAATTTGTAATACAGTTAGTATTAAGCATATAAAAGAGGGAAAAAGTGAAATATCTTGAAATTTCTGTCATGTGATGTAGCTTTACAAGTTTTTTCCATTATTGTTGGTTAGTTATTCTGACAGATGGTACTCTCTCTCTCTCTCTTAAAAAGAGAACCCTTCACCCATCAGTCAGAGATTGGCATTGTTATTTAATAATGAATAAGAGAGATAGAGAAAATATGAAGCCACAAAGGTTGGCGACTGCATCAAATAGACTTTTTTAAGTTAGTTCAAAGACATTTAGTTTTCTCCAAGTCCTGTCTACGAGAAGATTGCAATAGCTGGGATTCTTGGTGATTTTTCTTATTGTTGCCTAATTTCCTGATGCCCAAAGTTTAAGAATTAATATATTTCACACTATGTGTTATTGACAGAATAAAACAATTTTTGTCTACAATTTGAAGATTCTAGCAAATTTTCAATGATCGAAATACCATTTATATGCTTCATTTCCAACATCCGTTGCATCAGGAAGTACTACGTAAAAAAGAAATGAGATCCCAACAAACACATAAATATGTACAAATATGCTAGTCTTGCTTCCACCATAAAAGGTGTTTGAGATCTTGTATAAATCTTAGTCAATAACAATATATTTTTATTTTAATGTTGTTTTACTACGATGCATGGTATAATTTTCAACCATCAAAATTTATATCTTCACTGAAATTTCACAATATATTCAGTGGCATAAATAGGCAGGATACCAAGGGTGAACTTCAATAATAATAAAAATAAAATTAAACAAAATATCTCATTGCAATAAGGTGCAAACATTCTTCTAATAATCGAAATAAATGAAAAAATTGTAAGAAAAATCACTGAAATTTCAAATAGAGAAAATATCTCCAGTACAGTGGCACAGTGAAGGGGTGTTTAGAGGGTAACCCTCCACACCCCCAGAGGCTTTGGTTTTAATGTCAATGCCAATCTTAATACGAAAGTTTTTCCACATATAAATAATGCTTTTGATCAAAAAACTTCCTTCAGAAAGTATTTTTGGCTCTGCTAGTGCTTTGGTATCACATGTTCGATGCAGCAAAACTTTGGCCTGTTTCAAAAGTTTTGAAACAGACCAAGTTGACTTTGTTTTAATCCAAAAATCTGAAAGTTTCAAACTTTTGGTTTAAATTAAGAACATAGAAAGCTTACCCATTTCAAAGAGAGAGCCAATATTTGTAAAATATCAAGTATTGTCCAAAGTACTTTTCCACTCCATAATAAATGAGGAAATCTGAAGGCATAAAAAAAAAATCACAAAACAAAAATAAATAAAAAATCAAGAAAAGAAATAATATAACAACGCATTCAAGTTGTATTCTTACCTATCTACTAGCATTGAGAGATATTTATCTGCTACCCGTCTGATTTGCTTCTGAGGATGGTTGAATTTCACAAGTAAAAATGTAGCATGTTCCTCAAGTTCATCGTCTCGCTCCTTATTTCGGGGCTAAAAATAGGATTTTTTTTTTCTTTTGAAATTTACAAACGAAACAGACGTTTACATTCAGTATAAAATAGAAAAATTCTCCAGTGTTAATAAAACTTCACTAATGAATTTAAACAGCAAGTTAATCAAATTTCTTAAATAATAACATCAATAAGTCTTTCAGAATGCAGCATACCTTTTCATACACAAAAATTCCTTTTTTTTTTTTTTTTTTTTTTTTTTTGAAAATTTCTTACAGGTTGAATTTCAACTTGTTATTAGTTCTGTATAGTTTTTGAAGCATTACTTAACTTTAAATATTTGGGTACAGTAATTATGAATGTGTATGAGCGAGATTTTTTAAACCATACCAAGCTTAAGGATTTCTTTGTTCCAAATATATTTAATTGGATTTATTTAAAATATATTTCATTTTTCCAATTTCATTTTGTCTGCGTAAAAATGAGTGGTTTTTCTTTCATTATTATTTTATTTTTAACTATAATTTGTTTCACAGTATATTTCATTTAATATTACACTCATGACAATTTCTTACTGCACAGATAATATATTTTTTGGATATTGCTTTTAAACTGCTTTAATTTATTACAATTATTTTTATATGATATTTGGTGTGAATAAATAATCTGAAACAATATGCTAAAATTTATGCAAAACTATAATTTTTAGAAACATGGAGCAATTAAATATATTATGTAAAAGTACTCAAAATATGTAAAATTACTCAATTAAATATATTGCTCAGAAATTTAAAAATAAAATAAAAGAATGTTTAAAAAAAAAAGAAAGAAAGAAAGAAAGGAAGAACATTTTTTTTTAATCTGGCTGCAATCATTGATTGTGAAAACTTTAATTTATCAGATCCAAACTCATTTTTATTAATAATTTATTTATTTTTGCACAGGCAGAGAGTGCTTTGTACTTTGGGTGAATTTGACGCTATCCTGCATTTTAAGTATACCACAACAGCATCATATTAACAGTGTAGATAAAGCACCTTAACTAATATACAAATAGAGTTACTTCTATATTATTAAAACAGTCTCAAAAGATAAAGTTCTTACAACATCATAAGCCCCTGTGGAATTAATATAGCTTACTTTTGATGAGACAATATCTAAATAGGTCTGAAACACTTTATCCGAAACTGCTACAATACACTGCCAGATTCCAGCTTTATCTTTTTGAATGGTTGGATCCTCTAAGTACTGAAGCATACAATGGAATGGGGTTTTCTCTTGAATATGGCGAACTCTAAGAAAGAAACAAAGCAATATCTAAATTTTTCAAGTATAAAAGCTTTATGATTTTTAAGAACAAAATGATGAAAACAATAAACAAACCTCAGAGTTTCAAGATGATAAACAGACAACAAATATGTACACTGAGCAAAATTAAGCTTATTTATTAAAGGTGTAACATCTGCTTGATGGTCTAATAATCCCACGATTTGACTTCTCAGCTCTTGAATTTCAGACTAAAAAACCGTAATAATACGATTAGAGGTATAATTTTAAGAAAAAAAAAAACAATTAAAAAAAATTTAATCTTGAAGAAACACTGCTATAATATAAATTAATCACAAATATGAACTTTTCTTTCTTAAAAAAAGAAAAAGAAAAGCATGAAAATCATATGATAACCCAGTCACAAAACTTTGCTCTTCTCTTACTTCAAAAATGCAACAATAAAAGATGTGGATAAATAACATCATTTTTTTCATATCTGAGAGGTTTAGAGTAAAATAGGTGTAAGTCGATAAAATAAGAATTTTTTGTTACTGAATGGTTTAATAGCCACTTTTTGCACAATGCACTAGTGCTACTTCGTGAAACAATTACTGTCTAATAGCATATGGTTGAACCTGGACTTACACAACTTTTGCATAATGTAGAATAATAAAATTAACTTCTGATAGTGTTAATAGAAATTATAAAAATAAATAAATAAACTACAGTACTTTTTCTCCCAACAGTGCAATTGTTTATGATGTTTGAAAAAAATAATACATTTTGCTTTAAAAAGGACTTTAGTACTATTTATAGAAATATAAAGCAATATTTTAAATAATAGTTCATATAACTTACAACAGAAACTGCATCCGCTCGAATAGCTGAATTATACTGCAACTCGGATCTTAAATGCTCTCTTGATACTAAAAGAGGAGATTTTGCAGCAATTTCCTTCAATTCCTCAAACCATTCTTGCGGCCACAGACCTAGTCATACATATTATTTAGACAGAGCAATTGCACAGAATTTGACTTTACATCTTCAAAAAAAAATTTCAAATATTATTTTAAAGATTTAAAATTCAATTCATACATTTATTTTTCTTTTACATATAAGACGACAACTACTTAATTTTTAATATACTTTATTTAAAATAACAATTAAAATAAATACTTATTAGTTTTGCTATTTTTCATAGCATATTCTGTATGTTATGCAAATAATAAACTTTCATAAACTATTGTGATAATTTATAAAGTTATTTTAGAAGCATGTTAACAGAATAAAATTAAAAATAATGTTTTATTGCACAGAACTTGCAAATTACTGCATGCTCATGTTTTGGCGTTACAAGGAATGCCTTTTTCAATGCAAAAGAAGTGAGCTTATAGATGTAAAGGTATCCAACAAAAGCAACGAGACAGAAAATTAAGCAGGGATGATATGTAGGAACATTTCTATCTCACCTACCTTCTGATACATAATATTGATACTACATCGAATTGACGAATTAAGTATTCAATCAAAATTAGGTTATGCTGAGTAATATTTGGATTATAATTTTTAAAAAATAATATGAGGGCGTCAGTGGCTTAAAAATTAATAAGTTGATTCCATTCATACCTATGCATACTTCATATTTTGTTTTTGACTATATAAGAAGTCTTGACATCTTAAAATATCTGCAAATTTAATCGTTGAATAAAATGACTTTTATTAGAACACTATTATAGAATATATGGCATTAACTAAAAATATGAATGAATAAACAGAAAAAATGCCGCAATCTATAAATAGAAAATTTAATTCACTAAACTTATGAAGTATTTCCTTTTTAATTGTGAAATGACATAATTTTTTTTTATAACTGTTATAAATATTGCTTAGTTAATTTATTTTATTTATTTATTAATACTTTTTATTCCTTATTTATAAACTTCAAAATATAGCTTATAGTAAATAATTTCTTTAAGAAATATTTCTAATAACAAACTGGGTTAGATTTTAAAACAGTGTCAAAATAATTCTGCAGCGAGTAAAATCTTACATTTATGATTCCATTTGGCATAATGCAGCTAAATTTATTATTGTTATTTATTTATTTATTTTATTATTATTATTATTATTATTATTTTTATTGATTTATTTTATTTTTTTTTTTTTGTGAAATTTAAAAAAAAAAAGAAAAACACATTCAACACACTGAAATCAGTACCTGATTCAGAAGTAAAACCCATAACAACACAATACAACCAAAAATCTCTGAACAGCTTCAAAAGACGTGGTTTTGGGCAAGAAATAGGTGGTATACGACGAAGAAGCTAAAGAGAAAAGATAAATTACAGGTATTTTACTTAGTTTTTAATGCAATTTAAATACAAATTAATAATGTAATTTAATAACAAAAGTAATATAAACATAAAATAATTAATGCAATTTAAAAAATAAATTTTTAATGCAAGGCCTCAGGGTTGCCTTGCATCGCTACTGTCAGAACAAGACTGGGGCACATATATATGTTCCTCCCTGACTTCTACTTTTTAGCCTGAAACAGTAGGATTACTAAGCATTGCAGCAAAAACTGTAGAAGTGATAAGTTTAAAAGGAGTCAGAAAGGGGAAATCCCCCCCTTCCCCCGATTTCTAGAAATCAATGTACAGTCAGAACCCGATTTAACGGATTCAACGGAACCGAAACTTTTATACGTTAAATTGGGGTTATTCTTTTTATCGGGTTGTGAAAAAAAATGTAAAAAAATACACTTACCATATCTAAAACTCGTAATAAGCAACTGTGCAAAAATATCCAAAATTAGAGAATTTTATTTAGCATTTTACGATTTATTATACGCTAGTTAATTTGAAATTTAAACTACTGAGCAGTAGATGTTTGGACAATTTCCTTGATACTTGACTCAAAATAGTTCTCTTTCAACTTATGGAGAGAAAAAAGTTGTGTCTTTTGCAGCTTGCTGAATGAGACATATTTTTAGTTTCCAGGCCATGTAAAGCATTTGAAAAAGTAAGTTTTAATGGGAGTTTCACTATCGCTTTCAGCATCAGAATGACCATTCGTTGGTTGCCTCCTCGTCCTCGCCCATCAAAAATTGCTGATTCCAAAAAAAAAAGTCTTTATCTGTTTCAGATAGTATGGATGCAACATTTAGTAAACAATCCAATCTTTCCTAACTCCAATTAACAAAAAAAACTTTTTTGGCTGTTAAAATAATTTGTTTCGGGTTTTATTATTCGGTAAATAGGGGTTTTTGCCTTCCTTTTAGGTGGGGAAAAAAAAAATCGTTAAATCACGAAATTCGTTAGATAGAGGTTCGTTAAATCGGTGTCCGACTGTGCGTACATATATGGGGAAATGACTTTTGTATAAATATACATTAAATACATAAAATACCAAAATACTCTTTGATACCCCCCCTCTCCCACCATGGAAAATTTGAAATGATATGCCTGCCTATTCTTGGATACTTTAGTTTACAATAAAAAATGGTTCACAGCTTTATTTTACAATGTTGTTTCTGCACATTTATGACAAAACATAGAATTTTTTTCAATTGTTGATGTCATACCAAGAGTAGGGGGCATGACAATAAAGATACGAAAAATATAGAGGAGGCCCTTAAAGAAGATAGATAATGGCTACACAATAACTGATGCTAACTTAGCAGCAGCAGTAAACATTTTTCTATTAAAGTAATACAAACCGGTTTGCTTTCATAGTATATCTAACATGCATAATTTAGAAATTGATCTGATTTTAGTGGTTGATTCTGGTCTTATGAAGTTCAATAATGGAGAATATTACTAACAAGAAAAATTGCATTTCAGACTTACACTCTTTTTCTTCAGATTAAAATTCATCTATGCAATTTATCAATTGGTTTGTTGCCTTTTTTTTTTCTTTTTTTTTTTTCAGATTATGTATTTCTGTCTTAAGGCACTGCATTCAAAATTATTGTATCATGATAAGATAAAATAGTAATAAACTAGTTCAGCTTCATGAATTGCATAAGCGTATTTACTATTCAATAAATGCAACTGATTTATTTTTTATTATAAACACTTCCAAACATTTAAAAAAATAAAATTTTTACTTTACCACAGATATCACTGGGATTAGAACTCCTAAGTTACCAGCACTACTGGATGCCTGCAACATAAACACAAAAATAAACTAGTAATAACTTTTCTTGTATTTTTATGTCACAAAATAAGAGTCAACAAATGCCATTTTCATTATTGTGAGGGGGGAAAAAAGACTTTTGACTCTTAAAACAAACACTGAAGAACAGAAATTTGAAACTAAATTACTTTGCAGGTCAAAATGTATTCAAGCTTCCTCTAAATACCCTATTTTTTTACAATAAAAGTACCAATACTCCAAAAATAGAGAAAATAGAATAAGTAAAACTTGGAATATTCGCCTGAGATACACAATAAGAAATAAATAGATACCTTTTTGCAGAGAAGTAAAAGGAAATAACCAACGTTTTACAGCACAAAATTACATATTAGTGCAGACATGCGTTTCAGGGTTTCAAGGAACCCCTTTTTCAATAAAATAGTGATCTTTTGGATGTAAAAACATGTGGTAGAAGCCTCCAAAATGGTGAGCTTTTAGATGTTTACATAAAAAACTCACTATTCTGCATTGACAAGGGGGTTCCTTGAAACCCCGAAACACATGTCCGCCACAGAAATCTAATTTTGTGCTACAAAACGTTGGTTATTTCCTTCTATTTTAACATACACAGTATTCACCTTAGAATCATTAGTATTCCATAAGGTTAGTTTTGAACACAAGTTGCATAAAAAAGAACGGGAGTTTTGAGATATTTTTCTTCAAACTGTGTAGCAAAACCCAGGGGCGGCATTTCACCATTTCATTTGGGGGGTCGAGTTTCTTAAATGTGTATAACTCCAAAGCGAAACCAAACACACATTAGCTAACAAGAATTTGTCATAAAATCGGTTTAGTATGAATAAAATTAGTGTTTAGATTTGTGATAATGCATATCACATTTTTCACCCATTTACATTTTTCCCATGTTTTCGGTCATTTTAATCGTTTTCTTCCCCCATTTTGTTGTTTTTTTATTTTCTTGTGCATTCCACGTTTTCCCCGCGTTCCCCCGTTAAATTTCGCACACTTTACGATATCAAATATGTGACTTATTCACTTTTCCCATCGTTTAGCTTTTCGTCAATTTTTCAAGCGTCGATCCGATTTTTTGCATCTTCTTGTCGGCCATTAAAATGGCGTAGCGTCCCCTTCCCTTCGTTGTGTGGGCGCCAAACGCACTCATCGGTTCCCGCGCATCGCCGCGTACCCGGATCTGATCGCTCATTTGCTGATTCGTTTTTCCACCCCACTTCACTCTACTAGCTGCTCTCTGTCCGCTCGGTCGCAATTTCTGCGGCTCTGATTTTTGTTCAACGATGGCGATGATGAAGCATCGGTCCACGGCGTCAGGGGACGGCCGTTGCTCGCCGCGAAATTGTTAAGACCTCAACATGAGGTGAAAGTCTTATTTTTTCATATATGTTTAAAATATAATAATCAAGACCGTTACTTCGTCGCAGCCAAAGACGAGAGCGTAGAAGATCCATCACCTGTTTGAATGATGGCGTCCGATGGCGGCACGCAGAGTGCACCTGAATCGTTCCCTTATGTAACTACCCTTTCGATGTTCTACATAGCATGAGGTGACGGCATGGATCCGCAATCACCTTGAAAGTACCCCGATTCCTTTTTAAGCGTGGGACGATCTCAAAGTTGTCACCATGGAGTTTACAGCAAGCGCCATTTTTTTTGTCTCAACGTACATTGGCCTTCAACGGACATCGTCAACAATAAGCCATCCCTGAATAACACCCCACCATCTTCATAGCGAACTGTCCGTCCTCCGTCCAGTTCAATTTAAATATTTCACCACCCTCCGCGAGAACTTTACTTTTTTTTTGACCGTTAACGAACTTTGTAACCCCTGCCAGCTCCGCCTTTTCTTTTTTGAACTCTTAAGTTTTGTTGGGGAGAATTTCTAATCTAATAATATCTCCCCAATGTTTCTTTGATACTAGCAGAGTGAGTTCGGAAATAAGAACTTGACAAACTATTTCTAACTTTCATGAAGTTTATTTAAACGATAATATAAATAGATAAAAACACGCTGTAAATGATAAAAATAAATACTAACAACATAATCTCTTTACATGCTACTTCTGCATGATATAACTAACAGTGCAACGCAAACTGCATGACTATTGACTAAAAACTTTGATGAAGTAGACCCATTGGAAAATAAGCTAAGTCCAGCTAATCATTTCTAATAAAGTGCAAACGGCACGAACAAGCAAGTTCGAATGCCGAACGAGCGACCGCCTACCACGACAAGAGATGATCAAAGAGAGAGAGCGAACTAAAGCCGCGAGCAGTTTAAATATCCCCCCGGGTCATTAGCATATCCGAGTCACGTGAACGGACACATCACTGCTATCGTTAAGCACACGTGCCATCAGATTCCTTCTAGAAGCTTTCTATGACGTCATCCACAACGGAGTTCCCGCCAAGGGTGAACGAAGGTGAAACAAACATTCGGTCGATTCGACCAATGTGAATGAGTGCTGATAAGATTCTTTTACCCCAGTCATGCAGAATGATTGGTAATACATTATAAGTAAGGAAAAACATTCTTTTACTATTGGTGTTGTGAGGTGATGAGATAGGATTATTTACTGTTGTTATTAACAGGCATTTATGCCTAAAGGGGATATCACACGAGAGAAATTACGGGACATCACAACCGCAATAGGAACCGTCAACGCTATCTGGAACTGGTTTTTCGGGCGGGAAGTTGCCTACAGGGTTACTGCCGGTTGCTCGGACGGTTGCTCGATTTGCTCACAACGGGGGCTACCATTTTTTAGCGTACATCCATGTGCTTGCGCTTGTTCATCGCTTTTCGTCAATTCCGCATTTCGTTATCACGCTGCGTCGCGTTAATTCGACATTTATGGATGAAATTAGTAATCGAATACTTAATGCAGCTCTTGCAGCTTTAATTGTATGTGGATTTGTGAAAAGATGGCAAAAAAAAAAGAAAAAGAAAAAAGGGAAATGATCAAGGCAATAATTTCAGAGCCAGAGCATCAATTATTATTTCATGCAGTCACCAAAGCTCCTCCTGTTAAATTCATATTTGAGTTTTAACATTAATTTGTAGAACTTATGGTGAAAATTTCAGAAAAACAGAAAACTTTTATTAATATTAATTGAATGTTTGATTTAAAGTGATACTCTTGTTACATTTAAAGAAGACATACAGAATATATGACTTCTCTAGGCTTATTTTTTCCCATAACTACTAAATTAAATCTTAATTTTAGATAGGAATTATTAGTCACTTATTGACAGGTAAGAAGAAATTTTAATTCTAACAAATTATACCTAAATTCATAGCTAAAAACAAACATGACAAATAAATAAAAATAAAGCCAGCAAACTCTGATCAATAGGCCTTTCATAATTATTTTTTTAAATTTCGAGTTCATAAATATATTGGAGATGTGCTAACACTTTAACTTACACAAATATAACGCCACTAGATACATATTGCACACAGGAAAATCTGTGGCCGAGTTTATTAAAATAGTTCCAGACATTTAAAAATAAAGTGACGCTTTAAAAAAATGTAATGAAACGATGATGCGCATTTATACAAGCTATACAAGCATTTATAATACAAATAAGCTTAATATTGAGCAAATTAACAATGCATTGAATATTAGTACGTCTCAATCAATATTTCAAATGTTAATAAAAATAACTTTATAATTTAAAAATGCCAAACATAATTTTTGACACCTCAACAAAATATTACAATGTGCATATCATTTTAAAAAAATTCTTTGTATTATCATATTCTTTGATTTTCAGAGGGATTATTTTTCTTGACTGGAATAGAGTACATGTGTTACTACACAGTCAAAATATTACTAAATAGGTGGAGCTAAAAGTAGAGTAAATATTTCACCATTTCACTTTGCCTCACATTCTCCTACATTTTAAGTATTTTCAAATGGTACATACTGTATGTACCCATCAGTTTGAATTAAAAAAGAAAAGTACAGCTTCAATGCTATGATTTTTAAAAAGGAATTTTCACGTAACTTTTTCAAGGAAAAAATTTACTGTAATTGTTCAAGTATCAGAATGGGGTGGCTTCCTCCAGTCAAAAGTAGTACTTTTATCACTGAAATTGATAGAATAAGCAAAAAAAAAAAAAAAAAATAACTTGGACCCAAAAATACTTTCATTTTCCCAACCGTTATTTTTTAATTAATTTTTTTAAATGTCCGATTTTTCAAACAAAGCGCGGTCTTGATGACGTTACAAATACACGTGAGTAAAGATACGAATTAAATATTTTGCTCTGTGAATGTCAACACGAATGGCATTTCATCATTCGTGACGTCGCACGACAGAAATGTAAACAATGAAAGCGCCACGATTTAAGTAATTTTTTAAAAATATTAAACAAAAACAAATTATTTAAAAAATGGTCAGATCCTATGTTTTTAAACATGCTCTTTCAGAAAAAAATACGTTTAAAATTTTAGAAACGACCCCATTGTAACATTTGTGCAAAACAATTTTCAAAAATCTAATGAAACGAAAAACACCAATATAAATTAAGAAATGCATAAAATTCGCACTGATGTTAACATATAAGTAGCAATTTAAATTCAAAATCAGATGCAAAACCAAAGATTAAATGTCGCTCATCCGTTTTTTAAAGTGTAACTGAAAATTTTTGAAACATAAAATAAATAGAACAATAAAAAGGAATCCCCACATTTCTGTCGCCACGATTGCAAATGTATTTTACAGTGACGCTGCCTGACGTCACGAAATCCCAGCGCCCTGATTGGTTCCTTCGTAACTTGCCCAGAATTAAAGGCAATTTTTTTCTAGCGGAGGAAAAAGTTTGCCCCTATACGAGCAACTGCAAATTTCCATAGCACACGAGAATTTTGGAGCAATCGTTTGTGGAAATGAGTAGAAAAACCAGTTCCGGATAGCGTTACGGTTGCTATTGCGGTTGCGATGTCCTGTAATTTCTCTCGTGTGATATCCCCTTAACAAGTTTGGATTCCTCGCATTTGTTTTTTTTTTACTATGTGTGAAATGTTCTGGTGATCACCATGCCTAGTGCCTGTCTTCATGTTTGCTTAGAAGTAACATAGAATAAAGAATGTATGGTAATTAATTTTGTGTTTACTATCGTCTTCAACACACAATCCCCGGGTAAGTCTCTTTTAAATTTTGTTCTTGGGCATTCAAGGCAGTCGTTGGTCTGAGGTTATGCGCGGCAGCGATGCTTCCACTTCCACGGCCTAAAATCGTTATCTTTTTGGTTTACGTATAACTTTGCAATATTAATCGCGCGCATCATGACAGATTCAATTAAAATTTTGGTTCATTGACTAAAAAGTTATCATACAAAACATCTCGCTACTAAAGGTTTTATACCTTTTGGAAAAGTTATAATGCATGACTTGTGGAATTCGGAAGAGCAGGGAATCGTGTTACTAATCTATCAGTGCCCAATGTCGTGCTGTTTTGCCAGTTTAGCTAAATGGAAAAGGTATTTTTTTTCCTTTGTGCTTCGAAAATATTTCTCTAACTTCCTGAGACATAAAAAAAAATAGTTCTCTATTAGCTGAACTGATTGTAATAGTTAAAAAATAATTGAAGTAACACAAAGCTACTTCAAAAACCGTGAGGGGCTTAAAATTTTCATCATTGAATAATCTAGTCATGTCGGCGCTCTCAGCTTCAATGAGATATCATCTGCCCCTAGCTCTGTTATTCAAGTTTCCAGACTTATGAGTCCATAACAAGGACGAAACTGCAGTCTCTGGATGTGAAAACCATTCTATCGGTATACTGCTTGCAATTTTTCTTGCCTCATGCTAAAAATTTTACTCACAGTTGAAACATTTTATTTTTCGTTTTCAAAATCTAATCCAAATAACCATAATCCCAGCCAACCATACAGAAAAATAATTATCATCAAATCCTGTGTTAATTTTATTTGAAACTGAATGTATTACTTCATACAAAATATTCAAAAATCATTTTTTGTGCCTCTTTAAAATTGGCTCAGAGGAAGAATTTTTTTGAAAATTTTCACGATTGATTGAAATATACATCAATAAAAAATCTTTTTTCAGTTTCAATTGTAGATTGAACTGTGGTAGTATGGTGCACAAATCAACTGTAGATTGAACTGTGGTTTGAATAGTCGAGTAGCGGATTAAAGATATAAGATTTTAATATTTTAAAGCATTTTTCAAAAACCTTTTCCCGATACAAACAAATTATATAAAAATTCAAACGAAGTCATACATGCTAAAGGGCATGAGCTTTTTCACCATTGAAAGAAGTGTTTTGCAATAATTCTTCCAGTCGTCAAATCACTGCTTTGAAGTTACAGAGAAATGTTTTTATCCTTTTAACTCTTGAAGATTATCTTGTGTCACTCCGCGATTGCATAATTATAGAGCCCCATAAAAGGTATTTGGTTGATATGACTTTTTTTATTCAATAATCACATGCATTTTTAAGAAGTTTCTATGAAAGCATTATAATTTATTGAGCAGCTGAAATGTGTTTCTAGCAGAAAAAAGCGATGAACACTCACTACATAAATATACACTTAAAAAATGTAAAAATGAATGTAAAATATCCAGGAATTTTCTTGTGTAAACCATGCTGCTAAACCATTTTTCACGAGCCTCTCATATTGGTGGACCTACCATTGTTACACTGGGCACACAAGTGTGAAATATTAAGCCTTTATGAGGCAATGTCTTCTTTAGTTAAAATTAACCATGGTTCTCTATCAGTTTTCTATGTTCTGAAAAAGCCGAAAATACTTCATGAATTTCTATGTCATCATCCAAATAACAAAAAACATTTTTTCTAGTCTGAGAATGTGTCGAGTTTCATCAAATAGTTGCTGAGAAAGCAAAATTTCCTTTAATGAACATTGATTTCCGACTTAGATAAATAGAATTCACCCATTTTCTATCATTCTGCTCAAAAAATTTGGGGGTGCGACCGCCCCCTCTTGACCCCCCTATTTGCCACCCCTGGCAAAACCCCAAACATGTTTTTAAAGACTTTTTTTTTTCTCACAGTTGCATGGAAGGAAAAGAATTGCTATCTGCAAGAAACTCACCTTGAATGCTGCGGGAGCTCTCTCACTGGCCCTTTTCCCTTCCAAACCAAGTTGAACAAACAACTCAAGAAGTCTAACAAGGAGTTCATTTTGTTCAGCCTCCCCTTCAAGATCAGCCGCAATATTTGCGAGGGCATTTATCACAGATAAGGAAACGTGTCTGCAACAAAACAAAGCTCATGAAACATCTTATACAGTCACACCCCCTAGTAATGATGCCATGTATAGCAAAATTATGGCTTTAAAGTAGTAGCCTCAATTTTTCACTTAAACATTTCCTGTATATTATTTAACTTTTTATTCTGAAATTACACCTGTAAAGAGATTTTTAATTGGTCCCTTCGACTTTGCTATAAATGGGCATGACTGTATATAAAACTATAACAGATGCGCAGTAAGTAAAGTAATAATCATGCTAGTTTTATCAAACGAAAACAAAAAATTTAATAAGTTATATTTTATATTGTTTAGTCTAAAAGACATAACACAACATATTCAGCACTTGTTTCCGAAACTTTTATCTTATGATATAATTTTGACTGATCTTTATGCTTTAACAAATTAACTATATTTTGACCCTTAAAGAATTCAATACAATATTTGCATATATTTCTGTGCGTGTGAGTTGATAAGCAGATTTTGGTCACATTCTTATCCAGAAAAAAAATTATATAAATACAGTTATCACACTAAGAAAAAAATCTTGTACAAATACTATGCTTATACCAGTACACCTGCAGGATAAATAGATTTTTCTTGGGGAAACGTTGTCTCATCCCGCAGAGAAAAGTTTAATAAATGAACAGCCATCTAGTGCTTCTTAAGTTTAATAGATTTTGGATGTCTAACACAAAAGTGCTGACTCTGCTAGGGTACATGTCCCCTTGCATACACACACACACACACACACACACACACACATATATATATATATATATATATATATATATATATATATATATATATATATATATATATATATATATATATATATATATATATGCTATCATCATTTATCACCATTGCTTTTCAATATGCCATATGCTCTTCTAAGTCTCAATTCCCTATTTTGGAAAATTCAAATATTTAGTCTTGCATTAGTCGGCTGGGTGACCTGGTAGGAAGATGTTGGATTTCTGTGCTGTGGTCCCGGATTCTGACCCACGGTGGCTAGTTGGCCAATTTTAAAGATGCAGAAAATCGTCAGCACCTATGTTGTATGATTATGCGGCAGGTATAAGGTCCTTTGGGTATTTGTCAGGCTTTGAATGAACTCGGCAAAATAAAATCCCTAGAGTAGTTTTGCATCGAAGAGAGCCCAGGTGCCCCCACCTGGTGGAAAATGAGCATCAAAATTATCTGTGCCATTAACAGCTTGCATTAATGATTACACATGAAAGACTAGATGTCATGCCTGGGGATTGCACTACGTCTGCAAAAGGGTAAGTTGCCTAACACAGTTCCATCAAAAAGAAAGAAAAAACAAATCTAGCACGACAAAAAAATCATGTACAGTTTATACATAAAGTACGGTTTAGATCCTACATTGATCTAAATCACAGTGACCCCTGCCATGGTATATAACTAGTAAACTCTCATCTTCACATATTTTCACCTTACTTGTACAGTTTGTGAGAGAAAACCAAAACAAGAACTTGAAACACCCTTCAGCTTCCTTTTTCACCGCAGAAAGAAGCCCAATTTTCAATATTTAACTGGCAACATATTTCCAAATGTTTTTCATTGGTTAGCAAATTTAAATATTTTTGCCAATTAAAACTTTCCAAACTACAGATGGTACCTTGAAAATATTAATTTAGCTACAGCATTGATTTACTTGAGGAAATTGCAAACATTTGTCTCACCTATAGCCTTGTTTTCTCCCATCTGCACTTCCAACATTGTAAGCAGAACTGGATTCCACAGTGATCATTGTAAACATTTTCATCACTTCTTCATGCACATGAATCTTATTAAAATGAAAATATATTCATTAAGAATGCACAAGACATATTTGAATAAGATTGGCATTCACCGTTGAAAATAAAATGTGGGATCATTTGTACCAATACATTTGATATCGAAAGGAGAATAGCTTAAGAATAAAAATTATGTAAAAACAAATGAGCATAAAAAGGACAAACAGAGTATTTTAAATTGATACACTTTTAAAAATATGTAAGCAAAACTCATTCATAGGAATGGACAAATGTATGTATATAATACAATGCAGGATCAAAAATTTCCAGAATAGGCCAATTACAATTATTAAAAAAATAGAACAATAATTTTCATATAATTTGGCCTGTTCAAAACAAAAATACTTAAACTAGAAAAAAAAAATAAAATAAGCAAAAAAAAAAAAAAGTAGGGAAAATGATCCTTAACAAATAAGATTAATAATAAATAATAAGAAGACGAACTGAATAATATGTATAAACTCATTGCACATATTGCTCATTTATTGTGAATTTCCACGATTATTCTAAATTCTCATCAAGCAAAAAAAAAACTTTTATTTTCTATCTTTTCCAATGTTATCAGAATAAGTTTAACATCATGACACTTCTTACAACAGAATCTATTCAATAGATAATGCCTTGTTATTCAATCTCCTAATAAAGCGTCTTTTTAGCCTACTTCTCCATTATGGTAAAAGAGAGAAGAAAAAAGCATGAAAGAAGGCTTTAAAATATTGCTAAAAAAAAGTCCAAATAAGTAATGAACAGGAGAAACTAAAGGTCAGTAAAGATCCCAAACTTAAGGAAGGATTTGCTTCAAACTCAAAGTGCAAATGTTTTTACCAGGGTTTGGAGACGGTGGGGAAATGATCAACTCTCTTTCTCTCCTGACTCCATCTCCAACTCCGAGAATTTTAGGGTCTTTGACTCCAACTCCAACTTCTGCTTTCTAAAATCAGTCTAAATCTGACTCCACAGCCTTGGCAGAAATAGAGTCGGAAGGAAAACAACTGACTCTGACTCTTAGGATTTTAAAGCCTTCTATGTCAGCTCTGACTCCTTTACCCCAAAATCAGGTCAACTCAACTAAACAGCTCTGGTTTTTACTGTGAAATAATGATTGGTAGGAGGATTTGTTTTTATTTTCATTCTACAATTTTAATTTATATATTTCATTTTTGGCAATGGGAACTGAAAGCCAATTCAGAGTGCTTTATTTTTTATTAGGAAGAAAGAGCTGTGCAGACAATTTTTACAAAAAATATTTTTTTAAGAAGATATTTCATTATTTATTTATTTATTTTCTAAAGTTTTTTTTTTTTTTTTTCACATTTTTGGCAATGGGTTAAAAGTAAAACCCTAGGCATATTACTTTTATCCAAAAGAAAGAACAACAAACAATTTTTAATGAAATATATTTCCTTTTTTTATTATTTATTTATTTATTTTTTAAATTTATTTATTTATTTTGAAAACTCTTGAAGAATTTTTTACAGATAAAATATATTAGCTTGATTGCTTAAAAGGTGTTACCACCATATTTGTTTGTTTATTTATTTATTTATTCATTTTTTTTAACATATCTATTTCTTACGAAGAGAGAAGCATATTATGTTTCTAGAAATCAAATATAGATATTTAAAAGGTCTGTTTGTTATATATTTCCACATTCCAGGGGCGTAGCTAAGGGGGGGGGGGGGTTGGGGACAACCCCCCCCCCCCCGAAACGTTTGTCTCAAAAAAAAAAGAGAAAAAGAAAAAAGAAGAGAAAGAAAAAAAAAAGAAAAAGGAAAAAATTAAATGACATTTTTCTGAGTAACAAAGGTCAAAAATTCACTTTGCTCTCCCCCCCCCCCCCAATGACTTTGAAAATCTGATCCATGAGTGACCCTCAAGCATAAAGACCCTCTGCTGCGACAATTTTTTGATAATTGACTGAAATTTGACACTTCGTTTTAGAAATGAGATTGATTTGTTAAATCCATGTATATGTAGCCTTTCTTCGACATAGATTCTGCAAATTGTTGAATATGTTTAATTTTATGAGTGGGGCAGTGGGAATATTGCATACAGTCGAATCTGTAGATTTCGAACTTCACAGGAAAGAAAAAAATCGAGATAAAAAGGTTTTGAGATACGGGGGCTTTAAGAAACTTTATAGAAATTGGGAATATGATGGTGAAAATTTGAAATCAAGACAATGTGAGCTCTTGATTAAAATTCCTCTGTATTAGTTTTGTTAGGTATTTATTCTGTTATTACATTATTAAGTGCTTTATTACGAGTTTAAGGAATCATTTTGACACTAAAAGAAACTTTAAGCATATTTTTTTCAATAAAAAGTCTTTTATTGCTTTTTGGTCCCTGATTTTTTTTTTCTTATTTTTGATTCATTATTTATCTTCTTGAAGTTAGCAATTGCTGCAAATCTAACTTGGCCAGTATTTTACGATTTTCCTTTTTTCATCACTTGAAAAAATCTTATACTTTCTTTTTACTCCTATCATTTCAGTTTTCTAAGGAATCACAATTTTAAGAAAGAGAGCAACCAAAGAACAGTACTAATCCAGATAACAGAGCGAAATGGCTTTTAACTTGAATGACCTTTAATCATGAACTTGAAATGTTCATCTTAAATATCAAACCTGTGAATTTCACCCCTTTAGTATTCTTCCAAGAAAGTGCGCGTAACGACTGACCCTTTGTTAATCTTCCAAGAATGCCTATTCGTGTAACACACTTCTCCCTTTTTCCACTGCCTCCTTAGCTCTTGAAGACAACTCCTGTGTTTCCGAGTTGAAGAAAATGTTTTTGTTTGCTGCTTTAAAGATCATTGGGCTTCGAATCCGAAAATGATAGCAGGACCGGAATTCGAGACGATAGAGGTTTTTGTTGGTCTGGTCTCGTGTGTGTCATCATAGGTCATAATCAAAACGACCTTTGCTAACCATAGAGTATTCATTGCAATCACATTGATTTTTCAGCCAGTATTTACTGCATATTCTTTTGGAAACGTAGTCTGTTTAAAATAGTACATTCTAAGTGAAAGTTGCTGCATAATGAAGCAAGCAAAACCGATAACAAGCTTTTTTAAACCCAAGGGAAAAAAATGAAAATGACGAAAAGGATTGCTCTAAAAAGAGAAAGTTAACGTCGGCTGAAGAAAACGAAGTATAGTCTGCAAAGCAGCATTAGTCCCATCGGACCCTTCTGAAGGTAATTTTATTTTAATTCAACAGAAAAACTGCATAGCATTACATGAATAAAATGTTAAAAAACGAAATAAATGTAGACTATTTCTGTTAGCTTGGTTCGCATTAAAAAGTAGAAAATAAAAAAGACTTCTGTTTATAACACTCGAAAATTGCTGTTGCTCTCTCAAATAGATATTTATGTGAATTCTAAAGCAGCTAATAAAATTAAAAATAAAACTTGAGAGGAGAACACATATGCAGCTTTGAGCGAATAACTTTCTACCGCCAATATTTCTTCCCTTTTTTTCTAATTCAAATTTTATTAACTGCTTTAAAATTAGCATAAATGTAAATACATAAAAAGCAACATACAAATATAACGACATGAAAAGTAATTTCATTTTTTGTGGGTTATATTTCAAGGAGTCTTTTTTTTTATTTTATTTCATACTTTTAGTGCAAACCAAGTTAGTAAAAATAATCTTTATAGTCTGACCACCGATGAGATTAAAAGTCAAACATCCAGTTTACAGGCGGAAATGGATGCATCTATTAGCTTTCAGGGGAGCCAGCTTTTGTAGATGTGTGTTAGCCTCTAAATTAAGCAGTCACACTTAAATAAACGGAACACGCTCCTTGGTTTGGATTGCCTGGTTTTGACAAGTCCGTTGCTAGAAAATTTCACTTTAAATTAAATGGAGGGAAAATAAAGAAAAGTTAAATTTTCCATAACATTAAAAAAATATTTAAAAAATTCTTTGCTTTTGTTTCGTTTGACACAAGTGTCGGACTTGGGGCACTCCATTTCAAAGTCATTCCAAAGTATGTAAGATTCACCTCCCTTTTATTTTTTTGAATACTAAAAAAAGTTTATATATATATATATATATATACATAATATATATATATATATACATACACACACACACACACACACACACACACACATATATATATATATATATATACACATATATATAAATATATATAAAAGAAGTACCCCCCCCCCCCGAAAGTCGGGTCTAGCTACGCTTCTGCCACATTCAGCAACATTAGTTAAGAAAATACTGACTAAATGCTAAAAAATTGATGTTGTTATACAAGAAAGTAGGGTCGTTTAGATCTGAGCGGAACTTCTTGTTCATTGTGGAAACCTAATTTTCCACAAAGTAATTTTGTACAAATTTTGTACCTAGGTAAACAAATTTATGTTAAATAAAGTTATCATATTATAAAACTTTTAAAAACTATAAGTAATTCATTATGTAATACAAATTAAATAAACTTACATCCCCTTTGGCTATAACCATGCATCCTAGCTGATCAACAATGAGGGAATCTAACCTTGAAGGTGGCTGACAAAACCTTTGTTGGAAAAACTGTAGAATGGATTCCATCGTACGGGGAGTATTTTTCAGCGTTACGGCAACATGGCCCAAAGCTACAATTGTATTTGTAGAGACTAAAGTTGATTCCCTGAAAAGATAGAATCTTTCAATGTCAGCAGTCTTTTTTGCAGCCAAAACAGCATTTTATTGATGTCCTTAACATTACATTGCAAGCTGTAAAATCACTTATTTTCACGTTTTGCGATTTTCACAAAACCATCACAATCACAAAAATTTAAGTCTCACTATTTTTTTCTAACTTTTAGATCTGTTCACAAAAAAATCATGAAATTTTCAGCTTGAGAAATCACCAATATCTTCATTTTAGCGAAAATTAGGACTCACGAATTTTCTCTTCTTCTGGAAGGGTTATGAATTCGCTCTGTATCACAAAAATTTCTTGAGGAATTTCTAAGAAAAAGACAGTATGGCAGTGTATGAGTTCTTCAGGGGCAGATTACTAAATAGGCAAAGTTTGCCGGTATATATATATAATAGCCTAGGGGCCCGAGGTTCTGAGGGGCCCCGGAGAAAATAAGTTAAAAAAAGTTATATTTTTCTCAAAAAAAAAACCATAGCTACGTTTGTACCTCTGCCTGCGCGGAGGGTGGAGCATTGCTATACTTCAGAACAAAGAATTATGCATAGCCAGTTTTTATGAGACACCAGCTGATGAATGATGGTCGTACTACATTTCATCTTCAATCTTCATTCAGAACTTTTCGCAGACATGAATTTTCTTCCCTCCAATAAGTGCTGGATTTATACCGTTTTGTTTTCACAGAACTGATAAAAGTCATGTTCCGATTCTAACTCTTCGATAGTGCTGTAACAATTCAACATTTAAAAAAAAATACGAAAAGTTAAAAAATAACTATAATAAATTAGTTTTTTTAATCAAAATTATTAGGGTGAAAAAAAATATTTCTTTTAAAATTTAAAGTTACATTAGATTTTTTAGTTGCAAACGAAAAAATATTAAGAATATAGGAAATGTTCAGACTTTTTGGTTTACCTCCGATTTTTCTCCCTTGTATGTGCAGGGTCTGATTTACTAATAGGACCATGAAATGTGGCTAAGGAGCTAGGATTAGCCAGAATGCTATCTCTGGGGTTCCTAAGTTATTGAATAATATTTTCAAAGAAATGACTATTTGTTTAATGGATTCAGCGACATTATCAGAAAAAAAAAAGAAAAAAAACTTGTACTCTGGATTTAAACTCTGTGAAATATTTGTCATGCACGGTGATTCCCCCTAATATGTCCAAAGATTGCTTAAAACTGGTTTTTTGGAACTTTGATTTTAAAAAATTCCGTGGCAAAGTTCCGAACCTCATACCTTCCCCTAACGTCATTGAAAGTGGCCTACAAATAAGTTTTTAGGACTTTAATATCAAAATGCTTCCGGGGAGAGTCCGCCAAATCTTTTTCCACTATTTTCCAAGATTATCTAAAATTGCGTTTTTAGAGCAATTTCAACAAATTTCTTGGGGAGGGCCCTGAAAACCTTCTCCTCTTATCATTTTTAAATATGACCCATGATTGGGTTTGTAGGACTTTTAATTTAGAAACATTTTCGGTAGGGAGAGTTAAATCTTCTGTCAACTTATATCATCGAAAACCACTTAAAATTTGTGGTTTTGAAACTCTGATTTTGAAAAAATACCAGAAGAGACCCAGAACCCCATCCCTTTTTTGCAATGTCATCAAAGTTGACATACAATAGCGGTGTCAGGGGTCCAGCTTTGAAAATTTTTGGGGGAGAGCCCTCGATACCCTGGTCCTTTAAAATTACCTAAGATCATCTAAAATTGTGCATTGGGAACTTCAGTATCAAAATTTCTGAAAGTTTCATCTTCGATCCCCTAAATACTTATAAGTAGACCATTTTCGATGAAGTTAGGGGAAGGGATGAGGAGTTTGGAACTTTGACTCGGAATTTTTCGAAATCGAGGTTCCAAAAACGTAATTTAAGGATGACTTACAGTTGCTTTTATAAAACTACAATTTCGAAAGAAGGTCTCCCAAACTTACCATCTTCTTAATATCATCAAAATTTGCCTAAAGTTTCATTTTTGGAACTTTAACTCTGGTTTAGAGTCCCTAATTCAATACTCTCTCCTAACGTCATCAAAGGTGGCTTACAATTGTGTTTTTAGAAGTTTCATTTCGATAAATTTCCGGGGGGGGGGGGGCTTCAACCTTCCCTTTCATTAACCTGAACGAGGATCGTCCAAAATATGTTTCTGAAGCTTTAATATAGAGATATTTTCGGAAGAGCCGATGCCACCCCCCCCCCCCTCAAAAAAAAAAGATTCCTCAAAATCATGAGTGTAAAACCTTGATTTCGAAAAACTTACGGGAAGGTCTTCCAATCTTCCATCCTCCTAACATTGTTAAAGAGCATTTAAAATCACTATTTTGGTAATTCGAAAATCTCCGAAGCAGAGTTCCGAACCTCATCTTTTCATCTAACGTCATCATAGGTTGCTTACTGATACTGTTTTAAAGTTCAATTTTGAAGAATTTTTTTTGATATTGAGATGGGAGAAAATGTCTGTCGGTCTGCCCCCCCCCCCCCCCTAATAGTCTTTTGAGTGAATAGTCCGATTTTAAACAAATTTTTTTTTGTTCGAAAGATCTTGGCAAGGACACCTCATTCTTATATTTCACTTTTTGCTTTGAACTATTTTTTGTTCAATTTTGAACAGTTCAAAAAAACTTAACATTAGCGCCTACAGAGAAATTCAAGACAATTCCGAACCGTGAGGCGAATTTGTTTCAAAAAAACTTTGTAGGAAAAAGCTTTTGATGAAAAGCTTGTATATAAAATATCTTTTTGATTTGAAAAAATTTCCGTTCAATTTTGAACAGTTCAAATCCTTTAACATTAGCACCTATGGGGAAACTGAAAGTTAATGTAGATTCGATATTTGAAGGCGGATTTACTTCAAACAAATTTTGTTGGAAATAGCTCTTGACGTCAAACTCCAGACTCTGACTCCGAGAATTTAGGGGCACCTGACTCTGACTTCTGTGACCGACAATTAGTCGAACTTGAACTCCCTGACTTCGACTCTCACTTCATAGCTTTGGCAAAAGTTTAGGCACGGGGGAAAAATGATTGACTACGATTCTTGGATATTCAACTCTGACTCCGACTCTTTTATTTTAAAATGAGATTAACCCTGACCCGACTCCGCAGCCATGGTTTTAACTGTGAAATAATTATTGTTAATATGACTTGTTTTTATTTCCACTCTAAAGTTTTAATTTAGGTATTCAGTTTTCGGCGGATAAACTCGAAGTCATTTATGTGCAGACGATTTTTTTTTTGACAAATGAAAATACTTTCTTTAATACGTGAAATACACCGCCAGCTCAGTCATTTCCAGCCGAGGACTGCAGTTTCGTGCTTATTAGCACTTATCAGCCCGGCATAGGAAAGTGACTGAGCTGGAGATGGAAAACCTCTTAAGGAAGTCAAGAGTGCGAAACAAACTGGTAGCTAATATAGAATTAGCAGACCAGACGAGTGACCGAAGCAATGGTTCGGTTCAACTTGAAGATTGAAACCGAGGCAAGGTATATTCAGTAAATTACTGCCCATTAGCCAGGGCTAAAGCATTAGCCGGGCTGATGAGTGCTAATAAGCACGAAACTGCAGTACTCGGCTGGAAATGACTGAGCTGGCGGTGTATTTCACGTATTTCTGCTTTAGCCCTGGCTAATGAGCGGTAATTTACTGAATATACTTTCTTTAAGTTGACATTTTATTGTTTTTATTTATTTTGGAAAATGCAATAATTCATTCTTAAAAAAAATTTCGGCAACAAGGGAAAAAGAAACTTCTTTTTTTTTTTTTGATATGATGTATTTATTTTAATGAGCTTATTAATTTTAATTATTATTTTTTAGTTTTGAAAGCTGTTAAAGATTTCTTTTTTTAATGGAAAAAAGTGCATTAGCTGCTTTGTTTAAAAGGTGGAATTCCTTAGCAAAATATTGTGTAAATGCTTAACACTTTTTAGATACAGCATTTAAGATAAACAAACCTAACAGGTAAAATACAAATATGAGGTTGGAGTTTGAAAATAAAAATACTTACATATCACTTTTTTCGGCCTGATAAAGCCTGTTTGACACAGAAGCTAGAAAAGCTTGTACACAGTGAGTATCATTACTTAAACCAGCTTTTAATGCCCTAAAAGTAAAATATTTTTAAATAAAAATTATGATAAATATTTATGAAGTTAATCTAAAAAGTAAAAAAAAAAATGTTTTATTTAGCTCAAAATGCATTTAAAATAATTGAAAAATAATTTTTGCTCAAAATTTGGCAAGCAAAACAAGTTAAATACATACAAGTATCATAGGTGTGCACAGGGCTTCAGAAATGGGGGTACCACTGTACCAGAAGATTGAAATTGAGATTGGAAATGATCCCGTACTTGTTCACTTAGGGAAATTTTTCAAATATTATGAGTAAAAAAACGTTTTTAAAACCTATGAGGAAAGAAATTAATGAACCTAAAAATGTAAAATTTTAACCACTTTCGTATTAACTTTCATATTGATGTGCTAATGGGGGTACCATGGTACCCCTGGTGACCCCCGTGCATACGCCTATGATAAGTACCTAATAAACATTTCCCTGTTTGGGTAACATAAACATATAAGCTTTTTTTTTTTTTTTTAACTTTCCCACAAAATACATTTCACCAGTTCTGCTATCAAATATTTCGTTTAATTTGCTGATATAATGTGCACAACAGAGAAACAACTTTTAAAAATGCTCAACCACAAATGTTTTGAATTTGAAAAAATGTCTTAAGTAAATAAAATTTAATTTTCATAAAGCAACCCAGAAGCTTCGCATAAATATTTATTTATGCCTTGAACAAAAAAAATAAATAAATAAAAGGTGGCAAAATCAATATTTTTTCGAACACTTGTAGAATGAACTGAAGAGTGCTTCCTTAAACAATAAATGCAATAGTCTAAATTAGGGATGTGCAGATAAATTGGCAGTACGATTAATCAACCATAATCAGCCAATTTGCTGTTTATATATACAATCAATTAGCGATAACTCGAAGTGTGATAACTCGAATATTACTATAACTCGAAGCTTTTATCAAGTCCCAATCCCTTTGTCTTTAATTCCATGCTAATTATTCTCAATATCTCGAAGTTAACTTCCTTTAACTCGAAGTTTTTTCAAAGATGACTCAAAATTTGCTTTGAAAGAATGAAAAAAAAAGAGAAAGAAGACTATGAGAGAAAAATTTATTCACCTTTACTTGCAATTCCTGACAATAGACCTAAAGCAAGAACAGTACCTGTTGAACCAATGTGCGATAAAGGAGTTTCATGGGCAGAAGAAAGTTAGCTTGTTTTCTTTTGCTGTACTGTACTGTTTACATTTTGACATGTTGCTGGACTACGAATTTGCTTTTAAGCTGTCAAGTTGTCTATTCAACTGATTGTACCTTTATTAAAACTCTGACCTAAGTTAAGATGCATTCCCCTTCATTCTTTAGTTTGATCATTTGCTGATAAGTTCCTGAGAGACAGAGTGATTTTCTTTACTATTAAAGGCATCTAAGCAAGTACTCTGTCAATGATATAAAAGAAAAAGATAACAGGGTGGCGACAGGAACTGTGAAAAAAAGTTCCCTGACTTTTCCCTGATTTCCCTGATTAAGTTCACCAAATTTCCCTGATTTACGTTACCAATGATAATGATTTTCTTTCTTTGCTCTACTTGAAATCCATTGTATGTTTGTATAAAATGCAATATTTTAAACGTTTTAAGTTGTCTAAAGTTGTTAAACTAAAGATATATTTTTTAAAAAATGCTACTTTTTTAATGAAATGGTTCAAAAAAAAAAACATATCAAGGTAATTTTTTTGGAAAAAAAAACCTACAAAACAGTATATTAAATTTTTCTACATAGAAAAATTATAGAAAATTTTTAAAAAAAATATTTTACTTCCAGGAACCACTTAGCATAAGAATTTTAAGAAACTATTAAAATCACTCTTAAAAACATTTGTGTATTTATGATAGAACTAAAAAGTAATTGAATTTATTTTGAACTAAATTTTCAAACAGTATAACAATTGTTGCAAGAATAACAAGTAATAGTGAAAGAACAGAAGTAATGTAGTTATTCTTATATAACTAATAGACATATTTATGCAAAACAGATGAAACCATTTGCCATCCATTCAAAAAGAGCTTTTCTCTAATCAAGAACATAGGTTTTAATGAATGAATACAGCATTTTAACAATAAAAAAATAAAGATATTTACTTAAGTACACAAGTTAACTCTATTTCAAATGATTTTAGTATGTAACGAAAAAAAAATCTTAGATTGCTCTTGTAACAAACAACTTTGAAATCCAAGGAAAAAAAAGAAAAACAGAAAAAAAAAAGTAATTTGTTAATTTTAAAATATATAAAAGAAGACTACAACTTGGTTATAAATTAAATGAATCATTTAAGTCTGAAGAAAAGAAAACCTTTATAATCTGCGGCGACAACAAATAGTATAAAGGCAAAAAACAAAGTCTTTTTTACTGAAAGTTCAATTTTAGCAATTAAATTAAAATAGCGAAGAAGTAATAATTTTTAAGCTTTTATCAGTATTAATTCAAAAACCAAAGATTTCTTCTTGAAATCGTAATTACAGTAGGCTAATTACTTCAAGACAATGGAATAAAGGCAAAGGAGCTAAGGCATTAATGAAGGCATCCTCTTTGCCTGTATGGTTATTTATTTTGCGTAGCATTGAAAGCGTGAAAGCAAATTTCAAGCTAGGTAAAATAAACAACTTAACAGACACTAAAGTTCATCCTGTGGTTAATAAGTAAGATTCAATACTTTGACGTTGAGAAAAAAAGATGCACCAATATGCGGCAGTGTATAATCGCAACTCATTAAGTTTACTTTTTTTTTTTTGAACAGATAATTGGCAGAAAATGCATAGGAATTAGAGTACTTAATTTTGTAATGCAGAAAAAAAAAAAAATTCTTCATAAAAATTATTTTCCCTGATTTTTTGTTATTTTTTCAAAATTCCCTGATATTTCCCTGATTTCTCCCTGATTAATAAAGTTCCCTGACTTTTCCCTGATCTCCCTGATTTCCCTGATCTGTCGCCACCCTGGATAAACTTCTAAAGCGGTAGAATTCATGAATTTGAATTTGAAATGAATGAAGATGCACCTTTCCTGAAGAAGGATCAGCTCTATTCAAGTGGTTCCAGCAGTATCAAAATCAAAATCATGCTTTTGATTTCTTTCTCTCAGTATTTTTGATTAAACTGTGCATATTGTGCTTAAAAACTTTTAAGTTTGGTAATTTTGTCTGTTATATGTACATACTAATTAAAATATTCAATGGTTTTTAATATTAAAATGTTGAAAACTGAAGCTAGTGGTAAGTCCAACTTTCGAAAAGTCGAAGTTTTTCCTCGGTTCCTTTTGATTCGAGTTATCGCGAATTGATTGTAGTTGGCCAAATTTTGCCAATTAATCTGTGGAAAAAACATTTTTCAAAATTAATTCCTTTTTAGCATACTTTCAACAAGAAACTAGGATGAATACATTTGTTAACAATAAATAAATGCAATTTTCTGCAAACATTACTATAATATGTAGTATGAAAATGTACATAGTAGAAACAAAAAAAATGGTTAGAAAGTGACTGAATCTGAATAACGTATTTAAGGATCATTTTGCTACGATACCCTCAGCCCAGCTGTTGATGACACAACATTTATTTTTTCTCAGTTATTTTGTTCTTCTCACTATACATATGGTTACACCACATAAATATTGCCAAACAAGTAGTTTTTATGCATAAGCTTTTCCTTTAATATGCATTGCTTTTAAATCATGTACAAGAATACACTGATCCATTCTTTTGAGTTATTAAAAACATTTATTATTTAATAGATGTAAAAGGAAGTAGTGTTGTGTTTGCATAAGACTTTTATATTAGAGAAGGGTTCTTTTCATAAATCTGAGACAAATACACGTAAATTTCTTCGTTTCTTGACTGATTCACATGAGAATGAATAGAGTTTAAAATCAGCTAAATCTTTTTCTCAAAAGCATTTCTCAGTGAAAAACTTAATGGTGCAAACATACTTTAATTCTCAAGAAACACGTGCACTTTTATTCTTAAGTAATGTAGGTAGTTTTATACAACAAAAGTTACTTCTTTATTTGAAAGTAATGTGAATACAGTAGAACTTCAATGAATTGAATTTCGACTATCTAAATCGCTGATTATCTGAATTGCTTTTGGCATTTTAGAAAAGAAAAGAAAACGTTAAGTTTTTGAGATTTGCAGGATAGCAGTTGTCTCTATGCCTGCTATTGTCCTTCCAGTTGCAAAGCTAGTGTAGGTGCAGCGCGAACATTATTGGGATGATGAGTCACCATCTCAAAGGGTTCTATTATTGGCTTCTAATGTGCAGTACGATTTGTAAGCACACTTAGCATGTTAAAGTATTGCTTTCCATTAAATTATAAGTTTTCTCCCAATTTAAACATACAAATTAAATAAAGTGAACCTTTTTTTTTTTGGAGAAAATCCAATTACTTCAATTTTTGATTATCCAAGTGAGGTGTAGTCCCAGTTGATTTGGGGAAACGGAATTTTACTGTACTTCCAAATAAAGAAATAACTTTGGTTTTTTTAGCTTTACTACTAACTACAAAAGAAAAACACAAATTTACATAGAAAACACTGTTTGACAGGAGTATGTACAAGAAGCAATAAATTTTCAAAATTTGGAGGGTAATTTTATACAATCATTAATGCTAAAATTAAAAAAAAAAAGGTTAAGAACAGAATTGAAAACAGTATCACATTTCAGTTATTTGTTCAGTATATTTGAAAAATGCAAGACAATACCTGCATAAATTTTCTATTGCAGTATCCCTCAAATTTTCAAATGCTGTTCCTGAACTAGTAGTTGTTGCAGAATAAACAGTAGATGGGTTTTCTGATGTCACCATAATGCTCAAATTTCCACTTCGAACACTGTGATCCATTGTTTGGCGATTTAACCGCAAGAGTATAGGAGAAGGATTGACTAAAAAGTCCCGTAAAGCATCTATGCAACTATGAGAAATGCTAGGAAATTTCTCTGCCAATTGACCCAAGCCCTGGAAATGTATCAAAAAATTATCTATTAGATGAAGACAAAAATTAAATATAAAGTTCTGAATGTACAATTCAAAAAATAACACTTGGCAAAATTAATTCAATAAGATTGATGTATACTCAATAAAACATACGTCAGTATATATAGTCCCAGATATAGCCTCATTAGCTATTGGACTTCTCTAACAAAATCATCTATGCAAATAAGAAATACTAGGAAATTTCTCAATGAACTGCTCCCTCCAAAATGTTATAATACTCTCAACATTGATTTTTCAAAAAACTCAACATTAATCAAGATCAACAAGGATAATCGAGAATACAATCTTAAACATCAAATTTGCAAAATATACATCTTGCCAGATAAAAAAAATCAAACTAACTTTTTAAAAAAAGTGAAGAGTACATTTCCTTACAAATTCTGTTTTTATACACTGAAAAAAATGAGCTGCGTGTAGCACAAAAACATGTGTGCACAATTCAATTTGAAAATTGTATGTTAATATTTCTCTCTTGACCAACTTAAATGTTGGTGATGAAACATTTTTAAATAAAATTGAAACATAACAAATTTTTAAAACTAAAACAATTACTGCAAAACAAACTAATAGACAGACCTCCAAGCAAACCATTAGCAATGGCATGTGAGCAAGAGCTATTTTGGCTGAGTGTGATGAATGAATTTTTTCTTGTAGACGACTACAGAGAGCATCAGCACCTACAAGTTAATGAATTCAATAATCAATACATTGTGAAAAATACTCGAAAACATGTGTGAAACAAGACAAAGTATTACTTCCACAGCAGCTGCAATTTCACTGAATTTTAGTTAGATTCTACGGATACCAGTAGTGGTTTTCAGCAATATTTAATGGCAACAAAAAGAAATAAAAGAATGAAACATAATCACCCATATCATCTGAAACAGCCCATACTAATAGATCAACACAAGCAGCATTTGTTTGAACATTAACTTTAAATTTGTTGACTACGGTAAAATTTGATTCTTTATCTTCACGTTCACTAGCATCATGCTGTCTTGTCTGAAGCTCAGTTTGTCCAGAAAGAAATAAATCTCGAACAAATTCCTGAACGTCTTTCGTAAAAGGAGATGGCAAATCTGAAGAAAAAAGTGTATTATGAAACTGATAAAATGAATTTATATTTTAGCACTGAAAATGATGAAAAATCTTACTTTTTTGTGGTTGTAACAGCTCACGCAATAGAGTTACTAGAACTAAATTTATTGTTTCACTGAAGGTTTTGTAAGGAAAAATTTTCAGCTGACCTGACTAAAAAAAAAAGAAAATTAATTCAGCTTCTCAAAATAACTGGTTGCAATACAAATCGGATAAAATTGTACTTACATTGTAAATTTCACTAGCTTGTTCATCCAAAAATTCCAACATATCTTTTGTAAGCAACTTTTTTGCCTAAAAAACAAATAAATTTTGAAACAAGAGCAAAATTATTAAAATATTTTACTTCAATCAAAGCAATACCTAAGGAATCATCAAAGTAAAATTTATCTTTATAGGTTTGCAAAAGAAAAATACATGTATACTTTTTGTTATTCATCTAAATCACACTGATCACACAAGTGAATATTTTCTATATGTCACCAACATATAAAATAAATGGAAGTAATTTATTTTATATGTTGGTAAAGAAGTAACAAAAACATAAAATGTAATCTCTAGACCTGTATAAAACTACAAATAATTCAGATTTTGTGCCTTTTTTTTTTTTTTTTCAATTCAGAAAAAAAAATAAAACAAACTTACAATGGCCAGCATTGCTTGTAAGTGAGCCACAGAAAACAGTAAGGGATGCTGCTCATGTTCAACACGGCCAAATGCGGGTATACGACCAAAGCTAGAGCCAAACTTATAAAAGTAATAGCTAGTGGGGTCATACGTCAGGGATGACTGGCTGTAGAGTGAAGCTCTTTTGCTTGATAGCCCACTGCTTCCAGCAATTGATAAATCAGCTCCAGAATCTTGACTTGTCAACGCAGTACTAGAGGCATTGCGAGAAACAGCAGACATGGAACGATGCAGAATGGGCCGAAAATTATGAAAAGTACGCTGTTTGAAGGAGGCACTACTGGGAACTTTGTGTAATTTTGGAGCTTCCGGAGAATTTGGCACAGAGTTAATGACAGAGGGAAACATGCGGCAAAAGAGAGGGGGGAACTGCTTGCTGGCTCGACCAACTGCTCGAGCAGTTCCTATGAAAACAGGAACCACTGACTTGCAAAGTGTAACTAAAAATGAGAGAAAACATTGTTAAATGCTTCTTTTATAAACTAAGAAAAACAGTTCATGAATCACAGAAAATATATTTCTCTTCTCTTTCTAGAATAAAAAAAGACAACCATTTCAGCACTTTAACAGAAACAACAATCCTCATAGATTTTAGTGCTGATTCACTGATCGAGTAAAGCTCCTGACATCACCAACAATGATACTCGCGCCACGGCATGATAATTTCATAATATTTTACGGCAATGTTTGACATTCAGGGATTTTGACAAGGCTGAACTGGATCGGGTAACTTGACTGCATTACTGGTGAGACTGTAATTTTAGGAGAATCAAGAAATGTAAAAGTGGTCATAGCAATGAACGCAATCTACTAGAAATTAGGTTTAATCCACTGGAGTTAGGATCAGTGGGGGCTCGTGGCTTAATTTGGTGGGTGGGCCCGCTGTTATCAGGGGCGCCCTGATGGAGGTCATTTTGGACTCCGAAAAGTTTCTTTATTTGGCAAATTTGGAGTTCATATAGCTTTTCAAGCATAATGTATCTTCTAATTATGTTTTAGTATGTGTGCATGCTTTATTTATATCATTTAGTAATGTTCGGAGTTTCATTTTGTGAATTGAGAACTCAACCACTCTCTTCCCATCCCAAAAGGTCGGGTTGCCTCTGACGATTGTATAAAGTTTTCACAAGAAAAAGGAAAACAGATAAAATTAAGAGAACTAAGGGGGGCGTGCCAAATAATAAGGCATGAAGACCAATAAGAACCACCCCTCCTTTTTCCCATACAGAATAGCAAAAATTAGCTTGTGACTGCGATCATGCAGCAGCATTAACTTTCACTTTAACATGTTTCGTTATATGCGGTAGTGAGAAGCAAAAGGATGTAAGTGGACATTTTCAAGTTTTGAGTAAAACGCGTTTAAAGATACCTTCCTACTTCATAGATCCGTTTTCATAGATTTTTTTTTTCTAAATCATGCTGTAGAGCAGCACCTACCAGGCTACTAGTGCTATCTCTTGCCCTAAGACAGAGGAGAGGTTCACCTACCATTTGTACAGGCTACCTCCCAATTTTTAATTTTGCTACTTACATTCCTTTGCTTCTCACTGCCTCACATATATCAAATTACGAAACTGGTAACTAATTTTTCTAGAAACAGTTTACTTAATTACCAATATATTCCTTTTATAAGAAATTTAAATTACTTTTAATTTTCATTGTGTAATAATTTAGGTTTGCTAAGCATTAGAATACGCTAGCGCATAGAAAAGGCATAATAATAAGGCCAACACAATTAAGACTTATTACTTTAACCAAAGATCATAGCTTATAAGAAAATTGAAAAATTCTCACCCAATGAAGATTATTTTAGGTGCAGCTTTTAATTCAAAAATTTAAAGTTTTATTATATTAGCAAGACATTGAAAAACAACTGAACCTAAATTCAAACTGAAACTTAAAAAATGGTAAATGCCTTTTCAAAAATAAAATGTAAATTCAGAAATTTCGAGAATGTGCTCTAAGTTCCATAAGGAAAAATAAACAAATTAAAATGGACATCCCATGCAATGAAATGAGCGGGAACCCAAAATATTGTAAACCCCAGTACCTCATAATAACAGCTGTTTAAGATTAAAGAAAAGAAAATTATGGATTAAATCAAAAGAGAGAGAGAGCGAAAGAGAAAGCGATGAGAGAACTTTTCCTTTCCCCATGGGGTGGGCTAAGAAAATTCTGCCCATCGCCTCACTGAAACTTCGTATAAGAGACGCAAGACGAGACACATTTCTCCCATTGCTTCTACTATTGCTATTGGATGAAGATATTTTTCGAGGGGGCAGGAAGGGAGCCGGCCCATGGCCCAGCATCGTTCGGGGTGATGTAGCTTGCTGCTTTCGTTACTTCGATTTAATGCTCGCAGTTGGTTAAGTTGTGGGCCGCCGTTAAAATGGCATAAAGAATCATTCTTAAAGCGCTGTCGCTATTTGATAGAAAAGGAACACTTGTTTTTCTTATATTAGCGATTAGCAGAGTGCTAGAAAATTAAAATAAGTTTCATGCCCTGGTTTTATTTAAAACTGAAACACAAAAGACATTATCTAATTATGCATTATTTTGTCGGGCCGGGGCCCATAGTGACGAGCCACCACTGCTTAGGATTAAAATTTCAACCATCAAAATATCACCAAAAAGACAATTGCTTTGTTCAAATGCGGAAGCAATTTTCACCTGACATACCTTGATGGGCGTTTTTCTAGTAACTTAAGGTTTAAAAAATATTTATGTCTAACAAAATGCAGACAGCTATTTAAAGGAACAAGAATATTTTGTCTTTAGCATCAAACAAGTTTAGAGAATGCCATATCAAAAGAGTTTCTTCAAGCACTCTTTACGTGATTTTGTATTCGAAAATATTTCAATTAAAAGAAAAATAAATAAACAAAAACATAAATAAATAAATAAGGGTCGGATATTTATGAACATTATATATTCCCCTAGCAGAATAGGACATAAACTCAGTTGATTGTTACAAAAGTTGTATTCAATTGGACACTGTAAATGACTTGAAAAATACTTGTATTCGTTTTATTTATTGTTCTAAATCAAAGTCAAAATAAAAACTGAAAGTACTCTCCAAAAGTATATATATATATATATATATATATAAAAGAAGTAACCCCCCCCCCCCCGAAAGTCGGATCTAGCTACGCCTCTGGCAAACGTTTACAATGTAGAAATGCACAATGGTTGAAACAAATACATATCTTTTATTTTAACATAAACTGACTCGGATTAAAGTTTTTGCTGTGTGTTCAGTACTATATATATATATATATATATATATATATATATATATATATATATATATATATATATATATATATGTAAACTTTTTTTAGTACTAAAAAAAATAAAAGGGAGGTGAATCATACATACTTTGGAATGGAGTGCCCCAAGTCCGATACTTGTGTCAAACAAAACAAAAGCAAAGAATTTTTTTATATTTTTTTTAATGTTATGGAAAATTCAACTTTTTTTTATTTTCCCTCCATTTAATTTAAAGTGAAATTTTCTAGCAACTGTTTTGTCAAAACCAGTCAATCCAAACCAATGAGCGTGATCCATATTCATTTCAGTGTGACTGCCTAATTCAGAGGCTAACACACATCTACAAAAGCTGGCATCCCTGAAAGCTAATAGATGCATCCATTTCCACCTGTAAAGTGGATGTTTGACTTTCATTCTCATCAGTGGTCAGACTATAAAGACTATTTTTACTAACTTGGTTTGAACTAAAAGTATGAAATGAAATAAAGAAGACTCCTTGAAATATAACCAGCGAAAAATTAAATTGCTTTTCATATCGTTATATTTATATGTTGCTTTTTATGTATTTACATTTATGCTAATTTTAAATCAGTTAATAAAATTTGAATTTAAAAAAAATCGGGATGAAATATAGGCGGTAGAAAGTTATTCGCTCAAAGCTGCATACCATGTATTCTCCTCTCAAGTTTTTTTTTCTTTAATTTTATTATCTGCTCTAGAATTTACATAAATATCTATTTGAGGGAGCAACGGCAATTTTCGACTGTTATGAACAGAAGTCTTTTTTTTTCCCTTTTTAATGCGAACCAAGCTAACAGAAATAGTCTAGATTTATTTCGTTTTTTAACATTTTATTTATGTAATGCTATGCAGTTTTTATTTTGAATTAAAATAAAATTGCCTTCAGAAGGGTCCGATGGGACTAATGCTGCTTTGCAGACATTGCGTTTCGTCAGCTGACGTTAACCTTCTCTTTTTAGAACAATCCTTTTCGTCATTTTCATTTTTTTCCCTTAGGTTTAAAAAAGCTTGTTATCGGTTTTGCTCGCTTCATTATGCAACAGCTTTTACTTAGAATTTACTATTTTAAACAGACTGTACGTTTCCAAAAGAATACGCTGAAAAATCAATGTGATTGCAATGGATACTCTGGTTAGCAAAGGTTGTTTTGACTATGACCTATGTTCCTATGACACACAACGAGACCAGACCAACAAAAATCTCTATCGTCTCGAATTCCGGTTATGCTATCATTTTCGGATTCAAAGCCCAATATGATCTTTAAAGCAGCAAACAAAAACATTTTCTTCAACTCAGAAATGGAGGAATTGTCTTCAAGAGCTGAGGGAGCAGTGGAAAAAAGGGAGCAATACGTTCCACGAATAGGCTTTCTTGGAAGATTAACAAAAGGACAGTCGTTTCGCGCACTTTCTTGGAAGAAGAGTAAAGGGGTGAAATTCACAGGTTTGATATTTAAGATGAACATTTCAAGTTCATGGTTAAAGGTCATTCAAGTTCAAAACCATTTCGCTCTTTTATCTGGATTAGTACTGTTCTTTGGTTGTTCTCTTTCTTAAAATTGTGATTCTTTAGAAAACTGAAATGATAGGAGTAAAAAGAAAGTATAAAATTTTTTCAAGTGATGAAAAAAGGAAAATCGTAGAATACTGGCCAAGGTAGATTTGCAGCAATTGCTAACCTCAAGAGGATAAATAATAAATCAAAAAAAAAAAAAAAAACAGGGACCAAAAAGCAATAAAAGACTTTTCTTGAGAAAAAATATTCTTAGAGTTTCTTTTAGTGTCAAAATGAATCCTTAAACTCCTTATAAAGCACTTAATAATGTAATAACAGAATAAAGACCTAACAAAACTAATACAGAGGAATTTTGATCAAGAGCCCATATTGTCTTTAGTATTGATTTCAAATTTTCACCATCATATTCCAAATTTCTATAAAGTTTCTTAAAGCCCCCATATCTCAAAACCTCTTTATCTCGATTTTTTTCTTTCCTGTGAAATTCGAAATATACAGATTCGACTGTATGCAATATTCCCACTGCGCCCACTCATAAAATTAAACATATGCAACAATTTGCAGAATCTATTTCGAAGAAAAGCTACATATACATGGATTTAACAAATCAATCTCATTTCTAAAGTGCAGTGTCAAATTTAAGTCAATTATCAAAAAATTATCGCAGCAGAGGGAGGCGTTTTTACACTTGAGGGTCACTCATGGAGATTTTCAATGGCATTGGGGGGGGGGGGGAGCGAAGTGAATTTTTGACTTTTTTTACTCAGAAAGAAGTCATTTAATTTTTTCTTTTTCTTTTTTTTTTCCTCTCTCTCTCTTTTTTTTTGGGACAAACGTTTTTGGGGGGGGGGGGGGTGTTCCCAAACCCCCCCTTAGTTTGCACTTAGAGTCTTGTGCTCTTTACACAATTTTACTCTGCTTTATGCAAATTCTTATAAACTGTTAATTTTATTTCACTAAATTTACATAAGTATTCCAAAATTTAATAAATAATTGAAATCCTAATGTTGTATGACTCTTACACTTAAAAGAATAGTAAAAAATGAAAAACATTCACATAGTTCTAAAAAAATTTAACTTAAATAATATCAGACAACATTCATACACATTTTTGAGCAGGAGCCTGTACAAAAGGGGGGGGAGAGAGAAGAGACACCTGTTGACACAGGCTCAAGCCTGAAAGCGGCCCAAGACATTTTTAAAAAACCATGAAATCTATGTAGGACGCAAGGAAAAACAATATGGAGGGGCCCCATAAAAGTCATTTGTGACAGACCCCTAAATTTCTGCGCACGCCCCTGTTTTTGAGTGTTCCATACTTTGAGAAAGAAATTTCAATTATTTTCAAAAATATAAAAGGATTGCGCATTTTACATTATAGTTGTTGGAAATATTGAAAAAGAAAAAACTGATGTGTAAAAATTAATTTTTTCCACTTTAGATTTAGGCATGGGCAATCATCAACAACTACATTTACTGCTCATACCCGAAAAAATGTTTGTTTTGAATAATATCGGTAACTTCAAATGTAAGTTTTAAAAAAAGAAAACAACAACGAAGTGTCCCCCCCCCCCCCCCGACACACAAGTTTTTCTAATTTTCAACAAGTGAGAGCTTTCTCTACAGATCATTTTTAAAGAAGGGATCTAACAAATTTTTGAATACAACCTTCAATTTTGCACAAAATTTTAGTCCCAGCGAATTATGTTCTTTAACAGCACTCAATTTAATTTAACAACTGAACATTTTTATTTAATTTTTATAATGTAATTGTTTAAATAATAATTTCAATTTACATCTGTCAAATTCTACATAAAAATGTTTTTTTCTTTGCTATGCTTAAACTTTTTACAACAAAGAAAGTTTTTTTTTATTTAAAATGAATGAAATACATAATGAAATGCATGTGTTTGAATTTAGAAAAAAAGAAATAAAGAAAGAAAACTAACCTCTTGCAGCACTACATCGAGAATTAACTGATTCTTTTTCTTTATAGTTCCTGCAAAGGTTAGCCAAAGTACCCAGTAGTTCAACTTGAGCCGCAATTATCTAAAAATAATACAGGTATAAATTCCAAAAATCTGCTTGAATTATTAGCTTTAATAGGTAATGAAATAAGAGTAACATATACTTTTAAGCAGGGTTGGCCAGATTGGACCCAACTGGGTTGGACCCAACGGGTTTTTTTTGAAAAAACCTATTTAAAAAAACCCATTATTTAGCCCACTTTTGGGTTTTTTTAAATTTTCTGAGAAGTTTTTTAAAAAATTAATTAATTTAAATACTTTTACAATTTAAACTTCTTTTTTATTTGTTCTGCACCACAGACAATGGACATAAAAAATGAATTTTGAACTTTAATAGCATTTAACTCCTAACGGCATTAAAAAAATACTTCAAAGATTAAAAATTATATATTTAACTTTTTTCTTTAACTGGTCAATAAATAACTCAAATTATCTTGACTAAGTCCTGTCACTTCTGATTTTCTCAATAGTTGTAGATTGTACAGAGGAAACTACTCTAGCTAAAAGGCTTTCATGTGGATTATTTTCGGAAACCCAACATGTCACAAATCTCGAATAAACTAGGTATATTTTTTTAGAAATTAACAGGCTGGTTGGACAGAAAACGGAATAGGATGTACAGTATTTTCATTATCTTACAAAAAAGTTTAATATTTCTTACTCTGTACACAGAAGTAGAAAAACAGGCAACATAAAATTCAAAGAAATGTCTTGATTAAGCTGGAATTCAGTAAAAAGGGATTTTTAAACTATTCGAGGATCTACAGTAGTTTTGCATAACAAAATGAAATACAGTAAAGTAAAATGCAATAAATAAATAAGTAAATAAAAAAAAATGTAGTAATTAAAAATGAACAATAGAGTTTATCACTCAAGAAGTAACTCTGCCTTAACTGTTGGTAATCATGGAAACTAAAAAATCTGAAACTTCACCATTCTTGGGTTTTGTCGTCTTTTATACTTTTCTTCAGAAAACGCTGAATTTTAACTCGTTTTCCAGCTTTTTTTACCCCAAGAAAATTTTTGCACTTCGTCCATATACTTACGCTACAATATGCTACAAGCCCCCCACATTTTCTTAAAGAAAAGTCAAAAAAACCCACATTTCTTTCTAAAAACCCAGCTTTAGTTGGGTTTTTTTTGGGTTTTATTTAAAAAAACCCAAAAAACCCTGGGTCCGTGGGCTTTTTTTAAAAAACCCGGGTTTTTGCCAACCCTGCTTTTAAGACAGTATATGTTAAAAATATATACATTTAAATCTGTTGACACATAAATAGACAAATTTTAATGCAAACTTTTTTTTTAAAAAATATTTTGAACTAAAAAAAAAAACTACATTTATGTATTATTATTATTATAATTTATTTTTTTTTTTAATTCTGTTGAGATAAAATAGTGAAAATATAATAACAGTACCCAAGAAATCTATTAAAATTTACCTTTTTGTTTTAACACACTAAATAATATATCTTTTCATAAGCAAAAAATAAATTTAAATTATAATAAATTTATGTTTAAAATAGAGAACATATTGAAAACAAGAAATTAGAATTTCAAAAAGTTTATTTTTTAACATTTTAGGAGTTACGGCCTAAATGGCACTAAATGTTAAAAATTTTTGTATTGAATATGCATTACTTACTTCATCTCGTAAGCTTTCATGAAAACATGCAATGTCAGACAATAATGTATTCAGACAAAAAGCAAAACGCTCACTAACAGGAATACCTGCAAGAAGCACACAGTTTTCAATTTATAAATGAAATGCATATGCTTACTTAATTTTAATTTTGAACGCAAGTTCGTAATTAAAACACTAAATATGAAGATAAACAATTGATTAACTGAGTGGTACTACCAGAATTCTCTCCTGGGAGAAATTTTAAAACCTTACAGGTATATACAGGGTTAATGGACCTGATTTTAAAAAATCAGATTTCCGAAACTACTGCACAATAATTGATATGAATGTAAAAAGAATAGAAATATACCAAATCCTTTTCAGTTACAAATGTTCAATGTGTGACCCTCTTGCTACACGACACACATCCAATCTGAAATACAGTTCGTTCAATACATTTTGTATATCACTCTATGAATGCAAGGGTACCCACCTAGGGTGGAAGGAGAGGGGTCATGGAGCAGACTGCACCATTAAAATTTTTAGGAGGGTTGCTTTAAAGGGCATTTTTCTCTTTTGGAAGCCCGTATGATTTGGGGGATTTGGGGAATGCGCTCTTGCTCTTGGGGGATGGCAAACCTGATTAATGGTTCGTAATGCTGCACAAATACAACTTTCAATGTTTTGCAATGCTACAGAAATGCTTTCATGTAGTGGTTTTGATACTAGTTGTTGATAAACTGTCATTTGGGTAACCTTACTAAAATGTAGAATGAGCTCGATTTCAGATTTAATATTGTTCACGCCACTCTTTAAGAAAGGTACAAAAGGGAAGATAAGCAACTATTATAGACCAGGGAGTCGAACTTTGGCAGTTAATAAAATTTTTGAAACTCTTAAAGCTAAAGATTTTTAAGTAACTTTCATAAGTATAGGAACTTTCTGGAAAATAATTGTCAGCTATCGGGTACAAAGTATGGTTTTAAGAAAGGGAGATCCAGTGAAACTAATTTATTGTACTTCTATCTGCATTTTAGTCCAGTCATATTAGACATTAAAATCGCAAAACAAGATGTAGTTCTGATTTTTTAATATGTTGTTTGGGACATTTAAGCCAAAAAACAAAGTCTGTACATTCAATAGTTCTTTTACAATGGCAAAACAAACAAATAATCGAGAAAATTCGATTTTTGAAGAAATGAGACAAAACACTTTTCAATATGGAAGATCCTATTCTAAAAAAAAGGGGGCAAATAATGATATAATAAGACTCTAATGTGTGTTTATATAAGTTATGTGCGCTGCCAAAACAGGGTGGTTATTAAAAAATTAAATAGGCCAATAGTTGACAATCCTATGTAGGCAATGCAAACATTCCTTCCCTACTTATCTATGCCTTTCACATTGATGAATTTTCGGCCGTATTTCGTTTTTCGACAGGAAAGTTATCTACCGAATTTGGTTTTGAATAGATAATATTTTTGAACAAAATATTTTCAGTACAAAATACTTCCCATTAGAATAAGAGAGATATGGACAAATGAAAAAAAAAAAAACAGAATGATTTCAAAAGGGTGAAACTATTTACATGCTAGTTTTATCATAAAAACCTATCTTAAAAATTAACTACACTTAATGTCTTAATTGTATGTTGTCTTTGATGGGTATGATCGTACTCTGGAACTGAAAAAAAGAAGGATATGTCTTTTTTTTTTTCATTTTATCATTTTTCTTTTTCTTTTTGGTTGGAATGGCAAAGATGTTGTGTACAGTCTTTTCAAATGGTAGATTGCACAAAGCTGAGCAGCTAAGATCAGTTCTGCAACAACAGCATACTCCCATATATTTCTCTTACACTAAAATGAGAAAAATCTGAAAAGGACAGGTGAGGCTGGATCGTTTAATGTAGTGGTTGGTGACGAACCAGTATAAAAATTTATGTTGGTCTTCGACCAACTATGCTCTGAAACGTCCTTCTCCTCTGCCAACCATTTGTTTACTTGTTATTACCTGCGATACAAACGGAATGAAGCTACTCTTTTGGTTGAAGACTAACAAAGACGGTACACAATTGCATTACATGATTCTTTGAGGAACAGGTAGAACTGAATACTGTCGCAGGATATTGGGGGATGCCTCATTTCCATACAGAGCAACCAGCTCCATCTCTACAGCTTCAACTAAAGCTTTGGGAATCACTTCAGGAAGGAAAGCTATGGTGGCCTGGTCAACCTTACACCAGTTCGTTTGAATAACACCGTGCAGTTTTGCTTTTCTTAGCCAGAGATGGGAAGATGTGGTATCACATCCACTAACTGCATGAAGAAAAGATAAGTATCTAAGAGGTATTCCATTTTTCCTCAGTTGAAAAAAAAAAATAATAAAACTGAATACAAATTAACTGGACCTTGGCACTTTTCTGAAAGGAAATATTTTGAATGTTTGAGACAGCGAAAAAAAAATAGATCCACATCCTCTTCATCATCGATTACGATCTGTTGAGATGTACTTTATTCGATGGCGATTCAGTTTCTCTAGTTGTTTTTATCTTTGATGCCCTCAAGTCCAAACCTAGGGAGCAACTTATCATTGAGGTGTTGTTTATTACAGAATTTGGAAAAGCATTTCCTCAGGAGCACTCTGATGTTGAGAAGTCAAATATAATCATAATCCGCTAGCGCGCAGTTGTTCAGATGTATCTGAAGACAGTAAAAACGTCCTTGAGTCATTCCAGTTCTTCAAAATAATTTAACATGAACATAATTCATTAAATTCACCGAAAAAGCACACAACTGAATTGTTTAATATGTTACAATTATGGATTAGTTCTTTCAGGCTCTCCTTTAGTTTCATTAGAACCAATTCATTCATTACACATGTATGCTCACAATATATGCGAAAATTTATTGATTCACAAAACCGTGAAGTTTCTTCCAGTGTACATAAAGATACTTTGGATTCACCCTGTTTTTTACATCTCTTGTAAATAAAGGCAAGCATTTTTTGCGTAGAAATTGAGGACTGCTAAGTGAAAAAGTTGAAGCATTTCGGTTAATGTTTCTAGGTGCATCCCTATTTTCCATACTTTCTGCTTGAATGATTTTTCAATAAGAATAAACATTCGACAATATTGCGCTTAAAGTGTATAGGGGTACATTTTTCATTCCGCAGAAGGGGGTTTCCCGCAGAAGCTTTACGTTTGATATGATAAACCTGGACAGTTTCATTTGCTTTTGCAAAAAGAATAAGCACACTTTCATTTTCATTTATTCTTTGTTTCTCTGCTCGAACGACTTAGGATATTTAAATCTCATTACAAATTCGGCTGATACCAAAATTATTCTCCACTCAAAATAAAACCTGGTACGTAATTTTCCAGTTGAAAAATGCAATACGGTCGAAAATTCACCAATGTTAAAGGAATATGGATACGAATGTTTGCGTTATTTGCATAGGGCTGTCAATTATTGACCTATGTAAGTTTTCTATAACCAAATTGTTTTTCCAGCACACATACGTATATAAACAGGAATTAGAGTCTTACTGTATCATTCTGTGCACCCTTTTTTTAGAATAGGATCTTCCATATTGTCTTGAAAAGTGTTTTGTCTCATTTCTTCAAAAATCGAATTTTCCGTTGATTTGCTTGTTTTGCTATTGTAAAAGAACTATTGAATGTACAGACTTTGTTTTGGGCTTTCATTTGATCATTTAGCATCAAAAGTTGGATAGTTTAGGAGTTACAAGGAATAACTAAAAACAGTCTGAAAATTTTGCAGTTTTTCGCGAATTACGCAGCAAGCATAGGTTTTTGAAAACTGCAAACTTAGATTTACACTACCCTAACTGACCCAAACAACAAATTAAAAAATCAGAACTACATTGTGTTTTTCAACTTAAGCCTTTTTTTTTTTTTTTTTTTTTTTTTTGTATAATATGACTGAACTATTTGGAAAAGTTTACCAAAAGCAACTGTTACTTCGGATGGGGTGAATAGCTTTAAAAGAGCTTTTGATCTTCATTAGGGATTGATACATTGACTAGGATCAGCCTAGCTGGACCCAGAGTATGTTGCTGATTGTCACTTTTGTATTTGTATTTGTGCAACAAAAGACTCACATTTTGAGCACTTATAACTAAAAAAAAAAAAACTTGTTATTTTTCAATAAAAGTCACATAATAGTATTTCAATAAAAGTTTACTTGTTGCAAAGTGTACAACAGTTTTGAAAATATGATTTTTTGAAATTGTGTCCCTCATTTGTATATTAACGTACTAGGATTAGCAATATGGCTTAAAATTAAGGGTTCAAGGAGGGGTTCTAACTCTAAAAACCCCTCCTGTTTGCCCACAAAATCAATCAAATTCAAACTATATATCTTATATTAGTAACAGTAATAACAGTTGTTACCAGGCAGTGCAATGTAGAGGGTAGTGTTACACCTTGGGACGTGTGTTCCTTGGGACATTTCTAATTTCTAAGAATCTATTTTTAGCAGCCATGTTTTTGTGATCTCTAATAGTAACTTTCACCACTAAATGGTTCCATAGTAAAAATCAGCATCAAGTGAATAAAATTGACCATTTTGTGAGAGGAAGAAAACTTCATGACTCAAAAGTAAATATTTTCTTCATTTTTATTTCATTTTCTGTCTTTGTATTTGTAAATTTAATCTACTGAATTTTATTTTGTTATAAAAGAGAAGTACTTTAAATAATTTGCTTAAGAGAAAATAATGATATTGCATCTAGATTGACCATCATTTTGGTTCTTCTTAAACAACGTGGTGATTGTACCTTGGGACAGCCAAACATTTTGTACCTTAGGACACGTTCCAAGGTACAACATATGCATGGATATTAATAATTAAGGTATGTTTAGGAACATGGAACAATGTTCTAATCTTATGTAGTCTTTTAAACACATTTAATTTTAGATAATAATTCATAATCCATTATTCATAATTCATTATCAAATGTTCATGATTAATTCACTACCATGATTTTTTTTTTTCTGGTGCAAAATTGGTTCAAGTATATGGCTGTTTCCTGAATCACAAAGACTTTCCCACTTTTACTTTAAATGGCTGGCAGCATTTTATTTTCAAACTGTCTGAATTAAAAAATATATATATTTCATTGAAGTATGTTGGGGTATTTTAATGTGATTTTCAGATTTTAAATTTGATTCAAATAATTGATGTTAAAAATTAAAATATGAGAAGTGTCCCAAGGTACAACACTCTCCTGACAAACACTTTACTGACAAAAAATATGTTCAATGTTTGAAAAATAATCTTTTAAAATTGCTTCGTATAGATCCCATTTTAAAGCAATTCATTAATTTTTCATTGAAATGCTACAAAATATTCTCAGAAATTTTAAACATTAAAAAACAATTTAACAATTTATAGGTCACATAACAAACATACACCTATTTAGATTACATATTGGAGCATAATTAGAATTAGACTGGCATTACAAAAGCAACAATTTTTATAAAGGCTGTTGGCATAAAGATTAGCATAGATGTAAAATATGACAAAAGGTTGTAGTTACAAGCTGTATAAACTTAATTTTCAACTTACTCAGGAGCTAAGAAAAGTTTATCACTTTGGTAGATTTATAAATGTTTAAAACAGATTTCTAGAGTAAGTTTCAAAAAGGATCAGGTTTTTTTTTCTAATAAAAAAGTACAGATAATCCAAGTAAAGATTTTGTCTTATTAATAATGATTTTGATGAATTTGTACTGTATAACAAAATTAATCACAATTTATTACAAATTAAATGCATCTATAATAATGTTTAATTTTTTACTTAAAACTTAAATAATATATGATTTTGAATTTAACGTTTTTTGTAGGATCCTAGTCAAAACATAAAAGAATAGAATTATTATTTTTTCTTTTCCATTGAGCAAAATGAATTAAAACTTACGATCAGTGTCATGTATCCTGGCTTCTTCAATCCATATTGCTTTGGCAAGGCCTCTCAGCAATTTCATAAAATAGGGAAAAATTATATCCTGATACTGAAAACATTAAATACATTAGTTTTAATTTCTGTCACAATATTATATCATGAAAAAAAATATATTTACTGAGACATATTTTTAAATATTAAAAATACAAAACTTTCATATAATTAGATAATGCAATAAATTAGCAAAAAAAAAGTTACTCATACGCATGTTCCATAGGGATCTGGAGAGGGCATTTGCACCTTGCTCTTTGTTCTAAAGTCGAAAATTATACAGGAGAGAGCATGTACAGGTCCATGTTCATCCTATAAGTTTAGTGCATGACTTTTACTCCCCCTCCCCCTGCAAAAAGGTAAAATGATGCATCTGGCTATTCCTAACTCAATATTTAAATTGGAAGTTATGCTAAACGCACATTTATTTGAATTGTGAGTTATTGATTATTTAAAAATGTATTTATACAGTTATTAGGAAATTAAGTATATTAGGTACTTTTTAACTTTAGGAACCATTTAGCAGTTTGAATGAAAGAAAAAAAATCATCACATGTTTTAAAAAAATAAAAAAAAGAGAAAGAAGAAAAAAATGCTTAAAACATCTCTTCATCAATGTTTACAGTTCTAATTTAATTCTCTGTAAGATAATACAATACAACTAGCTGAACCTGTTCGAACTTCTGCTATTTAGTATCTACTTCTCAAAATGTAAGATAATATGCAGTGTTCAAATAGTGTGAAAAGTTTTTGGGAGAATCGGGCAATGAGCTTCCCTGTCAGAACGCCATTTTATACATTTTCTTATGCTTCAGTTCATGCTATTTTTCCAACATAATGCACAACAAAATTCAAGCTTCAGATGGAGTCATAACGATTACAAAGTGAACTAAATGTAGATCACTCAGGACGGCACAGTTGAAGACTCTTGAGAGCCTATTTCTTTGTTGGGAAAGAAAATTACTTAAAGTTTTAAAGAAAAAAAAATCTTCAGTTTGAGTTAATTAAGATTTGAATCATATTTTCTGGAATATAATCCACAAGTAGCATGTATTTGTAATAGGATCTTTGGTGCCAATTTATTAATCAAATGAAAGATTACCTTGTGGACTGCTTTTTTTTTTTTTCAAATCTGCATCACAGATTGCTGAAAAAGATTCTGCTACTGGGGAGGAAAGTAGGGAGCAAAGGCAGTTAGGAGCTCAATCTCATAGTTTATAAAATAATTACTACTAACAGTTAAGATAGAAATTTCAAAGAAAAAAAAACAATTTGTTTCCTAAAACTAGACTTATTCTTACCCATCCAATAAACATATCAGTATAAAAAATAATACCAAAGGATTCACATGAAGTAGAACAAACAATCAAACCAAAACTTGAATCCCAGAAAGGGCATGGGGGTAACTTATTAGAGTAAAATCTATACAATTTAGGGTAACAGCACCAGTAACAGACATGCTTAAGACATCGCTCTCAGGTTAACTTTATTTTCTGAGCCTTTTAATGTATTTAAACTTTAAAAACTATTTTCACCTCATACAGCTACATCTCATCTAAGGTTTGGTTGCTTCTGGATCCTTTGAGTTAGTTACTTCTATTTTAATTGGCTCAATTTCTAAAATAGGTCCGACCCCCAGTAACAGACACCGAAAATTCTGATGATGCCCAGCAACAGATAGGATGAATAATGAACAGAATTCCCCTTTCTCATCAAAATGTGTAAAAATTATTTACTTTTAGATCTAAAACCTTATTAAATTCAAATGAACATGAAACACCGGCAGACCTCGTGGTGGTTGTTGATAACCTTCCACCACTGCCCTGTAAATACCAAAAGGATTATAAAATTTACTCTGATAATACTAGATGGTTGCGATGTATTCATAAGTCACAGCCAACATCAGTTTTACCCGCCTAAAATTATTATTATTTAAATCCAAACTTATGACTGTCTGTTACTGGGCTCTTGTTTGTTACTAGTTACCCTAGCGATTTCCTTAATTTAGACTCATTTCACTGGTCCGGATTTGACTCAATGAATGTCTGTGCTCCTCGATTTGACAATATCTTTGATTTAACAACAACTTTTTCAAGTCCCTTGACAATTGTTAAATCAAGGTCATAATGTTTGAATTCTTATTATTTAAATCCAAACTTACGACTGTCTGTTACTGGACCTTTGTCTGTTACTGGCGACATTACCCTATAACTAATCATATATTAACTAAAAGACAAAGTTATATAAAATGTATACTTGGTACTCCGACTGTAAAAAAAATACTCCTAAAGCAAAAACTGCTTCTTGTCCACGTTGATCAAATTTGAAGATCCCCTGTGCTGTTTCTTGAGGACACATACTGACCAAATGATTGACCTTGAAAATATTTAAAAAAAATATTTGAATTAAAATCGGTCAGGATGAAAAATATATAGGTTTTGGATTACACATATAAAAAAGAGTTGAGATAATTAACACATAAAAAAATCAAACTGTTAAGAATTTGACACTTTAAGAACAAAAATAATGTACTTCATATAAAATCACTCATGATTTAAAATTTTCATTCAAATGAATAACAGTTGATGGTTTGCAGAGCACTCAAAGGTCTAATTTGAATTCTAGAAAGCAAAATATTTTTATGCTCCTTTTTAAAGCTGCAAAACTCCCAGCTGCCTCTCTGTGCCTAGGAATAATGGCCGCCCTAGGTCTTGCGGGGTCCTGGGTGAAAAATTTTTGTGGGGCCCTCAATTAAAAATTATTAATGATTATATTAATTACAGGGATGTTCATCACAAGAGCATGGACCCCCAAAAGTGCAACAAGGCCTTCCACTCCCAGCCCCCAAACTTTTCTTCTCATCACCCCACCTCTTAGCAAACGAGATCCCCAAAAAGGGGGGGGGGAAGACCCCGTACAAATAGTTTCAATCATGCCCCCTGCCAAATGGGCTTTTTTTTTCTCCCTGTTAAATACGTAACCCTCCTTTTTTGACCAGTGGTTTAAATTATGGAAGAAATTTAGCAGATCATTAATAGTCTTCTCCCCTTATCCCTTAGGGAAAAAACCAAGTATTAAAGAACTGTTATATATTTGTTCTAAATTTTATAATATTTTGCTGACGATAATATGGTAATGTACAGAGAAGTGGGAAAAGGGGTCAGGAGAAATGGGACTTATAAATTTAAAAACCTAAATTCAATATGAAAAATAAATTTCTAGCTTGTCTGGTAGTTGTAACATCTTTCGATTCTCGCTCTTCCACATCTACGAGACAAGATAGAAATAATTCTTCAAGCTTTATTTTAACTTGTAGAGGCAGCTGTCCCACAGTCCTATTCTCCTGGACTCTCCCCAAATTAATGTAATTATTAGGGGAAGATGGGGTACGTTGGACCGCGGGACACGTTGAACTGGTCTCAATGATTTTAATACTGTTGATATTTTTTACTTTAATTTATGACTAACAAATAGCTCCTATGGTTCTACAAATCCTATAATGAAATCACCTAATACAGTTATATTGAACAAATTTTATTCCAGAAAGTGCTATTTTAGTAGTGCTGAGTAATTTTCAGAAAACTGCAACTTTATTTTTTTTAATGGGTTTCATCAGATTGCAGACAAAAAATGAACTCCTTTCTCAAAATAATTTTGTTTAGTTCACAATTATGTGCAGGTTTTTTTTTTTTTTTGTCATAAAGAAAAAAATATGAAATCATTTTTTCAGTTTAAGAACGTGTGGTACGTTGATCCACCTCATTGTGGACCTGCCACAAGTAATTATTTTTAAAAAATTTCTCTTAAATCTCAATAATTATAAAGCAATATTCTAAGTGATTGTATATTATACATTCATGTCATGTTACTCATATTTGAAAATGATGATAAAAACTTGGGGGTGGGGGGAGGGGAGAGATGTATATTTCATAATTGTTCAACAAAAAATATACCAAATAAATTTTACCAAAAGATTTATTTCATATCTGAACTTTTTTAACTATTTACATTTTTAAATACTCTTCTAAATTTTTGCAGACAATTGTTTTCAAAGAATAAGATGTGTAATACAATACTAAAGTTCCTGTATTAAACTTTTTTTCTACCAAACAAGCATTCTACATAGATAGAAAATAAAACAAATTGATTGAAAGAAGAAAAAGGCAAGCTTTTACTTAAGATGATTTAATTTCATTTTCAATATTAAATTTTAGAACACAAAGATATAACTAATTTAAAGATGCCAATTTTATTGTATTTTTTCTTTGAAATATAGATATTTGTTTAACAGGATCTTTTTTTTTTTTTCGAATTGTTTCATGCAAGGCAATGAAGAAAAAAATAGCTTTTTTTCCCCCCTAGAAAATATTGATATAACTGCATGTAAAGGTGATGACTTATTCTTTCAGAATTCGATGTCTGCTCAGGAAGTCTCACTTTTATATTTCCAGATATCATTTAAAACATCTTTCGTCAACTTTAATTTGCATTAATTTTCTCATGAATATTCATTATTCAATAATAAATTTTTCTTTTAATCTTTAAAAAATAATTGCTTACAAATTATGATTGCTTTTTACAGTTTTTAATTAAAGAAGGTTTATCAATTAAAATCAATTTAATATGTTATATTGATCTTTAAACTTTATGTTTTTCACTCTACACCCAAAAGAAAACAAGTTAGTTACAATATTGAATAATATTTATCATTTAAACCCTAATAGAAGTAGTTTTCGTAAAGCAGTCCAAATAAAAAAAGTTAGTCAATTCAATATTTTCAAAAAAATCTGAGATGATGAGAAATGTTTAGTGAAATAGATTGTACATAATCCAACCGCTCACTAATTTTTTTGACGAGATAAAAATAAAAAGTAAAAAAGGGTACCAACGTGCTCCATCTCCCCCTATACATAAGTAAATACACCTTGAGAAAAAAATAGAACATTATAAAAAACAATCAAAAAATTAACGTAAAACATCATATAAAATTTTATTATTTATAATAAAATTTTATTATTTAAAATAAAATTTTATTATTTATAATATGTTTATAAACATAACAGCAACCTTAACAACTAGGTAAACATTTCCCAGGACCAGTCACATTTTTTGCAGACCAATGCCGGTCTACTGGACCAGCAGTTGAGAGTCCCTGTTTCAGAAGACATTCAACTGTTACTTTTTAAAACAAAAACCAAAGTACTTACTTATTAAAAAAAATAGTCTATTATGACACATTAAATTAAGAGCCTGCTGAAACCTAATTCTACAACATTTTTTTTCCCTACCCAAACTGTTCCATAACGTCGCTGTAATATAAAATTGAAACAAATTCATTTTTGATTGCAATAATAAATGATGAGAATTGAACTTGCATCATAAAGTTTCTTCAATAAGTCTTAATGAGCTTAATTTCGAGAAACTCCTTTCTTTTGATGCTACACTCATAGGAATTGTGCCTATCACCCAGTGGCGCACCCACAGGGGAGCTAAGAGGCTTAAGCCCCTCCCAGAAGCATGAATACAAACCCCCTTGACCAAAGAGAGCCCAAAATTGCATTTTTTAGCCTTGAGTTTTAGAAATTTTCCAGGAAAGAGCACTCATTCTCCAATTCCCATCATAATTTTACCAAAGATAATTTTAATTTTTTTAAAGACCTTAAATTTGAAAAATTTCCGAGGGAGAGCTACTTTCCCTCTCCTTCTCCTCCAACTATTACAAATATAGCCTAAAGTGAGTTTTGGGAACTTCATTTTCAAAGTATTTCCAGTATGGAACTTCCGCATTTCCCTCCTTTGTGTATCATCTCCAAAAGATAGTTGCAAAATCTGCTTTAATTCAGAGAACTCCCGTATATTCCATGCTATATCCCTTGGTACACTAAAGATAGTTAAAAATTGTGTTTCGAGATCCTCTTTGTCGAAAATGTTTCTAGGAGAACCCTTGAAATCACCAAACATGGCATGAAAATATATCTTTTGGGCGTCAATTTCGAAGCATTACCGACAGTATGCCCCCCCCCCCCCCCCCATCAATCTTTTAATATCTCAGCAAATAGTCTACATTTGCGTTTCTATAACTTCAATTTGAAAACAGTTCTGGGCGGAGCCTCTGAACTCTGCCTTTTTTCTCCCAACACCATCAAAGGTAGAAAAAATGCATTTTTAAGACATAAATTTCAAAAAAATTCCAGTTGAGAGCCCCCTAACCTCATTTTCTCGTCACCACAATTGCATAAATCTTCAATTTTTAAATAAATTTTGGAATTTAGAAATTTTAATTTAGCAATGTTTTTGAGGGGGAAAGCCTTCTCATCTTCCCTTAATGTCCCTAAAATTTCATTCTTAAGGCTTCACTTCAGAAAATTTTCGCGGCAGTTCTCACGAAACGCAAACCTCCGTCTATTCTCTGAAGTCACTAAGAACTCCCTGAAATTAGGTTTTTTCGGGACTTTTAGTGTTTTGTAGACTTGTAACTTTCATTACGGAGGAGGGCCTTTTGAAGCTTCATTGATTTTGCCTTTGACTTCCCGTAACGGAGCTCCTTGCGAAACTTCTAGCCCCTCCCAGGAAATAATCCTGGGTGCGCCCCTGCTATCACCCTTAATGTAACATGAATGTTGGAGTAGGTGTCTGTTAAGCTTATTTTTTATAATATACTTGAGCCTCTGTCAGCCTAGCCAAAAACTAAGGGGAGTGGTGAACAAAGTGTTGGCTCTCGGCGGGACTCATTAGTACTTGCTTTGCATTTATAATGGGGCCCAACATAGAATATAGTCTTGAGTTATGTCAAGCTTGTTCTATAAAAACGTTTTTTTTTTTTAAGTAATACAAGTCGGCACGCCCCCCCCCCCCCCCCCCTCCTCCAGCAGCGTTGCCCTGGGAAGCTGCAAGGCCCTGGACGGAGTAGCTCCTGATTGTAGCCTAAATAAATACTTTCTCACATAAGCATTTTTTGCACAATTGGTAATTTTACAATTCTTTTTTTACGAGAATTTTAATAACGAAACAAAACGGAAAGACCGATTTTTCGAAGACATATTCCGAAACACACTATAAAAATTCAGTTATAAAAAATACCTTTTCCCTCGGTGCTGGTTTCAAATTTGCCAGAGATCGGGCTAAAAGTTGAACAGCATTGAAATAAAACTCTTTACTGCTAACACCCGCCATAGCTGATAAATTCATGAAATAAATTAGTGCTTTGAGACAAGAAGGAGGAAGGAGGAAACCCAAAGCATTGACAGACGGATTCTATGAGTTCAAGTCAAGGATATTTCGCAAGAATCATTATTGTTCTTAAAAGATTTTACAATTTTCCTTTTTTGTTTACATCAGTGGTCAGTTTCCATATCTTCCGACCTTCTGCTCTTCCTCTCGTTTAAATTTTTCGTCTGCTTTCCCTCTACAGACAAATAATCATTAATTTCAAACTCTTTAGCTTTGATTGAAAGAAAAAAATCAATAAAGCAATAACCAATAAAAAATACTCTTATTTTGATTTAGAAAAATAGTTTTAGAAGGCATTTTACGTTTTTATTACCCGCTTCTTTTTCTTTTTTTTACTTCAGCGCACTCGTAACTGCAATTGTAACATTGATTTGTTGATATTTTGAAGAATGTTGCACGTTGTGTGTGTGAAACAGAATAGTTTTTGTCTTTGAAATGTCTCAAAAGTCCCAAAAATTTGTTTCAAAACTAAGCATTAAGTCGAATACAAAGTGGTTCAATCAAGTAATTTTGTCTCTTATTCTATGTTCTTGAAAACTCTTTCAACTTTTATCTAGATGTTCTCTCTTGGAAATCCTCCATTTTCATATCCCAAAGTTATGGGGGGGGGGGGGGGCTGAATATGAACTGCCGCTGTTGTTATTGTCCCTGTTTATATATATATGGGACAAAGTATGCTGAGAAAGGAAATTCAAGCGTATGTCTGTTGTCTCATCAACTGTGTCACGTATTTTAGATCAATGTGGTCCAACTTTTAGCTACTGTAGAGCCAATCGAACTTCAGTATAGGAATGCGAGGGCCTTAAACATTTCAGTTTTTAATCCAAAACTTTTACTGAAATTTATATTTCAAGGATTTTAATCTGCTAGTTTAATAGTAGTCAAGAGATCAGAATGCAGTCAAGGAATCGGGGGCATACACAGGGAGGGAGAGAAGGGACACCTGTCGGTCCAAACGTTTTTAAACTCGACGACGTGAAATATAGGGATGAACAAAATGCCCCAAAGCCCCCAAATTTCTGTGCGCGCCCCTGCAAGGAATCGATGCAATGACTGGCTATTCACCGGACACCAATTTATCAGTGTCCTTATGAAAGTCAATGAATGACCACTGAAGGGTAAATGAAAAGTTTTTAAGTAACACAGCATGGGACCCCAATTTCGTAGTCTGTAAAACCAGAATGACCCAAAACCTGGAAACTTTTTTTTTTAAGCTTTGAATTTTCTTATTTTTTTTTTTTTTTTTTTTTTTTTTTAATGTTTAAAATTGTTAACAATTTGTCATTATTTGTTAAAAACAGTATACAGCCAAACCTTGTTATTGCAACACCCGGATTTCACGTCACTTTTTCAAAGTCCCAAATTTATTTCATTTAGTCTCAATCTACTTAGCATCCAGATTTTACGATAGAGCTCAGTAGTGAAACTCCTGTAATAACACTTTGAATTGCTCAAATAGGATCCAAATTTTCTTTCCCCTTGAATTGTAAAGGAACACATTAGGGATCCTTCGTTCATTACTGAAGGATAGTTTTGGCAATTTTTAACCTTTATCCTCATGTAAAGGTATGTAACATTTTTCAAACCCCTTCCCCCAATTCTTACTGAATACTCCCCCACCCCCAAAGTAAGGAAAGGATTTAGATATTCCCCCCCCCCCCCCGTTCATTACTGAAGGATAGTTTTGGCAATTTTTAACCTTTATCCTCATGTAAAGGTATGTAACATTTTTCAAACCCCTTCCCCCAATTCTTACTGAATACTCCCCCACCCCCAAAGTAAGGAAAAGATTTAGATATTCCCCCCCCCCCCTTTTGCCTTGGAACCATTGCGTAATTAATGAATGGCTTCCAATTGTAAGCCAAGAAAGGAATTAGAAAACGTTTTTCCACCTTCTCAAAGCTTTTTTCATGGCTTAGCCAGAGCTGCCCACCAAGGGGGGGTCCATGGCACAGTCTGAACCATTGAAATTTTTAGAGGTTGATCTTATTTTGGGGGGAATGGTTCTCTGTAGAATTTTGTCACAATTTGATTAGATTTGGACACCCTAGCCAGGGGTGAATTGCACCCCTGGCTAGGGTGTCCAAATCTAATCAAATTGTGACAAAAAGTGAAGAATTCTAAATTGGTTTCTTTCTTGCTGATAATTTCTGAAAACCATGTTTTATTCCAAAAAAGAAAGATTTTTTTTTCTTTTAATTTTAGCTCTACCCGGGGATAATTCAGAACTTCATTAGTTAACTCAAACTAAAAACACCAAAACTATTAATTTCTAAGCAGAACTTTGTTGTAAGCAATAATACATTAGAGGCAAGAGTTTTGAGGTAAAATGTAAAAGAAAGTTTCTTGATGACTATAACATTAGGGTGGTCACAAAAAATCGATTTTCGAATTTCTTCCGCGGCACTCCCCTAAAATGTGCCAATGGACTAGAAAACATGATTTGCAAAGTTTCAGCTTAATCCGATAATATTAACACGTGCCACAAAGAGGCTAAAGTTATGAAAAACTGATTTTTAGCAAAAAATCGTAGTTTTTTTTCTTTAAAACCAAAACTTTTCATCCTTAAAACTTTGTTCTGGTCTCATTTTATAGGAAATTTTATTCTTGTGATGATTTATCTTATCCATTTTTTAAATAAAATTTATAGAATGGTACTGGGCATTTTTCAGGTCAGATCATGGAAGATACTATCAATACAGAATTTTCATGCAAAGATCTAAAAACATTACAATATTCAATTATTTATTTGCTCTTTGTTGATTTTAATTTATCCATTAAAAAGAATTTGGTGATACTTTAAAAATTAAATACAACAAATTGTTGATTTAAAATAAAAGAACTAAGCAGTTCAGAAGAGAAAGCAGAGTTAAAAAATTACAAAAATGAAACGTAAAAAATCTAATGCATTTTATTGCTTACACTGTTAAATTATACATCATTATGTTATTACTTTTCATTGAGAAGTTAAAGTGGTAATGGCTTCGATATGACAGATTTTGATGAATGTGGAAAAAGGTGCCTGCATTCAGACATAACTTGTAATAGAAACTGTCGTTAGTTAGAAATTAGTGTTACACCTATTTCAGCTGTACCTTTGACTATTCTTAAACTGTTTACTATCTTTTTAGCTTTTATAATATTGATTTTCACACTATTCATCAAGATCAGTATTTAAAAACTTTGTATCGATTTCGAATCTCTGTAAAAAATTGTATCTCTTAAAAAGTTTGAGGAGAAATGAAAAAATCTACTTCTTTGTCCAGTAAACTAAGCTTCTTTCAGATTGAGCTGTGCTTTTGTATCCCTATCATCACAATCATCTTCTTTATCTCCTACTTCGGATTTTAATTTTGCAGCCTTCTTTGTTTTGATCTTTTATTTTTTCACTAAAGTATCATCAAAAAAGGAAATGCAACCTTCTCTGAGTTCAGGGACCAAACATGATTAATTATTTAAGTAGTTCTGTGCCTACATCATCTTCATAAATACTCTTGTATTGAACCAAAGATTTTACTAACTGTAGATCTTGGTTGGGGGTCAAAGCTGGATCGCAAACAATAAACCATACTTTTCCATAAATATTAATGATAAACAGCGAAATATCTTCAACACTTTTTATCTTTAAATCAATTAAGGAAAGCTGATCCCTGAGAAGATATATTTTTAAAGAGTATATGAGGCAGTGAGAAGCAAAGAAATGTAATTGACAAAATTAAAATTTTCGAGATAATCATTACAAATAATATGTGCTCCTCTGCTTAGGGGCAAGAGATGGTACTAGTAGCTCCGGTCGGGGCTGTTATATAGCATGATCTAGAAAAAAAGTTCAATGAAAGCCTACCTAGGATCTACATTTTAAACACATTTTATGAGGAACTTCAAAAAGTCCATTTACATCCTTTGCTTCTTACTACGTTATATGAGGTAGTAAGAAACAAAGGGATGCAAGTGGCAAAATTAAAAATTTGGAGATAACAGTATAAATGGTAGGTGAACCTCTCCTCTGTCTTGGGACAGGAGATTGTACTAGTAGCCCTGGTAGGTGCTGCTGTACAGCATGACTTAGAAAAACATTTCAATGAAAGTCTACCAAGGATGTTATCTTTAAACGCGTTTTACTCAAAACTTAAAATAGTCCACTTGCATCCCTTTGCTTTTCACTGATTCATATGGCCTTTGCCATCCACCTTGTGTGATGAATAGTGCCAGATACTCGAAAAGTAACATTGTTTGAAGAAAGACTCCCTATATAAGTTAAGCAAAGTGGAAAGAACTTTTTATAGGCATTCCCAAGCTGCTACTGTTTTTATTTCTCAAAAAGAAAACTTGAAATTTCATCTGGATTGCTTATTTTGTTTTTAATCTTCTATACTTGCTTTGAATTGCCTCTTATCTATACTATTCATCTTGAAATTCTTGAAAAATATCTGATTGAGGACTAGTGGACGACACGTACCTATTGTGCAAATCAAAACTGCATTCAAACCAACTTTTAAGATGTGGTTGCGAAATGCTAAATACAAAAAAATTTCTGTAACAACTGTACTCACAAAACGACTTTGTACTGCAGAAAGGAGCAATGAAATGACTGTCATTTTAACGAAAGCCCTAATAAGTCCTCGTCTAAGAACACAGGCCACTTTCCTGGGAATTGTAGTTTTTCTTTTCTCTGGGGGGTTGAAAACCCTTGCAAGACTGGGATTTTTAAGCTAGTTTTTAGCACTGACCACCGAGGAGGAAAGCAATGTTCTGTATTTATGGCATCTACAGCTAATTTCATAAGTTTTACATGCAGTTGTTTGTTTTAGCTTTAAGTTTTAGAGACATAACTATATTACAGTGAAATTCTGTTACAATGAACTTCAAATTACCAGAAATTTTCTTCTTTGTAACGAGGTTTTAGTAGCAATGAAATTCAAGCAACGTAATGGAAATCAAATCGGAGCTGAAAATTTCTTTCGTCGAAACAGATATTTCGTTGTATCGATATTCGTTGGAACAGGATTTCGTTGCATATATTTTTGATAATATTGCTGATTTTGCTCTGATAGCTAAACATTGTAAGGGGGTTACAACCATTAACTAAAAGAAGCAATGCAATTTATATCATAATGATTCTTTCTTTTAACACGATTTTGAAGATATTAGCTACGACCTGACTTGAAAAATCTTGAATAATGTTCAATCAATTTTTACAAGAATTTAGATGAAATTAGACTAAAAGAGAATAAAATTCTCTATAAAATGAGACCAGAACAAAGTTTCTACAATGAATGGTTTTGGTTTTACAAATGAAAAACTGCGTTTTTTTGCTAAAAATTGGCATTTTTCGTAACTTTAGCCTCCTTGTGGCACATGTTAATATCATCGAAATGACTTGAAACTTTCCAAATCACATTTAATAGTCTATTGGCAAATTTTAGGGGGGGTGCCACAAGAGATTAGTTAAAAAAAGTTTTTCCCCCTGTACCTTGTTGCTACTATAACATACAGTCGAACCTCCATATATCGAAATTTTCTATATATTGAAATTTCAGCAAACTCCTATGTTCATTACATAGAAAAATTGTTTATATATATCGAAAAAAATCTCTATATATCGAAAAAAATTTCGAGACATTCGTAGATTTTTTTTTTTCCACTTCAGACAAATGTCAAATGAAAATTCGGGGAGAAAATTATGTTCACTAAAGGTTGCTACGAAACTCATAAGGAATCTGGGGTTGAGGGCTGTGTAGATAGGTCGTTGCTCCGTTCTGGAGTTCATAAATTCCCTCAAGTTTATGTCAAATCTAAGTTGTAACCAGTAACACTGTAAAATCAGTTTCAAGTTATCCCTTTTGTCTGTTGATTATCATTCCTAATTTTTTAGCTTCAGTAAAAATCATTCAAGTGAAGTAGATTGATTTTTTACTTTTCTCTCGATTACACTGTCAAAATGAAACCCCCCTAATGTTGCGAATCAAGATAATTGCAGAAGAATGAAGATGTATGACGGCACAAAAATGTAATTTCTGTTAATTTTTTATTTTTCAACTTTCATTTAATCCGTTGCTCGTATAAATTAGAAATTGGGTTTTATATACGAAAATTAGCTTTAATTTTAGTGATTTAGGAGATTTGTACGATAAAATAAGATCGTTTCTATATATCGAAATTTCTATATATTGAATTTTTTTCTGGAAATTTGCTACTTCGATATATGGAGGTCCGACTGTATTTGTTTAGAGCAGTGGGCCCAGCCTTTTTATCGGAGAAGTGCACCTTAGAATGAATATGAATCTTGTGGGCCAAAACACTGAGAAAAAATTTTAATATATAAGTATTTAAAAGTTTCTTACATAAAGTGGAAATGGAAAGAAAAGTACAAACAAAGAGTTGTTGTTATACTACATGCTTATTTTATTTATACAAAGTTTTCTGTCTGCTTTTAAAAACCAATTTCTAACTTCGTTAGGCAACAAATTTGCAACAATTGTCTTAAATACTGAATGAAATGGATGGATTGCTTTGGAGGGTTAGTTTTTGAATATAACAGACCATATACATAATTTTCATAGGCCGTGTAACATGCATGGCCGACAGGATATAAGTTGAATACTATACTTTTAGAGGAATATGTTTGGACAACTTAAAATTCTTAAGAACACCAAAATATTTATACATTTTGCTAGATTAACATACAAAAAAACTTGATTGTGGAAAATTAATGTTGTCAACAAATATCTAAAAGAGATTGCCGAGTTTAAAGGTGTTTCAAAAGCAAAATTTTTGAGGTGCAAAACAATTCTAAAAAACTCACCATTTTATCTCACCAGACCATAAATTTACAGTATTATTATTATGTACAGAGGTTTTTGTAGAAGCACATTTCACGCATTCAAAATCAAATGTATGACTCAAAAATTTCGTCAACATGCAAATAATCATGCTTTGTATTTTAAATAAAAATTGATTAATGAAAATGGTGGGGGGGGGGGGGGGAGGCAATTAGAACTTAAAATTACATTTGAATGTTTTTTATTCTTTTAACACCAGAATGGCTGTAGGGGTCAATCTGTCCCAAATCAAATTTCATTTTCATTTTTTCAGAAATTTTACAAGCAGAATGACTTGATACTTTTTGACTTTTTCTTAAATTGTGTAAATATTAATCTGCAAAAGAATTAGCCATTCAGAATTTTTATTTCCGAGATATTAATTCTTATACCTAAAATCGGGGTAAGGGTCAGAATGATCCTTCGCTTAGTAGCTGTAAATTAATGAAACTATTCTTGGAATCATCAGTAACAGTCAAAACTGCTACCCCATTGGTATGAAAAGGACATACACACTGGCGCAAGTATGTACCGCACGACCCCGCAACGCTGGGAGGCCCAGAGTCGGGAGGGGCCCGATAATTTTTGAGCTTCTTTTTCTCTCAATTTTATAAAAAATTTCTGTAAATAAAACTTAGTTATAATGATTAAGCTTAATGGGGCAGAATTTTATATCTTACTATTATATTGTATAATATTAGAATAACTTTTTTTCATCAAAAATATTTTTCTACCTGTTTCTAAACATCAAGGAACCCATTTTAAGCTTTGGGTCAAATTGACCCCTGCCCGCGGTTTTAGTATATGGAAATTTCCGCAGTTCTAGTGTTGAACACAAAATAAGGACACTCAAAATATTAAAATTGAAAATATTATGCATCTCTCTCTTCTTTTTTTTTTTTTTTTTTTCTCCTGCCATCTAAAATTTCACTCCTTTGAAAATTTCAGGGAATATTTTCACATCTTAAAAAAATGCCTAGCTTTATATGCAATTGTAGCTTTATTAAATCTATGATTGTCTATTTGAAAATTTTGAATAAACTATTATGCAAGTTATAATTTATTTTGACCACCGTGTTTCGTGCTTAACTCTTCTGATAATTTCTATTCCTAGCAACCCAAGATCAAAAATGTAGCAAATGAAACTCAACCACCAGAATTAGTTGCTGCATTGATTGCTGAAGCTAAGAATGTGCTGGAATCTGAAACAAAATTATATCACAGATGTAAATATTCTATGTTGTTTTTCAATTTTATTTATCTCAGTTGTGCATATTACTCATTTTCCACATAAACCTACATTTATAAAGATAATGTAAATTTGACCTGAAAATGAAATATGAAAATTGACAAATGGCCCTATTCATTTAAGTATGCTTGTTTTATTTTAAATGTGAATTTTAAAAATTGCAAAGCTTAAATTAATGAAATTTAACATAAAGCTAAATGTATGATAAGACAACAAAACTTTGACACTTAAAAAATAGCAACTAATTAGAACACTAAAGGTTTCATTTTAATCAAATGGAAGTTTTTGCTATATGGAACTTATGCAAAAACGTTTGTTTTGTATATGCCTTAATATTCAAGGCCAGAGGGAAACTGGGTTCATTTATAAATCTTTCATGCAATTCTAATTGGTCAAAAGGCACTGTTCATAAAATTTTGATGAACTAAAATAGACCCTTCACTAAACTCAGATTGGCCAAATTGGATCATTCGCAAACTTTGGTATTTTCAAAACAATAGCCAAATCCCAAATCGATTGTCATGTTGATTTCTAACTATAAATTTAAAATTTAAAATTTCACGAAATTACTTGATTTTTCACTTTTTTTTTTTTAAATCAAACAGCAGCATGTGAAACATTTCTGATATCATTTGAATATGAATCAATTGTATGCATATATTTTATTTAATTTGCTCTGTATGTTTCTTTGAATTGTTGTGTGACTGTGCTGTCTTGGAAGCACATCTTAATCATTCAACTTTCTGATTATATAATTTCTAAAATCAATTCAGCTTAATATGGAGTGTGATGATATTTAAAATCATATTTAACGTACAGAAATGTTCTGCAATAATTGTTTAATTGTGCAAGATTTCCCAAAATATACCCTGCAATCCTTTTTTTTAAAAAAGTTTTACAATTATCTTCTCAATCTGCTATAAGATGGTATTCAATGGTTAGGTATATGTTAATAACTAGCTTAATTTTGACCAGACAATATTAATTTCAACTTATTTATTTATATATTTATTATTTATTTTTCTGTATGTTTCAGTTATATAAAATCATTTATTGTGTGAATTTCAGTGCAAGAAAATAGGCGAGACAAAGACTTTGCATGGATCAAACGAATTCTTCAGTCTGGTACCTTGTCAGATAAAATTTCAGCTCACACAATTTTAATACAAGATTGTCCAGTATACAATATCAGTAGTGTTGAAGCACTGATCAATATGGTTAACACAAAGGGGAAAAGAGAATGCCTTATGGCTATGGGTAAGAACTTGTTTTATGCATTAAATTTAATCAAACTGTCCAAAATGTTTGTATAGCCTTAAGTGTTTAAGAAAATGATTTGAAGTTACTTTTATTCCCCTTCAGTGCATAAGTCCTTAATTTTTAATTTTGCATTGAAAGGCTTAAAATTGCTTTGTTGTGCATGAACAGCCTACTTGTAATGAGCCTGCATTTAACAAGATTTTACTTCCCTCCTTAATGGAAGCCTTCAACTTGTTTGTTTTACTAATAATCCTATCTTCTAGCTGAAAAGCAAAATTTTATTTTTCTCCTTTTTGAACCTTACAATTCAAAACAAGCATAAATTACTTTTGCACTGTTTTTTTTTTTCATTGCACAGTACAACCCTTCCTAACAGACACCCCACTTATGCGTACAATTATTAATTCCCCAATTCCAAGGCAATCCAATTCCCTCAAATAACATTATAACCCCTGTCACGCGTACACCCCTCCATTGTGGTCAAAAAAAAAAAATTGTCCCGTTAGTGTCTGCATTAAAGGGGTAATACAAACTGAGTTTTGTTTAAACTTTACATTGCCAGAGATTTGTGTAAGAAGGAAAAAGGGCAAAAATTCACTCTAAATATGAGTGTTCTATTGCAGCAGAAATGAAATAAATTTGAATCCTTAGTATTACTATACCTTACAATTGATGCAAGAGAGCCAGTAGAATTGTTCTACACTAGGGATTGAATCATTTTTCTGAGTGAGAGGCTGCAATATTAAACACTGGAATACAAAATTCTTTTACTTTGGGGAAAGGAAAAATTCCATGGTGAAATTTGTCATTTCTATTAAAGCTACTGAAGCTCTATTTAATTCTCTTATAGTTGTATATATACTGTACTAGTCCGTACCTTTTTGCTCTTAACCTACTTTGATGAGTAATAAGCTTTTCTAAGGTGTCTGAAAAATAACTTTAACATTAATAAATTTTTAACTTACCAAATGTATAAGCATAAATGTATCAAATAATAAAATATATTTAGTTACATTAGATATCCATTGTACTTCATAAACTTTTTTGTTGATGTGTTTTTCATTTATTTATTTATTATTTTTAGATGCATTGCAAGACCTATTTATTGGTGAAGTTTTAGCTGAAGATCGCAAAATGAAATTTTTTCATCAGGTCAAAAGCTTTTTACTTCTTATTTTAAGAAATAGTTTATTGCTTTTAAATTAGTAATAGTATATTTAAAAATGAAACACCCTGAAGGCACAGTACATTCTATAAGAAATCATATTCTAAAATTCAACCATATTAAAATATAAATTGCTTGCCTTATTATAAAATTTCTCTTAAGTTTTTTCTATCTAATTAGTTTCAATCAAAATATTGCATCCATTTTTTTTTCTTTTTTACCTGATAGATTAAATGTAATGAATAGAGATGGGATTTTTCCAACCCTTGTTGTAATTACGGCTTTGTCTATTGGCTTTTCAAAACTTTTCCCCTTTTTGCCTCTTTCAAGTCTCATAATGCTCCTGTTTTTCTTAAAAATCTTTAAAAATTCCAATTCTTCTCAATTTTGGTCCCTTTTCTTATTCTTTTTATTTTCTCCCCTTGAATATTCATCCTCCTCGATATCTGCCAAAAGCGTATGTTTGGAAAACATGTTAGCGTCAAACACGTACTTTGCCGAAAATTGCATACCTTGTTTGAGATTTCAATATTTTTTCATTATTCAAACATTTCAATCATTTTTAATGTTTGGAGGTTTTTCACCATATGCTATTTTGTATCTCCTTATTTTATTCTCTTAAAATTATTTTAGAAAAAATGCAAGAGTCAAGCAAAAAAATTTAGTTCGACTGTCAGTCTCAGATTTCAACAAAACTTGACATAGTTACTTTTTATAATGTATTTTTAGAATATGGATGAAATATTTATGGTGAATCTCAATGATTTAGGCTTTGCAGCCTTTTAAAATTTTTAAGATTTCATGATTTTAATGATCTTAATTAAGGCAACTGCAAGTTGTTCTTTTAATCCTGAAATAGAATTATGAAGTTTTAAAACTGAATTTTATGTTCCAATGTAAGGTAAAAAGGATACCAATTGTTTATTTATATAAATTTATTTATTTTCAATTCTTGCTATGAAAAGTATGTTCTTCCACATAAGGAAAACTTAGATTTTTCACTCTGTTGTAATTTTTTACTTTGCATACAAACCTAATTTTAAAAAATTACGTCCTCATTTTCAGTACCATAAATTCAAATATTTTTAATTTAAAAAGATATTTTTCTCTAAAAAATATGAAACATTGACATTGATGAGTGATGTAACCAAGATTGAACTCTAGCTTCCTGAACCCTTTATTTGAGGACTCCGGGGATAGAAATTACTGCATCTCTCTTTTAAAATTTAAATTTATATATAAATAAATAAACTTGCAAGAAATGGTGCAATGTAGCAAATTTGTACAAAATGAGATGTTAGACAAATGAAAAGCAATAATAACTAAACCATAGTAAAATATCTTGACAAAAAAAAAAAGATTTAAGTTCATTTCCTTCAATTTGCCTCCCACTCCAATATTGTATTCTAAAAATTTTGTAACAAAATGCTTTAATATACAACTAGTTTTCTAACTACTGCTATTCCCATTTTCCTGACCTCTTTTTAATAACTAAAACTTGAGCAATGAATGCTATGCTTTAAGAACAATATGTTTCAGATATTAATTATTATCTAATTGTTTCGAACATAATTAATGTGGAAAAAATTTCATATTACCTTTGAAACTTGTAAATTAGCCGTTTTTTATTGATTTTTTTAATATCATGGTTTCCAGGGAGCTATTTTATGCAGTTTTGGATATCATCCATTTTCAGCATGATTTTATGATCTTCCTTTTTGCTCTCTAACTGCTTTCTTCCCAGAATGAACTGACTTCAGTTATAAAATTTTTTCTCTTGGTGCAGTGGCGGACTTGCAATTTTTGGGAGCCCCTTAGAAAAGGGGGTTCATGAAAATAATATTGTAATGACAGAAATTTTGTATTTTTGTTTTAGATGAAGTCTTAAGTTTAAGCGGTTTTTTGTTCATCATTTGTTTATTTGTCTCTGGCACATTCCTTTCTCTCTTTGCATAAAAATATTTGCCTACTTGTTGACATATTTCGCATCTAAACATTAAGTCTGTCATTAAAATTCGTAAGTTCTATGCTTTTTATTCAAAATGATTAAATTGGAGCCATAGTTGAAAAAGTTTCACTTCTGAATGCAATGTATTCAGATAAAAGAATATGAATGCTTTCGTTTTCTCAAAATTTCACAACAATTCAATTAAGCCTGATGGGAACATTACAAAGACCATATACAAGTGTCTGAAGCATCTTTAGTTAATTTCGATGTTTACTTTCTTTACTATTTGCGTGCGACAAAGTGCTGTCGCACTTCTCTTGCTATGAAGTGTGATCGTGCTGTTATTTGTTGCTATAATTTTCGCACTACATAGACCGCAGTTTACTTCTAACATTTTAGCAAAAAAGAGAAGAAATGGCCAGCAGCCTAAAAAGACCACTGGGGGGGGGGGGTGAAAAAAAATTATTTAAGAACATTTTCCTGTGTGAAACTTGCAAGTGTGAGGTACCCGGTAAAAAATATCAGTGAAATGGAACCTTACAACTTAATTTTCATTGTACATATGTAATAAGGAGATGCATGAAATTTATGCAGGAAATTTCACTTGTAAGAAGTTAGGTTAAAAATATATTTGTTGGAAAAAAAATGTTTTTATAGTGTAATAATTCAAGTTAGTTATAAGCGTTTCTATTAGTTTTCAATATGCATATTTTATTCTGCACTTTTATTGTATACCTTAAATATTTGAGCCAAACTAAGCTTCTTTATTCCACAAAATATGTTATTTTAAGTTTTTTTTTCAAACTTGACTGAAGCTCAGCAAATTATAATATTTTTGGCAATTTATTATTATTATTTTTTAAATTCATTTTTCTGCTGCCATTTTAGTTTCTGGAAATGTTTGGTCTTCCATCTGTTGCAATTATGTTTTTCTTATTATATACAAAAACATTATCCCAATTTTTAATTGTGTGTGTAGCTTCTCCCTCTCTCTCTCTCTCTCTTTTTTTTTTTTTTTTTTTTTGCTTTTTACTTATTATTTACTGAATAAGGGGTTTGCCAACTTCTTTCGGATATTAAAAGGGGTTCGCAAGGGGGAAAAGGTTGGGAACCGCTGATACAGGCGAACAATGTTTTCAGAAAATTTTTGGCTCTGAGGATTTTTTTTTAACTGTTAACATTAATTCATTTATTATATTTTTTATTAAAATTTTTAAAAAATCCCAGTGTTTTTCTGTTGAAGCGTTTTTTCAAAAGCCTTTTAAAGCACATGTGTGAAAAAAATAATGGTTTTGGCAGTTTTCTTCATTTGGTGAAAAATAAGCACAAACTATATATTATAAAAAAAATGATTTAAAGCACTTTTTTTTTGTCTCTTTCATATTTGAATATAAATTTAATTCTTATTCAAGGGTGAACTAGGCAAAATACTTATTTGCAAAAAATTTTCCAGTTAGGATTTGTGTTCTCAGAAAGCTTTTCATTTTATTTAAGACTGGATATATTAAAATGGTGATAACAGTTTGATGAAATAGTAATTTTGCAGAAATTCGATCATTTATTATTCATCAATTAATTAATCATCGATTTAAAAAGTGGAAAAATTGCTTTAACTAGAAACCAAATTTTGTGTTCTTGCTCTGCTTATTGTTTATTCATTTGCTAAAGAAATATTTTTTATACGAGAACTGCATTTAAAGAAGATAAACTATTAATGTTCTCTAAAATTCTTGTAAAATTGTCTAAATGTATTGTAATGATAATGCTTTTAGCTACCTTTTTAAACATTATTCAGGAAAATTAATGTTTCTTTTTTGGTTTGATTTACATACACAAGGTTAAAGTACTCTAGTGTTTCAAGTTAAAAAATATAACTTATCTGAAAAATATGTAGTACACCCAAACCTGTTCTTATGTGATCTTTTTTTATGCCTTTTTTTTTTTTTTTTTTGTGCGGTACATTAAAATTTCAGTCAGATTGGGATTTAATTGACAAAATTATTTTTAAAACGAGTGCGAGGTATTATCTTCCAAATGACGACATAGGCACCCCTATGGGAAGTTCATGTGACCTCCCAAAAATTTCCTTATTCAGGAAATTTTGTCTGACTACTCGGCAAAAATTATCACTTGGTTTATTTTGATTTGGTTTAAATATTACAATTTTGTAAGTTTTTGGGTTATTTTCTATGTGAGACTTTTTTTACGTGGTTCCTATCCATCACATATTTTTTCTTTTTTACTGTGTTGCGAAAACAACTTTTTAAAGCTACTCGTGAAGTTTCAAACAAGTTTTTTTATGCCGTCCCTATCCTCCGCATAAAAAGTTTTGGGTGTATTTAAAATTATTTTTGATTTAAAATGAAAACGTAAGAGATCCCAAACAGTTGCAATATTTGCATTGTTTAAAAAGTTTTTTATTCATTTTGCAGTACACTGCAAACCAACAGGTTTATCAAAAATGTATTTACTTATTTTCCTAGCTTGATATACCATTTGGTGAAAAAAGTACTATTTGACATAAAAATATCAAAATTACAATCATAAGCTAGTTGAAGATTTTCCTTTTTTTTAATTACAAGAGTTTATACATGTCTTCTAGTGATGGGTAGAGACGTACCGAGTACTCGGTAACTACTCGGTACTCGGCCTACTCGGCCAATTTGCCGAGTACTCGGTACTCGGCCAAATTCTGATCAGATACTCGGCCAATACCGAGTAGTTGCAAAAAATTGAATATTGTCCAAGGCAGATACTAAAAGTTATAGAAAAAAGAGCAAACATTACATTCTGCAAATATTTACAATTAAAATTTATAAGTCAAATTTTAAATTTTGAGAATAATGAAGTTTGTAATGCTTCAATGGAATAAATCTTTATTTTAATGTCCCCAAAGTTGATAAAAATTATTTATGTAAAATTATGCAAAAAAAGTATAAAAAATATGGAATTTTTATGTTAAAAATGGATTTTTGTTACAAACAAAAATTAATTATAAAAAATTATGAAAATACCTTTGCTTAAAAAATAAAAGGAAATAAAACAACGTTAAAAGCACAGTGCAGGAACACTGCAGACATGTGTTTTGGCATTGCAAGGAATTCCTTTTTCAATGCACCACATGGGAGCTCGTGGATTTAAAGGCATCCGACAAAAGTCAGATTTTTTTGTCGAATGTCTTAACATTCTTTAGCTCACATGTTACGCACTGAAAAAGACGTTCCTTGTAACGGGGGAAGGGGGGGGCAGGAACACATGTCTGCAGTGTTCCTGCACATTTGTTGTATTAAAATTATTTATGTTTTGCGGACTAAAATTATAATTGATTGGTATAAATTTGTTTTAATTCCAACTTGATTAATGATACCTTTTATTTATTTATTTTTAATTTTAAAAATAATTTTTTTGTAAAATTTTTGACACAAACAAAATTGTTTATATAATGCGTAAATTGAATTTTAGCAGGAATTTAGTTTTAAAAACTATTATATGGACAAGGAGTTCTATACTACTATTCCAATAAGTTCAAAATTCATCACATGTGTGTCGGTGGTTCTTCATAAAACATAATTGGTACTTGGTAACTCGGCCGAGTAGTGAAAGGCCGAGTACTCGGTAACTCGGTACTCGGCCGAGTAGTAAAAAGCCAAGTACTCTGTACTCGGCTACTCGGCGAAAGTGCTACTCGGTACGTCTCTAGTGATGGGCATAATCGAGTTCTCATAATTGAATCACTCGATTGTTCAAGATCATTCGAGAACTCGATTATCACTTCTTGAGTTCTCGAGCGATGAACTTCTCGAGTACTTGATTATCACTTTTTGAGTTCTCGAGCGATGAACTTCTCGAGTTCTCTATTATCACTTTCCGAGTGCTCAAGCGATCAACTGCTTGAGTTCTCGCTTTGAATTTCTCGAGATGTTGAGTTCTTGAGATATTGAGTTCTCGAGATCTTGAGTTCTCGAGATGTCAATCGCTCAAGCAGTGTATTCTTCGATCGATTTAATCATCGAATGAACCTCTCAATATAGTTGACTTCTGACAAGGGTGCCCACCTATGGAGGGGGGGGGACATGGCGCAGACTGTGCTATTGACATTCTTAGGGGGGTGTTTTAAGGGGTATTTTTCTCATTTTTTGGGGGAAGGTCTCTGTGATATTGAGGGTGAGGGGGGGGGGCCTTGACCTCAGGGCGGGTGGACACCCCTGCTTCTGAAGTGTTTTAGTTGCAGGGGCGGATCCGTCATTTAGGGGGTCAAAGGGCTGGCTTTGAAAATTTAATGATTTTACTTATGAAGAATGAGCATGGTTTTTTTCTGTCTTCTGCAAAAATTTGCATTGAAACCTTTTAACCCTTCCCCCAGAAAGATGGGCTGCGCTGAGGAAGCCACAGGGGAGGTGGGTCATTGCACAGACTGCGCCATTGAAATTCCTAATAGACGTTAGTCTTTTTTATTGAATGTCCTTCTTGAGGGGGAGAGAGGATCCCTAATTTTAAAAAGTGTGCCGGCGCACTTGAGGAATAGATACCCTTGCAGGGTTGGCCGGATTGGACCCAATTGGGTCGGACCCAATGGTTTTTTTTTTTGAAAAAACCCATTTAAAAAAACCCATTATTTAGCCCACTTTTGGGTTTTTTAAATTTTTTGGGAAGTTTTTAAAAAAATTAATTTAAATACTTTCACAATTTAAACTTCTTTTTCATTTCTTCTTCACCACAGACATTGGACATAAAAAATGAATTTTTTGAAATAGTATTTCTCAACTCTTAACAGCATTAAAAAAATGTTTCAAAAATTTTAAATAAATATATTTAACTTTTTTCTTTAACTGATAAATAAATGGACTCAAATTATTTTGACTAAGTCCTGTCACGTCTGATTTTCCCAATATTTGTAGATTGTACAGAGGATACTACTCTAGCTAAAAGACTTTCATGTGAATTATTTCCTGCAAACAAACACTTCGCAAATCTCGAATAAACACAAGGTATATTTTTTAGAAATTAACAGGTTTTTCAAACGGTCGGACAGAAAACAGAACAGGATGTACACTATTTTCATTATCTTACGAAAAAGTTTAATATTTCTTAGTTTGTACACAGAAATAGAAAAACTGGCAACATAAAATTGAAAGAAATATCTTCATTAAGCTGGAATTCAGTAAAAAGGGAGTAAAAACTACTTGAGGTTCTACAGTAGTTTTGCATAACAAAATAAAATACAGGAAAGTAAAATGCAAAAAAAAAAAAAGTAGTAGCAATTAAAAACGAACAATAGATTTTCTCACTCGAGAAGTAACTTTGCATTAACTGTTGGTAATCATGAAAACTAAAAAATCTGAAACTTTACCATTCTTGGGTTTTGTTGTCTTTTATACTTTTCTTCAGAAAACGCTGAATTTTAACTAGTTTTCCAGTTTTTTTACCCCAAGACAATTTTTGCGCTTTGTCCATATACTTACGCTACAATATGCTACAAGTACCCCACATTTTCCCTAAAAAAGACAAAAAAAGAAAAAAACCCACATTTCTTTTTAAAAAACCCAGCTTTAGTTTGGTTTTTTTGGGTTTTATTTAAAAAAACCCAAAAAACCCTGGGTCCATGGACTTTTAAAAAAAAACCCGGGTTTTTGCCAACCCTGTACCCTTGTGATCTAAATGGTATTACAATCAAATAATTGCATTTTGAATGTTTCATTCGAATAGTGTTATAATTGAATGTATACTGTTGAATGCTTGATTATCAAATGATTCTTTGGGATGCCTTGGTAGTCTAATGATATGTTTTGAGCAAAAGGTGTTAATGAATAAACACATGGACGGGTCTGTAAGAGACTTGTGTTGTGTGTCCCGGCGGTGGAAGTAAAAGTTGGAGGCGCTAATAAGGTTCTAACTTGAGTGGTATTAAATTATAGTTCAGGTAAAAAGGGGGAATACTTAAGTTGAAAACCTGAGGGGACGTCTTCCCCTTTACGTTCACCTTCGACTATACTATTGGGTAATGATACAAGTGTAATAGGCAATAACAAACGTTTTAAAGCCCAAATATACAGATCACTGCAGACACGTGTTTCGGGGTTTCAAGGAACCCTTTTTTCAATGCAAAATAGTGAGATTCTGGATGTAAGGACATTACTGGATGTCTTTACGGACCATTCATCAATTACGTAAGGGTCCCAAGGGGGTGGGGTTGGAAAAATGTCTACATACTTGGGGGGGGGGTTCAAACGCATTCTTACGCTGTATTTTCCAAGCCGATGTTTCATTTGCGTCTGGAAAATAAAAACATATTAGGATGACTTTTTTATTTGTTTTACGAAGAATTAATAATGTAAAACATAATAAAAGAATTGCACTATGTATAGCATGTTTTATTTTTAACTACTATCGCATCATATACAAAAAAATGTCGAAAACACATTCAGTCTAGATTCCAACTTTTTAGTAAATATTTCATCACACAAAAAGGTTTAATTTAATAATAGTGAATTAAATTTCGATTCCAGTGATATTAGATTAGTTATTTCATTATTTCGAAAAACGAAATGGAATCTTACGTAAGAATAGATGGAGGGGTTTAAAAAACCTTATGTACCCTTACTTGGGGGGAAGGGGTCAAAAATGGCCAAACTCATCCATATGTAACTAAGGAATGGCCCCTTATATGTAAAAGCTTACTATTTTATTGAAAAAAGTGTACCTTAAAACTCCAAAACACGTTTCTGCAGTACTCTGTATATTTGGGATACAAAACGTTTGTTATTTCATGTTACTTCTCGGCACAAAGATACTTAGTTATTTCTTAATAAAACAAGTGGTTAACTTCTCGTGTAATTCATTCCTACGGGTGCAAATAAGAGGGAAGGGGGGGGGGAGAGTTTTGACGTTAACTGCGGGATTGTAATTTTTAGGGGATTTTGTCTCTTTTGGGGGTATTGCTCTTGGGGAAGAGCTTCATAGGTGGTGCCCTTTGCTCTTGGAATGGATAGATTTAGAATGATTTTTAAAATCGACTGATTGCTTTTCTCTTGCTTTATTCGAATGGGGTAATAGTTGAATGTTTGGCTTCGAATTTTCGATAATTAAGAGATTCCTTAATAATCAAACGATATTTTTAGAACGAAAATTGTTAATTATCATATGAGCGGATATATGGAGGGGCATGTGTTGTGTGAGTGGCGGATACAATGGAGGGTCGTGGGGGTCATGACCATATTAAAAAGTGACATATTAAAAAGTGAGGGATAATGATAATATTGGCAGGTCGTTGGGCGACACTAGCAGGTTTAAACTTGAGAGTTGTTAAACTTAAAAATATATTAAACCGGTATCAAGGGCTTCCATATAGGGGGGGGGGGGGCAAGTGGGGGCTCAAGCCCCCTTTCCCTTCTTTGAAATTAGTACATCCTTGCTTTTAGTACTTTTTTTTTCTTTGCAAAAATGTAAAATCATTTCTTCTCCAGCAATTAATAAGTTATTAAAAATGTCGAACTTGAATAACTCTAATCTGTACTGAAATCGGTTTCTATGGGGAAAATATCCTATTAAACCATGGGGAAAATATCTGAGCCCCTCCCCCCCTTAAAATTTTGCATATGGGCGCCCTTGACCGGTATGGTGCAAAACGTGTAATTGAAAATTTAAGGTAGTCTTAGCCCTTTTTCGGATTATCGCTTCTTGTGGCAGGGGGGATTGTCATAAGAAATGCGTTATTGCTCACAGGGACGGACGAACACCCCTGTCATTCTATAAGGCTTTAGAATCAAATAATTGCTTCTCAAGTGCTTTTTCTCGAATGAGGTTACTCAGAGAGCACACTTCGTTGTGTAAACGTTTTAAAGCGATTGTTAACGCTGTGGCAGCCATGTTAAAACGTTTATGAAATGTTTAAACGCAAGGTGTTTATAATGCAGTGGTGTCCCCCCCCCCCATGGCGACGACATTCTTCAAATGTGACGTTGAACCCCCTAAAATAAATTAAAGCCCGCTTAAGTTACCCTCTCCTCTTCAAAGCTTCAATGGCGTGGTCTGCGCCATTTACCCCCCTCCCCCGTGCTCTCTCTTGTATGATATATTGTTTGTTGTGGAATGCTCGGTTATCGAGCATCTGGGATGATTTGAAAACTGAATACGTATGCTTTTCCGAGAAACTTGGTAATCAATTTTAACTTTTTTGAGGACCAACGCACGGAAAATGAAACGTAGCTACAGAACCTTAAGTTCCGAAATGGACCGTTGCAAGCCTAAGCATTTTCAGCAGTTTTGCCTCAACTTTACAAAGAAAAAAAAACATAAAATCAGCACATTAATTGACTGAAATTTTTTAAGATGAGTAACTAATATATTAATCAACATTTACAAAACTATAAGGAATATGACATAAACAGAAGCGAGTAAAACAAGCAAAATACTTAAATTTAACAACTTGCGCGAAAATGAATGCTACGCACACAAGAAGTCACAAATATCTTGCGTATGGAATTTCAAAAAAAAAAAAACCAATCTGTATAAAATGTAATTTTTATTTAAAAATTGGGCCGAAGAGTGGAAGCTAAAATTAATCCCACACGACAAGCTTCAATATTTCTTTTTAATGCACTCAGAAACATTTCAACTTCACTCCCTACACTTTTACTGTTATTGCATATTCCTAAAGTCGACGAATGAAAAAAAAAAAAAGAGCGGATCAAGAAAGAAAAAAAATAATCATGAACTTCAATGCACTTCAAGCCACACTTGTACACTTTTCAATGCGCCGGGAATCCCAATCCTCTGGAAAACTCAATCAGAAATATTTTACCCTCCCTCTTCATGTATTAGTCAGATAAATATACTTAACTACTCTCAACAAGAGCATCAAAAAAAAAAAAAAGCAAAGCTATAAACTGGAAAGAATGAGTACTTTTGTGCAGAGCAACTATTCCCCTACTTGTTTACATTATTAACTTTGTGTTTGAGAGCCCGAAACCATTCAAAATAATCATGTGATAACTGAAAATCATTAGTTTAAATGCATAACCGTTCGAATAAATCACTCAGTCGCCCAAATGCCGAGTTCCTAGTTTCTGACAGGCTAACAGGGAATCTAGTCGAACCTGCATCCCCCCAAGGATTGCAACCCCAAAATAAAGACTAAAATCTATTGAATCGACCCCCTAAAACAAGCTTGCATTTCGAACTTTACCTAAGGGTAAGGGGACAAAAGGTGTATCTGCTCATTTTATCGGAAAACAACAAAAAACTAGATCCACTTAAATGTAAAAACTAGAATTTTTCATGGAATTTGGGGGGAGTGGTATTGATTCCCCTTCTAAAAGGGGGGTGTCAATTACCCGCCCCCCCCCCCCCCAACTTAACCTAAAACTTCTAAAAGCCAGGAGGGTTCGCCCCTTATTATACCCCTAAATGGTAGGCTAAATGTCACATTCCTATCTCGAGCGCACCCCTGCCAAAACAACTTGGGAATTCAACTGAAGTCAAGGGAATCCACCTCCCCCCTTTCGCAGGGCGATGGCGCACCCTCTCAAATGTTACGGAGCATCGGTCTAGAAAGAGCCCCCCTCCCGAAATGAGATTTAAAAAAAAAAAAAAAAACTCTCAAAAAAACTGCTTCTAAAAAATTTTGGTTTCGCAGACTGCGCCATGGACCCCCTCCCCCCTTCTGAAAATGAAATTAAAAAAAACCTCTCAAAAAACTGGCTCCAAAAATTTTAGTTGCACAGGCTGCGCCATGCCCCACCCCCTTTTAGTGGGCACCCCCGTAGCAGTCATCTCAATTTTGGAAAAGTGCAGAAATTGAACTACTTGAGTACTCGATTCAAACGTCTCAAGATCTCGATTTGAAACATCTCGAGATCTCGATTCAAAAGATCTCGAGAAGTCAATCGCTCGAGTACTCAATTCGGAAGATCTCGAGAAGTCAATCGCTCGAGTTCTCGATTTCAAAAGATCTCGATTATCAATCACTCGAGTGATCGACTTAAAAAGATCTCGATTATCAATCACTCGATTATCAGAAGTACTCGATTCCCGAGATATCGATTATCAAAAGATCTCGATTATGCCCATCACTAATGTCTACACTATTTATTTTTATTTTTTGACGTTTTCTTTCCTTTTTGTGCAGTGTGATTTTACCATACCTGTAGGTTAGGGTGGAGCTTATTTGCACTGAAAAAATAAAGTTTTAATTTTTGTAGGTCTTACCCTCTTAATTTGTTCCTTTTGATGAAAAACCACTAAATATGAAGTTTGAATGAAAAATTTTGATATTTAGAGGTAGCTCAATGAACTTGAAGTTTGTTACATAGAGAAAATTTCGACAAAAAGTGATAGTTACACATTTATTTATATAGCACTTGTAAATCAATTGAGACATGAAAGAAGGTGGTTTCTGGGTTATAAAATGCACCTGGCATTGTTCTGGAAACAAGTTATTGTTTTGAAACAGTCCCAGATAAAGTCACTTTCCTGCTGTCAGGGTATATTCTGCGGTGTTTCTCGATGACTTGCAGCAGAAACAGCAACTGCATTTCATCATATGTTATCAGTCCACTGAACTCCTGAATGAGTGCCACTCCACGTTCAGCATGATCATTCACTACATTTAAAGCTTGAATATTTTTTTTGGCTTCTTTGTAGTCATCTCTTGTTTCCCACGATGCTGGATCAACAGAAAAATAATCTACGGGCAGGTTTAATGCCGGGAACAGTGACATAGACTTTGCTGTTACAAAATCATCCAAATTTTTGTTCTCAAATGTTTGAAGATCAATCTTCCTCTGTTTAGAATTTTCTTTAGCTGGTTTTATCATAGCACTGACCATTTTTATCTTGGTAGATGCACTGACATGACTATCAAGAAAAGCCAACGAAACTAGTTCCTCTGTTAAATACCATAAATGGTTGGAAAACTTATTTGCAGCTGCTTTCGAGATATTTGTATGAATAGCCGAATATTTAATCAAAGACTTCATTAGTAACAGGTCATTATATGGAGCACTTGCAGCTTCTGGTGCTGATATCCATGCTTTCATGTATACACATGCAATGAAAATGCATACAGCTGTTAATCCCTTCTCTTCTTTAGATGTAAGCTTGAATTGTGATCTAAACATCCAGATTTTGAGACTTTATAAATACATTTCGACATCCAACGGTCGTGATGCATGGCTCCAGGCGACATAAATTTAACACCTCTAACAGGGGCAATTACAAGGAAAATAAGCACAAGTTCAACTAATTCTTTATAATCACCTCTTAGTTGGTTATAAGACTCTTCCATGTATTTTTTTGCATTAGCAATTGTATCTTTTATATCCTTTATCAATTAATCAACTACCTCAATTGAAATTCCAGTTTCGTACTAGTCGGTGTCAATGAAGCTCCAAAATTCCTTGAAACGTTTGAATAATGGAATTTCAGGAGAAAATGTGGCTCCCTTGCACACTTGAAACACTGAAACTATAATCAGTCCCAACACATGATGCCGGCACGCAAAAGGAACACATACACCCGAGTTACTGCCAGTGTTTGAACTGGTTGTGTCAAAACACATAGCATGTATGTTGTTTGATATTCCCCAGCTTTAAATACTACTGTAGCCTTTGCCTCACCTGTCCCAGATGGAAGCTTGGGAACTGCAAGTAGCTGGTGAATTCTTTTCCCAGTTACTAGTACAGGCAGGCGATCCACTTTATCTTTTGCAACGAATCAGGAATTAATTTGCTGTCCCAATGGATAACTAGAGGGGCGTTAGGTTGAAACTTAGCCTTTATGTCTGCATATTTCTGAGCTTTTTCCTTCCTTCTTTGACAGCGAATTGAGTCCTTATTTAAAGAAAATTCATTGATATTGAATCCTAAGTTTTTTGCAGTTTCTGCTATGATATAGAAAGCCTTTGGGTCTGACACTTTTGTTCTGTCCAAAGCTGCAGCAAGTTGGGGAGTAACTATAGTTTTTCTCCCTCGCTTCCTTTTCTGTCTTTTTGATGCTTGTTCTGTGATATCCATTTTCTTACCTTCTTCCATTGAGCTTAATTTGCTATCAGTTTCAGTATCAGTAGATGATTCAAGTTCCACTATAGAATCTTTTAATTCTTTAATTTTCTGTTGCTGTATTCGGACATTTGCTTTTGTTTCTCGTTCAGGAGCTTTTTTCTCTTTTATATCAAGCTTTTTATCAACTCCTAACATTGATCCACACCTACCTTTCTTCCTTTGTGCTATTAAAAAGTCTTTGTCTTCTTGTAAGACTGCTTTACTGTAAAACATCAGCATGAGCAACATCGAAAAGATCTTCTAGTTTAGAGAGAAAAGTTGATTCCTTAGCTTGCTGTGTTGATGAACATCAAGCTTTATTTTCCCTCAAAAGCTGCCATTCTTTATACAGCTTTTCAAGCTTCATTTGAGAATTTTGGTTGTCTCCCATAGGAATTCTAGCTTTTTGCCAAAACTTGGAAATTTCTGTGATGGTCAGAGTTGAAGCTTGTCTTACAGATTTCTTCAATTCAAGATGATGATGCAAAAAATGTCCCAGAGCCATACGCAAGGATGGCAATTTTCCATCTTTTAATTCTGGAACTGACCCACCAAGAAGATACAAGTCATTTTGAGATCTTGTGGCTTTTGCAGTCATTTTGCTTTCAAAACTGAAGCAAAAATAAAATACTGAAAAAAAATACACATAATGGAAAAGTAAGCAATCTTTGCTTTTCGAAAAAAAAAAAGATCCTGCAATGTTAAAATTTTCACAGTTGTTGAGCTACCTCTAAATAATCTTTAAATTTGCTAATATATGGCCTGAATTTTTTTTTCATACAAAGGAACAAAATGAGAGGGTAAGAGGATAATATTTTCATAGTTGAAAAATAAGCTCCACCCTACTGTAGGTAGTAATGGCTTATTTAGCTCTTTCAATTTATTGCTATTTTTATAGTTATGTTTTAATTGAAACTAAGTGTAAAAAAAATTTATATATGTGTGGTTGAAATACAATCAAAGAACTTATTTGGTAGTCTAAAAAGAGTACATTAGAGTTTATTATTTGCTATCATTGCATTGCTGTCCTGCAAAAGTACAAGCAACACTTTATCTGGTACTTTTTGGCGGCTATTGCTCTTATGTGATTTACATATATCCATGTATGTATTTCTCTCTCTATATATATATCCATGTATATATTTATGTTTGTATATTTATATAATTTGTATTCTATTTACAGCAACCTTTTAAAGAGTTGGATTCAGTTGCAAAAGAATCTCCTGCTGTCCGGAAACTTATACTTATTTTGTGGGTTTTTGAAAATGAAATTAAAAATTTGTACAGTAAATTTGTGAATAATCTAAAAGCTGTAGGACATGACACAGTTGAGAAAACTAAGCAAAAAGCAGTAACTGTTATGTGCAATTTATTAAAAGAAAATCCAGAGCAAGAACAGGTAATGCAAAATGAATTATGCTATTGATTTCTCTTTGAAGTGCTTGTCAATATGCTTTATTTTATTTATTGATTTATTATATAATCAAACTATAAATTTATGAATTTATTATAAAAAAAATAACAAATATAAAAGTTTACACATTTTTTAACTCTTATAATGTCCGACACTTAATATTGAGACGATATAGGAACTGTTCATATTTTCCCCAGATCTTGTGTTCACAAGTACCCTTATCACCTTAAAACTAACTGGCCGAAATAAAGAACTATTAATCAATAAAAAAATTTAACGGTGTCATAAACTTACCTGAATTTTCATACAATGGTTTTCAATGATTAAGTTTTTAGCTTATTGGTCAGTGTAAAATACTTTCACATGAAAGAGACTAATAAAATTATATACAACACCAGTTAAAACAAAGAAGTTGTCATCATAGAAACACAAAATAGTTCATTGCTCTAAACCAGCGTTTCTTAATTTCTTTGATCAGTGGAACCCTTTAAAATGCTCACTTTTTTTGTGGAACCCTTAGTTTTTTGTCAATAGTTAAATAGTGGCATAGTTAAGATTCTGTTTGAGAGGGAACCAAGGTTCTTATCTCAAAGAGACTATCATATTAACTATTTGTCGTTAAATTGATAATTAGACTTGATTATAAACCATGGTAATTATTGCTAACTGTTTATTTATTGTTATAAAATACCAAAACACCCCTATTTAAATAGGCAGCTGGTGCCCCAAAAAAGTAGGTCAAAGGAGGTGCGGAGGGAGGGGGGGGGCAGGATTGGTGGGCGACACACCCTTAAAGCTAAATTTTTTCTTCAAAAATGGGATAATTGAATTTTTACGTCATTATTAATGAATTAACCTTCTTCCAAAAATTCAAGAAACGGACTCAAAAAGAGGGACCAGATGGCCTCAGAAGATTCCCTCCTACAAAATCAAAGTTCCATTTTAATTTTTACGGAATAATAATATGAAAAAAGCATAAAACAAACAATCATTACGATGATTCTTTCTTTACACACGTGAATAAATCATCAATGTCATTTTTTATTCGACCCTTAGTTTTGAACTTAGAAAAGTGGAAGGGCGAAGTCCCTTAGTCCCTTTACTGTTGAAAGTGAGAGGGCAATTACCCCCTTGCCCCCTCGTCCAAGCCGCCTATTCCTATTTGATTCTGAGTATTTTTAAAAGGAATAAATAACCTCAGAATTTATGCATGAGTTAGATGATTAAAATATTTTCTTAGAAAAGAAATTTTAAAGTTATTTATAAATCAGACTTTGATGTCACTGTATGTTATGTTGACTTAAATTGGTCCTCACTCTTCAAATGTTAAAATTGTGCTTTCAACTGCTGCCACAGATACTGGGAGAGTGGCTGGTATTAAAAATAGAATATTTTGAAATTTTCATCAAAAATCGTAATTTTAGGCAACATTTGCTAATGATGCAGGAAAGGGAATTTGGGGTGTCCTTCCATAAGTTTTTCAATGTTCAAGTCACTTTTAAACTATCTTTGGTAATATTAGAGGGTCAGTAGTTTTTCCGGATTTTTTTCAAAAGGTGCTTTATGACTGAGCTTGGAAAATTTTCGAAGTTGAATCTTAAAGGCACAATTTCAGGCAACAAATAAAATTATTCCTATAGTGGCTAACCCTGATGGGTAATAAAGCTCAGATTAGTATACGAAAGTAAAAGTATTTTTTTTTTTTAATTTTGGGAAAGCGTTTTTATCAGTTTTTTAAGTGACAAATTTAAAAGATGTGGAATGAAAACATTCAAGTCTCATGGAACCCCTGAAAGAGCTTCGTGGAACCCTGTGGTTCCGCAGAACACAATTTAAGCAACTCTGCTCTAAACAACTGGTACATAATGACTGATACACCATTATTTGAGACTTATCCAAGATTTTTTGCTTCAAGTTATCTTCGTAAAACAGTCAAGTCCGCTCATTGGAACATCAGTTAAAAGAATATCCTGCTTAATATAATAAATCTTCAATGTATCAATCATTGTAGTGTGCTTTTGCATGTCCAGAATAATTGAATATCACACTAGTTAGAATAATTTTTCATGGCAAATTGGCAATTCCATTCCCCCACACCTTATTTATTATTAATTCAAGCAGTCTTGAATGTATTATGTTTACATGTGCCTCTCTTTCCACTATGTATTAAATGTCATGAATGTCACTTTCAAATACGTAAAGTTTAATTTTGTAAAAAACTGGAGATGTACTATCATACATTTGACATTATGACACATTTAAATTCAATAATGTGATAAGTTACAAACATTTTTCTCCCGTGCCAGAACGGGGGAGGACAAAAAGTATTCATTTGCATGGGAGAAGATATTTTTGTAGCATATGTGCTGTTGACTAATTTAATACGAGGGCTGTTTTTTTTTCAACTTTCAATCGTGCCGTTAGACGGCAGGGCGAGCGGTATCATCCAACAATGCGCGGCAGTCGACTGCGCACCTCTCCCACTACAACCTCACTCATTTTCGAGCGTCCGACGCCATTACCAGTTTATCTAGCAACACATAAACATGGCTACCATGATAGAATCTCCCGCCAAGTGTGAGATTCACCGTAGAATGAAACGAGTATACAGTGAAAGCTTTATGAGTGACAGTGCATTGCGTGATTGGTGTAGGAAATTTAAAGATGGACGAGGTGATATTCATGATAAAGGGGGCCAAGGACGAAAGTCGGTCGCAAACGAAGACCTCGTTGATCGAGTTGACCAAACTGTAAGAAGCAATCGGAGGTTTACGATTATGGACCTATCTGATCAGTTTTCTGAGATTTCAAGGTCAGCCCTACACATTATCGTACTGACAAGTTAGGCTACAAAAAACGTCGTGAAAACCCATCTCAAATCACTGGCAGCAAATTTCTACAAAGAAGGTATTAAGAAGCTTGTACCCAGGTATGAAAAATGCCTCAATTTAAATAGCGATTATGGTGAAAAGTAACTAATGATGTACCTAACTTTTGATAATAAATTTATTTAATTACTCTCACTAGTTTTATTTTTATACCAAATCGGAAGTTGATAAAAAAACAGCCCTCGTAATATAATTTTAACTGTACATGCTGTGACAAAACTAACAGCATTTAAAAGTGTTTGCATCACAGCAATGTAACTGATATAACTCTACCTTAATTGTTATTTTGAATGTTTTTGCTTTATTAACTTTTGTGGTGAGAAATTTCGATAAAACCTACGATAAAAAATGTAAAATGACTGAAAGTAAACTGATGTAAGTTTTGCATGAAAACTGAAGTAAGTTCTGCATGGGTGCAAATAACTGAATTCGGGGCTGATCTGGACACAAATTAAGTCTGTTTTCACAAAATGGCTTGTCTTATATTTAGTCAGCCCTTTTACAAAATTTTGATGATAAAAAAAGGTTCTTTCATAACCCATGATCTCAGTAGATATGTACCTGAAAGCAAAACATTTGTTTAAAAAATATTCCAAATTCTTTACATTTCATGCAAGAGCCTTCAGGTCAAAGGAGTTTTAGGTAGCATTTTGTCGGCTAAAATTGCTGTGCGCTAGAAATGAGGTACGAATAACTCTTTGTCTACACCAGGGCTTGAAAATTATACTGCTCGGCATGCCCAGGGCATGTAAAAATTCTGATCTGTCATGAATATTTTATCCTTACATGCCCGGCCGGGCATGTAATTTTTTGATCAAATATGTTTTACTAAAACTTGATTGTCTTGTTTTTTATTGAAAAATTACTTATTCTTACTTGGAGCTCAAAATTTATTTCAAGCCCTACTGTTAAGATCGTTTGCTGTTTCTGATTTGCGTGATGAAAGCGATCCTTCCCATTATATAATTTAAATTTTGTTAAATTTAACGACGGCTTTTTATGTACTATTTATTCAAACTATTTATTTTTTTTAATGATTTATATAAAAATAATTCGTTTGTGTAATGCTGTACGACAAATTCAAATGCTTTTATTGCTATACAATAAGGAAAACTGGACATGTCAAAATTCGGGCATGTATCTTTTAGACTAACATGCCAGGTAGGGCATGTAAAAATTTAAAGATTTTTGTAACCCTGATCTACGCTATATTTTCTTATGTTGTTACATTGTGTCTTATTCTGAATTACCATTTCAACTCATTCCTGTTCCTATTATTTTATTTTCACAAAATTTCTACTACTTGGGAACAGGATGTTTTGTATGCAATTAATATTTCTGTATAGATTTCTTTAAAATTGACTTGACCCCTTTCATAATAAATATAATTTGAATTCAAATTAAAGCAAAATTTTTTTTTTTCTTTTAAATGTGTACTTAAAACCTTTTTATGTTCACCCTCTAGTTTCTTCTCGAACAAGTGGTAAATAAAATTGGAGATCCAGTGGGGAAAATTGGATCTCATGCTTGCTATGTATTAGGACAACTTTTAATTCAGCATCCTGACATGAAAACAGTTGTCGTTCAAGAAGTGGAAAGATTTATTTTTAGATCTAACTTGTCTGAAAAAGCAAAGTACTATTCTCTCTGCTTCTTGAACCAGGTTTGTTGAATTTTATTCACCAATTTGATGTTATTATTCTCATTATTTTGATGTAATTATTGAAGTTTTAAGATTGAATTCCATTAATTCCACTCTGCCTTAAAGAAGATTTTTGATTTTCCATTGGAACTTTTAATTATTTAATGATAATCCTTTTAATTAATAACAATTCTTTTATTTATATTTTGTATATGTTTTTCTCTTTTTCTATTTTTTTGGACCAGGATTGCTTTTGAAATTTTAAATAAGAAACTTAGTCTTAGACTGATATTTCGTACTATTCAATAAAGTATATTTAATATGAATTTGCAGTGTTTTTATGGCCATTTTGTACATTGAAGAAAATGCCAGTTGACTATTATGTATGAAGTTTCGATGCAAAAACTAGGTTAATTTTCTTTGTGCAATTTAAAACATAATTAATAGTTTTCAACAATTGAATTACTACTAATAATATTTGAAAAGAAGAATCCAGTCAATTCATATTTTTCAAATCAGAAGCATATTTTGTATCCTCAAAAATAACTTTTCAGTTTTTGTATAATATAAGTATGCTTATCTATATACAGGTATAAGACAAAATAATAGGAACAACTATGAAAGAATAACAATCTTTTATTAGTAAGGGGTTGGGTCACCCTTTGCCTGAATCACAGATTGCATTCAACGTATGAAAGACCAATAAAGATCTTGAATAAAGTTCCCTGGGATTCACACTCAGTCCTCGTGTTGAGACGTCTTGAAATCAGATATTGTGCTTGTAGGTGTAAGAAAATCAAGCATGGATTTTGTTCTCTAAAAAACCCCACAAAGGCTCAATAAAGCTCACATTAGGTGACTGAGAACACTATGTTAGATGTTCCACTTGGTCATCTAGCTCATGTAACTGTGTTTGAACATGGTGACACATGTGAATATAAGCACTGTCATCTTGAGAACCCAAGACGTTCTCCTGGAAAGAGAATCTGAAGCATGGGGTGAAGATAATTTGTGAGAATGCTTTAATAAAGGTTCGTCTGTAATCATCTCTATCAGAACAATGAGAAACTCCAATCCTCAGAATGATAATGTGCTGCACAACTTCACAGACCCCTCCCCCCTTTTATGATTTAAAAAATTTAAGGTCTGAAAGTAATTATGATAATTAAAAACCCTCAAAAAACAATGATTTATATGAAAGAGTCAGTTTTTAGCACATTAGCATCTAAAGCAAATACAGATAAAATAATATTCTAGAGATAAAATTTGAAGGAAAAAATTTTGCATTTTTCAAGAAAATAATTAATTATCCAGGGGGAAAAAATACGGCACATTTTGTAAAATGTTCAATAGTTTGCATTGTATTGCAATAGACATCCAATTCTGTTTTTGGAAACTTAGGCACTTAAAGAATCTTGTCTACTTCCATCTTGGAAGTGACCAAATATTGTGGCTGCGCTAAAATTTAAGTTTTAGGTTTTTGAATTTTTAGCATAAAAATAATTATAAAATTTAAAATCCTCATTAAACATCAATTTAATATAACTGTTATAGCTTTTAGCACATTAGCATCCAATGCAATAAGGATAAGATGAGATTTTAAGTTCAAAATTTTTCATTTCTGGAGAAAATTATTTTAAAGAATAAAAAATAAGTAAATTAATAAAATGCTTTACAGCACATTTTACGTTATTTTCATTAGTTTGCATTTGAATAAACATCAAATTCTGCTTTGTTTTTGCAAACTTAAGCATTTTGCCTACTTCCATCTTGTGAATGACCAAACATGGCGTCTATGTTTTACACGTAACTGAAAAGTATTGTCGTTCTGGTCAAAAAACAATCTTCCTTGATGTGGAAGCATTGCCCTTTGGCATATGATTCCAAAGCGATTTGTTTTCTTCCACCCTCTTGAGTTTATGCATAATTCCTGTTCATACCAAGGTTTTTTTTTTCTTAGGAACAACAGGGGAGAAAACGGCCACTGAGGACGATTCTTTAGCTCGCCACTTTTTCAAACTAGGTCGCTGAGTGGCGGTCCCTGAATCTTGACCTTTACCTTTCACCACCATTAGTTACAACAGGTGGCGATCATTTATTGGACAATCAAAGGACTACTCATTTTTAAATGGGTGTTCCTATTATTTTGACTTATACTTCTATGTATGTGTAATTGAAGTGTGCTTTCCGCAGAAGTTCTTGAGTTTATTTTCATTTATTCAGTTATTTATTTTACTTCTTTTGATGTGTAATTATCTAAAATATTTTTTAAATTTTCCTTTCAGATAATTTTGAATCATGAAGAGTATCAACTGGCAAATCATTTAATCATGATTTATTTCTCACAATTCAAACTTTTTGTTAGAAAAGGTGAAGTTGATACCAAGATGATGAGTGCTTTATTAACAGGTGTAGCAAGAGCATATCCATTTGCTAAGTTAAAGGATAATGTTATCATGAATCAGTTGGATGCTATGTATCGTCTTGTTCATATGGTTAGCTTCAATACCAGCATTCAAGCTATGATGCTAATTTTTCAAGTATGTCAATTGTCACATTTTTAATTCTTCATGCAACCAAAATTAGAAGTTTTGTCTAGAAAGAGTTAGTGTTTTAGAAACAATTTTTAAATATAGTACTGAATAGTAACTTTTTAAAAAGTCATAAATAAAAGTATAATTTATAATATTTAAAATTAATTATACTAAACTAAAACTTACTTTTGGTTCTTTAAAAATGTTTTAACGATTGTAATGTTTCTTAGTAGTTTGCTTTGAAGTATATCAAGACATATGATTTTTACAAATCAAATGAAAGAAATATATGCTTTTCAGAAATAAACAAATCCTCATTTGAAATGATGATGAAGAAAATACAAGCAAATAAATTGTAAGAGGTGAAGCAGTGTTTTGGATAAACCTCTATAGCAGCGGTCGGCAACATAAGCTAACTGATGATCTACTTTCCAAGTTTGTTGAACACTGAGATCGACTTGAGGGTGGGGATGAGACTGATTTTAATTGAATAGTTGCTTTAAACTACTTGCAATATATTACGTGAACATTTAAGGCACATCAAAATAATTTTGGGCACTGATAGATTATTTGTTTTAGATTTCTTTCCTTAAAAACATTCATGTATCAATATTTATCTGTAAATTCATTTTTTTCAAGAACAAAAGAAAATTTTTAAAAATATTTATTGAAAATTGTGGCCTTTGTGGCAATTATAAAAAGTTTTGAATACTTTTCAAAAAACTTTTGATTTAGAAATTAAATCTAATTTTTTCCCCACAAAAAAATGTTTATTAATAGTAATCTGTAAAAAAAAAAAAAAAAAAAAAAGGTGTTTAAACTGTTGCCGCGATCTACTGGAAATGGGCTCAAGATCGACCAGTCAATCTCGATCGCCGGGTTACAGATCGCTGCTCTATAGGTTGAATGCAGGGCTGCGGAGTCGGAAGGAAAATGGCCGACTCCGACTCCTGTATTTTAAAACGCCCGACTCCAACTCCGACTCCGGATTTTTTTTTTATTGTATTTTTTCAACTCCCTCTCTCCCTTCAGGGGAAGAGGGAAAACCTCTAAATAGAGATTGAAATATTAATTCCTTTTTATGAAAATTTCACATTTTGTTTTTTATTGCAAACCCAAGACCTATACAAAGTTAGAAATTCAATTTAAAAATCAAATTTTCCAATAGTTGCGAGTTAAAAAGTGAGATCACTTAAAAATCCCTTTTAAAAAATTGAAAAGGATTACCTGTAATTTGCCCCCTTTTAATGTTTAACAAATAGATATTGATCAAATCATGTGCTTTCAATTTTTGAAAGCTGTAACGAGAGGGGAAAAAAAAGCTTTTTTTCTAAATCCAAATTCTTGAAAGGGGGTGGTTTACTCTGGTTGACACCTATCTGGTAGATGACACCCAAAGTTAATTTCAGAGTTTATAAAAAATATAAATATTTTAATTCTGAAAATTTTCGCGAATATATTTTAAATTATATTTTATCAATAAAATGTCAACGAAAATAAGGCACATATACGTCAGGAGCTATTTTTACACAAAATGCGACGGTATACAAATTTGTACGAATAGCTTTTACTATACCCTTATTTCTTCTTCGCCTAATTTTTAATTTAAATTTTATTGGCTGCTTTAGAATTAACCTTAATGTGAAGATTTTAACATTAACTGCAATAATTGAGTGTTGTAATCAAGAAATCATTTACATAATTTTGTTCCATACTTTTTAGTGAGAACCAAGCTTATAGAAATAGTCTTAATAAAGAAAAAAAAACATTAGATTATTTCATCGGATCTTTTGGATTCGTGCTTTTGCGCCAGAACTTCTTTGAATTTGCCGATCACCCTTAAAAGTTTCAACCTTAGCTATGGGCCGCGACTTACTAATTTGTTACGTTTTTTTAACTATTTTATAACTGAGATCGAACAAAACGCTATATTTCTATTTTTATTTGAAAGTGATTACTTGAAAATGTTAGGCAACAAAACCGTTTGCTGACAGTTGCTATTAGTTAAGTTAAAAAGCAAGCAAACTAGGGGACGGCTACAGAAAGTTCGGTAAGCGCTCAAGCTAGCTGATTGCCATAACGGCAGTTATTTTCTCATTAGTATCTTTTTATACATGTAATCGAACCAATTGGTATTCAGTTTTAAAAAAATACAAAGAGAGTCAGTAAAAAGGAAAGAAAAAAAGAAGCCCGGAGTTGGAGTCTGCATGTTTTCCAACGACTCTGACTCTGACTCCTTCACTCCAAAATCAGTCCGACTCCGACTCTTCAACTCCGACTCCACAGCCCTGGTTGGATGTCCTTGTTCCATTTAGCTATAACTTTGGAAACTTGTCAAGAGAGTTTCTTTCAGCTCTTGGAAGCACTGCATATAGTGCTTTTCATAAGCAGGAAATATATATGAACTTAAATGCAAAAATTCACCCTGAAAATGCTGTCAAACTTATTTTTTAATCAGAATTTTAGAGTTTATAATGACTAAATATTTTTTCAACCTATAACACTAATCGTTTTTGAACTAATTTATTGAATAGTTTTGAATTGTAAGGCTTTATTTACGTATCATTAATTTGTATGCAGAATTTATGTAATCAGGTGTTTATTATAAAAATAAAATTAATTTATGGTTTAAATGTGGTGTGTTCTGCTTGTGACATCAAATGTACTCGTGTATGTGTATGCTTAAGTTTTACAACTTTAAGGGATCAGTAACTGTTTGTTTAACGTTTTCTAATTAGCTATTAAATGCCACATTACATTATTCTTTATTAAACATCTTTAATTTTGTATAGTCAAAATATTTTTATTTAAATGTATTCCTATAAAATATTTAATACATATTCCTGAATATTTGTTTCATCCCTAGTAAGTTCTTTTTACAAAAACTAGATAAACCTTGCTATAATAAATTGCAGTTTTGAGAAATTACTTATTATATAAGAACCTATACACATCCATCTCCTATTATTTATTAACTGAAAATTAAAATTCTTTGTTTCTGTGCCGATCAATTACTGCTAAATGGAATTAATGCTAAAATAAAAATAATTAATTTTGGTATAATCAAACCTTGTTAACTCAATGTTCAAGGGACCATGATAAATATTGTATATTAACCAAATGTCATCTTGTCCTATAAACTTTAAGTGATTGTTAACTCATAGGACCAAAAGACTATTTCATAATAGCAAAATTTCACATTAAGCGATTTCGTGTTAACAAGGTTCGACTGTAATTAAGTTTCAATTTAAGGCTACTTTTGGCAACAATAAAATAATGAGTAATTTATCTCATGTAGCTCCAGCTATTCATAAAAGAAATTGAATGAAACCGCACAGCGCAAAAAATATTATTGCAAAAACTAGTTCTTTTCTTAAAATATTTTTTTTCCTATTATTCAAGCAATGAATTGCTATTTATACAATGCTTAAATTTATGTATTGTTATGAGCAGTGTAAATATAAATGTAAATATAAATCTTTAAAATTATGTTTGGTTTGTCTCTTAAATATTTTTAGTTAGTTTTCAACTCCTCGAAATGTCAAAAAAATGTGTACTGTTTATATTGCAAATGTGCTGCTCCATATTGAATGCGTAGATAGCTATTTCACTACTGATAAACATGTTTGAAGTAAAAAAAGGAGTGCTGTTAAAACTATTCCATGCATTTTCCCACAGGTTTTGGACTCGAAAGATAATCTATCAGATAGATTTTACAATGTACTGTATCGAAAACTTCTGGATCCTGCCATTAGTGGCTCTTCTCGACAAGCATCCCTTTTGAATCTTGTTTATCGTGCTCTGAAAAAAGATGTAGCTGTAGTGAGGATAAAAGCCTTTGTCAAAAGAATATTACAAGTAATGAGTTTATAATGTCTTGTATTAATCTCCTGTATTATCTGTTTTCGTGTGTTGTAGAGTGTAAGTTTCACTAAATTGTATCTCACATTAGTTGCTTTTTGAAATGGATTATTTAATGTTGGAAATAATCTAATATACTCTGATTTTTAGCGATGTCTCATTAGACAAAATAAGGCATAATTTGTGAATTTCTTAACTTGATAAAATATTATTCAAAAAAAAAATTTTTTTTTTCATTTTTGGTATCTTTAGTGGTGCTGTGACTCTTGGAAAACCCTAGCTTTATTCAAGACTTTAAACCACTAAAATATTCCTTTTTATTCATTGAGGCATAATCCCCAAAAAACCTTGGCTTAAAGCAATATTTTCAAGTCTTATATATGCACATAAGGACTGCTACAGCTCCCCTTCCCCCAGGCAAGAACTGATTGCGTTATCAGCTGCCTTAATATTTCATGAAGTAATCAGTACTTTAGTTGGGTGGAAGTGCATGGGAATCTCATCCCATAAATGGGCAATTGGCTGTTATAATAATCTGATCCATTTATTGTTATTGCAGTAATACAACATTGTGATAACTTTCCAAAATGATCTTGGGACTAAATTTCTTCACTTATATTTGTTTCAAATCAGAAACTAATTCAATTGTTGGCATGAACATTGTCTAATCGTTGGCATGAACATAATGTAACCTATGTACCAACTGTTAAATCACAATGTTTCAATTTGAAATTCTGTCATACTGCAAATTCCCTAAAATGATAAAGAATATTAGTTGCTTAAATAGGCTTCATTGCTCATATGTTTCTTCAAGACAAAATATGAAATTGAAGTTTAAGTATACAAAACTTTTGATTCAGGGGTCATTTCTGCTAATATATTTTCCCTACTTAAGTGCTTTTGATAATGCCACTCATTTAAAAAGTTTTTCCCCTTCTGCCTTTCGCAAGAAAGGACAAAGGCAGATTTGTATTAAAAGAAAAAAACTATTTTATTTTAATATTAATCTACTTTTATTCTATGACCAAATGGTCATGGTGTGTGTGTTTTAAGATTTCAAATAACCCACCAGAAATCTGAAAGAAGTATAATTTATAAGAATGAATTATAAAATGTAAATATGACAAAATAACTTGTAAAATAAACTGAAAATAAGTAAAAGCAATATGTTTTTTGAGCAATCACGATTGCTTATTGCTTTCATTTGTCTGTTTTTGTCGTCCTATCATTTTATTCTTCCACCGCCACCCTCCACACCATCACCGTCGACCGGCTCCTCACGATGCTGCTCCTATAGTGAAAGAAGCCGTCTCCAGGTTACATCCATGTCCTACACACACGCGCATACATACACAACTACACACACGCACACATACACCTACACACACATACACAAACACACATACAAACACATATACACATGCATACATACAGACACCTACACACACAAACACATACACCTACACATACAAACACATACACCTACACACGCATACACAAACACACATACAAACACATATACACACGCATACATACAGACACCTACACACACATACACTTACCCCCCCCCACACACACACATTCATACACACAACTACCCACACACTTATGCCAGCACACAGACACAACACACATGCCTACACACACATACACATACCCCCCACACACAAACACACACGACTACATACACACACTCGTAATTGCGAAAAACATAGTTTGAATTCAAGATGTCAAAATTCAAATAAATTTTTCTTTTTTTTTTAAATTATTTTTGCTGAACTAAAAATGTTTTTATGTTCAAATAAGAACACCAACTTGTTTCCTTCTAGTAATCTCTTAGCTGTTGATTTATTTTTTTTAACAAATTGACTTCTCTTCTCATTGCTACAGTTGCTAACACATATTTTAGTTCTTAAATCTTCTTATTTATTCCCCATATTTCATTTTCCCTGGTTGCTTCCTTTTTTCTCCCCCCCCCCTCTCTCTCCTCATACTTTCATTTTAAATATTCTTATCAGAAGGACCATTCTACCATCACGTGCGGGTCAAAAATATGCTTAAAATCTTTACATTTGATACAAAGATACTCCTGACACAATTATATTTTTATTAAAAATTTTGTTGTTTAAAATAAAATTTATTTACATGCGTCATGTGCGGGACATCCAAAGTCAACCTCTGGTAACTTGATTATGAATAAGCTAATATTTTTGCTCTATTAATACAGCAATGACGAAAAATTGTAGATTTTGAAAGCTATGGTTCCAACGTAAAAGAAACATATCTCATTAGTTTGGAAATAATTATTTAAACCATTGAAAAAAAATATGTATAAGCCCATTCCATTGAATATGGTCATTTTGTCCCGCATGTGACAGTTCCTATATTTCATAAAAAAGAAATAATTTTTGAAGAAAGATTTTGCTTAAAAAGTCACACATGCATTTGTGATTTCTTAAGCGACAAAATTTTGTTCAACATCCTTTTAAATTATTATTTTTTATGAAATATATGAAGTGTCACCTGCAGGACAAACTTACTGTTTTCCATGGAATGGCCCAGAATCACTTTTCCTTAGCGTCTGTGTTTCTGACTCTTTAAATAAATGAACTGCTTAAATAAAAAAAAATGTTGCATCAATATTTTTAAATTATAAATTTATTTTTATTCTGCTAAATAAGTTGTCTATTCCGTTAAGCTCTCTGTACTGAAGCTCTTTACTCGTAGATTTTTTAGATGTAGGAACAATGAAGTATAAATTTGCTCACGAGTTTTTAATGGATTTGATAAAATGCTCTGAAATAATTTTGAGAAAAACTCTCGGGTTATCTTTTTTATTCAGATTGCTTTGTATCAAACACCAAATCTTCAATGTGCATTCTTGGTTCTGATCTCTGAGCTGTGCAAACTGCATCCTGATTTATTAGATACTAAAGCTTCGATACTGGATGACAGTGATAGTGAGGAGCATTATGAAGATGTACCTGATGTAAGTATTCTCTTGTTGCATGTGGTGAATTTCAGCAGTAATCAAATGACAGTTTGAACAAAAAAAATTGATGTATTTCTGTCTGTGATCATATCAAAAGATATTTTTTTCAAAAACTGATGCATAGACTTATATACTATACACATCATAGTAAGTTGCTAAAAATACCAAAACCAGGAATTTTTTGCCAGTAACTTTTTTTTAAACGAAATTTAAAAAGCAGTAACGGAGGGACATTTTTGCGACATGAAAAAAACATAATGCATCTATTGAATTGTCTCTAAGCCTGGAACTCATTTTGACACTCAACTTTCCTACAGTTGGAACAACTCTTCCTGAATTCACGCAGGTCAGTGGTACTGTTAACAATGAATGATACACCTCCTCTAATTTAATTGCCTAAAAGTACAGTAGGCTCTCTGTTTAACGGCGCTCTATTTAACAACTTTCTCTGTTTAAAAATGACTTTTCACGGTCACGGATGGTCCACTATAGTGTTAAAAGCATTCTATTTAAGGACGCTTTCTACTTAAGGACGATTTTTTGTGGTCCCTTGAAAGTTGTTAAACAGAGAGCCAACTGTATTTTATCTTCAAAAAAATTCAGTCTGTTGCATGTCATTTTTGGGTAAACCCTTTTGTGTGTGTGTGTTTCTTTCGTATTGTGTGTATTTCTATTATTTTTTTAATTTAAAGCTAGTTGAAATTTCTTTCCTGAGAGACGATACTTTTCCAATATTAACATCATTTTCTCTTGAGCAGGAGAGGTTTGTGTTTATGTTTTATTAGTACTTTGGTTTGTAATTTACAATAAACTTGACTAAATTTGATCTTGTTGGTTTCTTTTATTTGTTTTAGCTTTCTATTAAAAGTTCTTTGCAATCATAATTATGTAAATATCTGAAAATATCTTTGAATTTGTGGGACATATTTATGCTATCTCTCTATGCAAATTTTCAGGGCAATATATAATTTCTAAGTATTATCTTGCCAAGTATGAAGCCTGATAGCGAGACGGCACAACAAACCAATACTGGTGCCAACAAATTGCCATTTGTAATGCTAACAAGAAATAGTTTTTGTCAAAATTTAGTACAGTTGAGAAATATTTAAGAAAAAAATCATAAAGCATTCCTGCAATTGATGGTTCGAATAGATTGTTCGTTGGATAAAGGGGCGGGGGGCATTCAAAATTACACACGAAATTAACTTTCTCAAAAGGGAAAATGAGCAATCAGGGAAATGGAAAAAATAAATACATGGTGCACAAAATACTTTTGTTTAATGATATTCTATTAGTTCATGTTTTGAAGCGAAATTTTTACATCAATAGATTGATTTCGGTTCTGTATCATGGGAAAATAAATGCACATTTAAAATATAAGTAGATATTTAACAAGTTAAACTGAAAATTCTTGAATTAAAACTATTTATTATTTTCGGTTAATACCGAAAATACCGGTATTTTCTTCAGCAAATACCGGTATTATAAAGTTACAAAATTGCTCAAAATACCGGTACTCAGTATACCAGTATTGTAATCCCTAATTTCAATATATATTTATCATCAATGAATATTTAAAAGCTACAAACTACATCCTTATAACAAAAACTAACTTAACTCTCAGTTATGAATTTACCAGTTGAATTTACCAGCATAAAATAGAAAAATGAATTTAATTGGTAGTTAGAAAAAAAGATTAGAAAGAGCCCCCCCCCCCCTCATTTTTTTTTCAAAACATCCTCAATCTTAATCATGTTTATCTTTAAATAATCAGACCATCTGCTATTTTAAAAAGAAAAATAATATTGTGCGCCAGTGGTTATTCAAACGGAAGCTGAAAAAATTTATAAGTCCTGAGTGTGAAATGCTTTTTGTCTCTTCTCTAAAATTTATTTAGCTGGTTATGATACTGAACGCTGCAAGTCTACTTTTTCATATGTGTCTCGAATATGTAAGGATAGCTTTAGTTTCTATGATGATAATTTAAGAATGCTTATATTACGCAACAATTTTGGCCAAAATGGTAATCTTGTAATTAATTTGAATTTGAATGGTTTTTTTTATTAATTCTTTTAGGAAGATGAAAAACCAGTGATACAAAATGAGCCAGCAGATATTAAACCTAAGACTGAATCATCATGGGTTCATAAGCAAAAGAAAAGAGGTCAACTGACATATGATCTCAATGGTCGAGATGCCCTTCATGCAGGTGCCGAACATGCAAGTCCATGGGAATTAGTATTTCTGAAAAACAGCTTTCATCCATCAGTTTCTTTGTTTGCTCATCAGATATGCAATTCAACTGAAATTAAATACAGTGGAGATCCCCTTTTAGACTTCACTATCACTCGCTTTTTGGACCGATTTGTTTACCGAAATCCAAAAAAGCCTTCAGAAAATTTGAAACTCAGTGCTCAAACAAAAGTATTTGGGAGTAGGAAATTGAAATCTAGTAATATGAAAAAAATACCTATTAATGCATCTGAATATTTGCAACAAAAAGCTGAAAAAATCCCACCAGAAGAAGCATTTATTTATGAATATTTGCATAATAAAGCATCTCGTGCAACTAAGAAAAATGATTCTGATATTGAAAGTATTTGCAGTGAAGATTTCGAAAAGTTATTAGATGACGTAAGTATGCAAATTTCTTCATTATGATACATTAAATATTTTTTTTAGAAAATAATTACATTTGAAAATATTTTTTTGTATGCAGACATATGGGCTAAACTATTTCCATTTTTGAAATGATTTTTTTAATAATTTATATTTTGCAATGAATAATTTAGTTAAGAAAATCAAATATTTGATTCACCTATTGATGTTAGTTTATTACTTTAAATTCTAACCATATCTGAAATTTAAGTAACAAATGATTGTAGTAAAGTTCATTATGAATCTTAAGTATCTAAAGCAGCTTTAAGTTTTGTTATTACATTAGTTATCCTTGTTATGAAAAGTTTTTACCAGCAAATTAAAATTCGCAAGTTCAAAATTTTTACAATTTCAAAATTATGGTGGAACCCACAAATGTTTTGTATTTTGCTTCTGGTGTTTTGATGTGAAAATGTTAGTTGCATTTATTACTGTATTTTCGGGAATAAGCGCCGTACCCAGTGTAAGCGCCGCATCATAATATATTCTCAAAGAAAAATGTTTTTAATGTATGTGCTGCACACGGTGTAAGTGCCGCACCTTCCATAAGTGTGCACGCGGCATTAAACAACTTAAAAGCCCAATGAGTAGTAAAAAAAGCTGGATTAAATGTAAATAAAAAATATTTTTTTATTTCTCGCTAGTATTTTTAATTAACAATAATGAAATATTTTTAAAAATCCCCATTTGGCATTTTTTGCCTTCGGCATCCTTCGATTGGCCATCACTTTCGATGGTTAATTTATCCAATTTCCAACGGCAAATGCATCTCTCGTCAATGCCAAACTCTCTGGCATCAAAACGATTTCCAATTGCTTCTGCCTTTATTACCTTAAACTTAAAGGCTGCAGTATAACTTTTCAATTGCTTAGGAGCCATTTTCAAAAGCAACTCTGAAAAAATTTCGTAAAAAAAGATAAGCCAAGAACGCACGAACGACAGCAAAAGATGCAACACGACGATGTGAGTGAATAATAAGATTAGAGCTAGGAGACAAGTTTCCCATTAGGTTGCTTGACCAAGCAACCCATTTTTGTGAGGGAGGTGGTAAATTCTCTTTATAAACTGGACATCCATCCCTCTCTCTTACTAGTACTTTTGCTCCCTCCTCTCCCTGACCCCTTCGCTAAGACGCGATAAAGCTTGCTTTTGTTCATGTGTATCAGCGTTTCTCTGCTCAGTTAAACATGTGCAATCGCTAACTCACCTTCCCTCCCCCCTCTTTGCTTTAATTCTCGCCCAAGGTCGAAAGATTTCCTGACCCCTTCGCTCCGCCACGATAAGGCTTGCTCGCCCACGTGGATCAGCATTTCTCTCCTCAGTGAAACATGTGCAATCGCTGAATCACCTTCCCTCCCCCTCTTTGCTTTACTTGTCGCTCAAGATCGAAGGATTTTCTGTCCCTTCGCTCCGACGCGATAAGGCTTGCTCGCACACGTGGATCACCATTTCTCTCCTCAGTGAAACACCTGCAATCGCTGACTCTCCTTCCCTCCCCCTCTTTGCTTTACTTGTAGCCCAAGGGCGAAAGATTTCGCAAAATGATAGCAAACGATGTGGTGCCATCTGTTAGCAGCATTTTCAACTTTTTTTTTTAAACTTGAAAAAAAAAAAAACACTGTATCCGCCGCACCCGTTATCTGCGCCGCACCGGCAATTTTTTAACTTTTTTTCTTGTATGCGCCGCGGCGCTTATTCCCAAAAATACGGTACACTATATCATTTATGCTTGTGTTAAGGGGGGGGGGAAGCACATAAAAACGTTTCGAGAATGAATTTTAAATGATAGTTCTATTTATTACCAAAACAAAGCTTCAGGAAATTCACTATGGGTAGTCGTGGTTACAAATGTTAGGTGATGAATAACTTTGCAACTATGCAAAGAAAATTAATTGACTTATATGTGAAAACAATATTTTGGCAAAGTTATCTTACATGCAATATACCAGACAACCCGGTTCAGGGTGGACACTTACTACTAAAAGTTTTCTTATTCAAAAGAAATACAGTACTCCCCATTAATGAAATCACTCGATTATAAAATCAGCCTCTTTTTAAAATCAAATCTGAAAGAACAAAATCATTGCAATTTCAAAACATGTTAAAACCATCATTTAATAAAATCACTATCACCATTTGTAAACTCAAACTTTTAGACATTACACGTGAAATATTGATTAAGAAGCACCAAAAAATTAAGGAATCAGTTTTAGAAAATGATATCTCTGTGCCAAATGTACCCTCTTCAGTAGAAAATTGCTTGATGTTATCCGATGCACTTTAGAGCAAAGAGGAAAATCAGGGGTCTTTGTAATCTGAAATTTCAAAAAATTCCGAAAATTTTGCATTTTTGTTTCCGAAAATTTTAGGCAGACAACACATTCTTAACCTGAAAAATTGGTAAAAAAAAATTCATTTTTCAGTGCATATTTAAAGAGTTTTTATGGAGGAGGGGGGGAGGGGTCGAACTTCCTCATAGTTTCTAAAAATTTCACACTGTCTTCAGAAAATTTTACTTCAGTCGACCTGCATCCTTGAGAGAAATATAATGTTGAAAAGTTACAAAACATTTTGATAACATTCAAACAATAATGAATCTTTACTCTCCAATTCTAGTAAAATATTGGGGTATTTTTGTTTAAGATCCTTGTGCAAATAAAAAAAAACTATATGTACCTCATGTTTGTATTAAATGTAAACTATTTTGAAACACTTCAAACAAAAATAAATGGACTAATTTAATTTGTTTTTAGAGTATGACTTGTACACATAAGTAAACATGATAATCAATGTTACCACCTTTGAATTGATGATTTACCGATTCCGATATTTTAAACTTCCCCCAAAATTAAAACTAGAATGTACCATTATAGCTAATGCATTTACCTTTAAAGCCCTAAATAGTCTTTCCGCCCAAAATTCTTACAAGTCCATGCAGATTGAATGAATAATATCATTTTTACAGTGATGCTGATGCACTCTTTTTGAAGTTTCTGCATTTGTTAAATTTTGGAATACTTGGGCACTTTTAGTGGAAATAAAGTAGACAACTGCTAAAAACTTGGATGAAACTGTGGGGAAAAAATTCAACTCTCTTGCAATGCAAAATTTTGGAATGTGAAAATGCACGAAATACTGAAATAATATCGTAACTTTTCTCTCTCCCAACAATTTGCCATCTGCACCCCTCATAAAGCTAGAAGGAGTATCCTCTCCACTAAAAAAAAATTTTACCCCAAAGGTCAAACACACTCAAATATTCAACTTCAAATAGTTTATGCCATAGTGAAATGCGCATCAAATATATTGAGGCATAACAATTTATGTCTAGACCCAGAGTTCCCAAACTGGGTGCCGTAAGAGGAGACAGGCAAGGGGTACTGCAAGGTGTCCATGGTATTAATATATATCTATGTAACAGAGATAGAGTAGTGTGCCGTGAGAAAATTCTAATTCTTTAAAGGAAGCCTCAAATCAGAAAAGTCTGGGAACCCCTAATTTTTTAGACCATTTTTATTTCTCTCTAATGAAATACTTGCCATTGTAATGGCAGAATTTTATTTCTAATCAAACTCTGCGTGACTATTTTCAGTAAGTTATTTTGCTTGGTTAGTTGATCAAGCAAAAATTTTAGTTAATTGTATCTTCTGTCCACAATTATTTTCTTCGTGTGTTCCTTACACTGAATTTTTACTAAGCTTAAGAAACAGCATAGTTCAGCTCTATTTGAGTTTTTTCTTTTCATCTTTGATCCATATTATGTCCTATTCTGCTAGCAGAAAGTCAAAATGATATGTTATCAAAGCAAAAAATAATTTCTAAGGTACGGTACCTAATGCTTGTTGAGTTAATATGAACACATTTTAGAAGTATTTATTAACAGTGTTTGTAGAATAGTCTTTCATTGTTTTTTTTTTCTGTAGATGCATCCTGAAGATGACAACAAATCACTCAATTTTGCGAAAGAATTGGGCTTGCACAAAGAGAAAAAAGGTACAAAAAGAAAAATTGACAGTGGATCCGAGAATGAATCTGATATAAACTCTTTAGAGAATGAAGATCTGGAGATTGATAGTGACTTGGACGATGAAGTTGATTTCAATGATGAAGAAATGAAAGAAGCATTTGGAGATATTGATGAAGATTTAGCTGAGGCAGATTTCAATCATGGATCTTTTGGTGGTATGTTGTTACTTTATATTCACTTGACAGTATTAGTGCTGACTCTAGAATATATTAAGTTGGTTTAGAATATCCGATGCTAAACCAAAACCTTTTTCTGCAAATTAGCTTATGTGTCTTGATATTAAAATGTCTTGTAACCTGAGAGCCAGACTAGCCTTAAATCCAAAAATGACAATTTTCCGGTAATTACTGCATTGCATGTAAACTCCTGTTCTGAATTAAGCCATAACAAATTAATTCTAAAAAAAATTCCTTTGAAATTATTAACCAGTGTTATGAGAAAGGGAGTCCCAATCTTTGTATGCACCAGACTAACATATTTATGTTCTTCTGCAAACATGTGATAATATGACTTACGATGGTCTGGCTTTTAGGTATGGTATTATTCTTTACTAAAAATTTATGTATTAATTTTATGATTTTAGAAAGTTCTATACAACAATCTATAGCAAAAAAAATCTACAAACAAAAAGCTTGAAAAAAAATCATTATGCTTCAGATTTATTTTAATGGCAGTATATCTTGTTGAAAAACCTTAAGCTTAGAGTAGTCATTAATGTATTTATTTAACCATTCTTCAAACATTAAATAATTACTGTTTTTTCTCGAATTTTATGTGGATTCTTTTATGCGAGCATACCTTTTTCTAGGAATGGAAGACAGTATTAGAAAACCATCTAAAAAGAATAAAAAAGTTAAACAGTAAGTATTTTGTTCTCCTTTGTAACTTAATTTGCTCAACACCCATTTGCATGGGTGTGATATTTTTACTTAATATATTTTAACTTTATTCCCAGAATTTTAAAGTTTGGCTTTTAATCTTGACTTATTTGCATGTAAGGAGTTGTTATGTATCATAATCTCGAGTATCAACTTTCTAAGAATTTGTTTTGTGTTTAAAAAATAATGATCTGTACATGTTGTGAGTGTGGCCATGCAGTCACACATGCAAATCATTTTTAAATGCAAAAATATTTTTTAAAAGCTGATAATTAATATTTTAATGCATAATGGTACTCTATATTCAAACATATAAAAATTTCAAGGCAAAGTTTAAATTCAAGTGCATATATATTCGTAAAATGAAGGCACCCATTTGAAGGGATTGAGCAAGATCTCTAAAATAAATGAAGCTGCTTTGTGGACTTTTGCAGTTTCGCAAAAAATACATATGGTGCCTTTCTAAAAAATGCCTAACTGCAATCTTGTGAAAAGTTAGGAAGGCAAAATAACGCATTTTTGGAGAATTGTCCATATATATGTAGATCAGTTAGAAAGTTATTTGCACTTTGTAAAAAGTTCTTCTTAGAACACTCTTTTCAAAGTGTTCTTACATCCACCTTTACATCTTACATTAAGCCTGTACTGGATTATGGCTCAGAGGTCCTTATTACTGCCTCTGACAGCACACTTTCAAAACTCAACCTCGTTCAAAATAAAGCACTAAGACTCATCACTGGTGCTGCGGTGTCCACCCTTATTCCTGCTATGCAGCTACAGACAAATTTTTTTAATTTAACTGACAGATGAATCAAGGATTCCCTTTCTCTTGTTGAAAGATTATTGAGAAAACAGCATTTCTGGCCTCATTACATTCTTCCGCATACTAGACTAAAATCTCAACATTTCCGAACCGTTCTAATTTAGTTAACGATCTTACTGCAATTCCCTATTTTTCTTCTGTGTGGACTTCTTTGTTAAAATTGGTTTAGTTTTTCTATTATTTTTATGTAAACATCGTACATTTCTTACTTTTATTGTTTTCATTTTTTGCTTTCTTATTTCGTTTTTGTGATCAACTAATTCCAATATGTTTATCCTTCACTTTGTTTTTTTCCTACATTTCTCCATTTTATACATTGCTTCCATACGTAGCTTTTCCCGCTGGTAAATTTATTACTAATTTATTCAGAGTGGTTTCATTTTTGGACTTTTCGCATTGTTTATGGGTTTTCTTGGAAAATTTATTACTTAACGGTTTTTTCTTGATGGAATTATATAATAAATTTTGCCTCCAAGTGTCATTTTATCTTTTTTGTTTTGTTTAATTTCGATTTTTTGATATTTATACTATCTCCTGTTCCACCGTGTTGCTTTTCTCCGATGACTTTTCATCCAGAAGCTCACACCTCTTTGCATTGAAACAGGTGTTCCTTGTAACACCGAAACACGTCTGCAATTTTCTGCAATTTTTTTGCTTTATGACGTTGGATTATGGATTTTTTGAATCTTCAGCACAAAGGCATTTATTCGTTATTTAGAAATAAAGTTGTTTTAGGAAAAACAAAGAATCTGAAGCAAACGAATCTCTTCACACATTTTAAAGCTATTAGTTTTTTTTAAATAGAAAAATCATGTAAAAAGTATATTTTACATTTAAAATTTAAATAAAAAAAAGTTTCTGTATTTAAATAAATTTTTATCATAATGTTCTTGATTAATATACTGCAGGAAGAAGGTAAATAACAACTATGGTGCTATATTTGCATGTTGGAAAAAGGACCTTTAAGAGCGACGGTATTAAATGTGTTGATTTGGAAAGCTTTTGTACAAAGTTGTATTGAAAAAAACCGTCTCATCCTTAATTTTTGCACACCAGTGTATATATAAACAGTAAAACCCCTCCTAACGGACATCCCTCTCATGCGGGCAATTTTTAATTCCCCGGTTCAAGGCAAATAACATCATTAAGCTCCTCTCCTGCGGATACCCCTTTAATTACGGCCCAAAAAAATTATCCCAATAACGTCCGCATTAGAGGGATTTTACTGTATATACATATATATATATATATATATATAGTTGTTCCTGCATTTTTAACTTTCAAATAAATTTTTCCCAAATTGTATTTAAGCATTTTACATTTGCTTTCAATCAAATTAAAGTATTAATATTCTAATAAACAAAACAAACCCTAATTCCCTTTTTATTTTTCAAAATGTAGATTGCCAGATGAAAAACTCTTAGCATCTGCTGAAGAAGTAAGTTTTTTTTTTATTATTATGTTTTTATTATTATGAATTATTGCATTAGGTTTACAAACAAAAAAAAAACTTACAGACAAAATGTATTTTTCTTTTTCTTCAATGTTCTTATTCTGCTACCTATAATTTAGTTGTAACGTGCGATATATCACTCTCCAAATATCGATATATTTTGGTCGTTAAATTTAACATTTTAAGGAGGGGGGGGGGGGTGCAAAGCAAAAAATGCAATGCAATGCATGTTATTCAAGTAAGTATCTGCAACAAAGAAAAGCCATCGGCTATCTTGGTGAGTAAATATTTCAGCAGTTTATTCTAATAATAATAGCTACAGCCAGGATGCTCGTGTGTGTGTGGGAGGGATCATGAGGCAGATTATATCATTGAAACTTTTGGGGTCATTACTTTTTATAAGTGGGTCGCAATTCTGGGGGGGGGAAGGGGCTTGGTTAAATTGCGGGCTGCCATTGCAGTTGGGGGAATGGGCACCCCTAGTTACATCACATCTGCATATTAAGATCTGCTACAGAAAAATGCAATTGGACATATAGATTATTAAATATTTCATTGATTTATTCAAATAATAATAGCGGAAGCAGACGTGCCCTTTAGGGGATGAGGGGGAGTCATGATGCTGAGTATACCAGTAAAACTATCAGAGAAGTTTTTTTTCAAGGACTTTAGTCTCTTCAATAGAAGGTCCGCGTTTTGGGAGAACGCAGGATAGGTGGTAAAAAAACGGGGTTTTTTTTGGGATAAAAAAAAGATGTTTTTCTGGTTTAAATTAGGTTCTTTTGCTTTAAACGGTTTTTTTTTTTTTTTTTTTTTTGGTTTAAACACTATTTGTAAGATATACAACTTTATTTTAGAAAAATCATGAAGATTTTATCACTTAATCATTAAGGAATGTTTAATATTCATATTTGTACTTAATTTCTTTGTAATTAGTTAAATAAGTAACAGTCAAATCTTGTAATTTCATTTCCTCATACCTAGAGATTTCTATAGGAAATATCCTTTGAAAACTTCCATATTTACAAAATCCACAACGAACATGTTAAATGTTGGCTTGCTTCCAAAAATTTATTTATTTATCTATATATATAAAGGTGACAGTGTTTCTTTGTTTGTTTGTACCCTATGGCCAGAAGATCTCATAGCACCTACCTACAGCCCTGAAACTTGGCACAAAAATTCGAACGCACCCTAAGCCCGTGTACCTCGAAGCCGAAATTATAAATTTTGAATTAGTTTTTTCCTAATTAAGCTACATTTTTGCTAATTAGGGGGTTGAAAAATCCCCCCACCCCCAAACATTATGTATCGTTGGAAAGGGTATTCCTTCCTGAACAAGATGATGTTTGTTCCATTTTTCTCAATTAATTAGAATAGGAGATATAAGTGATTCTAATTGAGCCAATTTTCAAGGCTTCTCTTTCAAGAAATTGCTATAACTTTTAGGTCCACTTTCCAGACAATTTTCAACTATAACACTAGGTCCATTTTCCAGACAATTTTTCAATTACTTTCTTTTAAAACATTTTTGAGGAAGTTGCCTTGTTGCTTATGAATATTTTACTGTTATTACTTTATTTTAAATTCATTGTGCACATGTTGATTGATTTTCTTTTTAATTAGAAAGTCGCTTGGCGAATTTGGCAATGAATTATGGAGTTTTTTACATTTGCAAGCTACTGCAAATGTAATTTTGATGTAATTCGTTTTTCTTTAATTCAATGGATTTTCTTTAAATTTTTAGCACAGGCATCGTTGTGCGGGTACAGCTAATTATTTATAAAAATAAAACAAAATGAGTTAATCAAAGATAGCAACAAAATATTTACAAAATGTAAAAGGATTGAAATTTAAAGTAGAAGAAGTATTTTTCTCGAGACTCGTGTCGAGCACATCACTCTTTCTTTTATTTAAAATGAATATCACAAAATTTGAAAAAAGTCGCCAATTTTTAAAAATAGTTGCTTTTAGGCCGTTTTTGATCAAAAAAAGTCACCATAGTCGCCTATGGTCAGAAATAGTCGCAAAAGTCTCCTTTTTAGTCGCCAGTGGCAACTCTATAATTTATCTATAAAACTGTGCTAGTTACTTTGCATCTATTAGATTTTACTCTTTACAATACAGTCAAACCTTGATATCTCGAACCTCTTTATCTCGAAACCCTTGATGTCTCAAAACAAAAATTTTCCCCAGCATTTTCTATAAAAAACCCCTATGTATTTTCCATACTTATCTCAAATTTTTTTTTTTTTTTTCCGAAACCCTTGATATGTTGAAACTTTTGCGCAGAAGCAAGTTTCAATTGTAGATTTGCTTTGGCAATTTTTGTAGTAAAACCAGTTCCGGAGACAATTTCTTAATGTTTTTCATCCCTTTTCTTCGAAATTTTGTGAATAGGAAATTGGGGCAAGATAATAGGGAAATGTTGGCATGAACGGGGTGCAGAGTGCAGTGCTTTCCCAAGTGTTTAGAATCTTTGTGCATTTCTCTCGAACATGTTGTCCACTTTGAGGAAAGGGGTTCGATTTTTCGTCCGTCAGTTTTCAAGCGAAAACGGAAAATGTGTTCCTCATTTTCATCATTCAGCTTTTTTACCTTCTACAAAATGGCTGCTGAGAACTTTTTGAATATGAGCATAGCTGCCATGTGCTCCGTTTTTCCCGGAGTTTCTCCGATTTTTATTGCGTACTCCGAAAATCCGATTTATTCCAAAAAACTCCGTTTTTTGACTTTGCTTGTATACTTTTCGATTTATGAGGAAAAAGAAGAAATTTCCCTATCCTGGAAGGTAGGAAGTGTGCACAAACTCAACAAAAGAGGAGGCAATTTTATGCCCTGGAAGCATTAGTGTCAAGATAAACACTGAGTGGGAGCGCTAATCGATCGGAGAACATCGTTTTTTCATTGAGCATTTCAGCTACGTGCAAAACGTAGCCGCCATGTTTGGTCATTCAGAAGATGGAAGTAAACGATGGTTAAGTACTTTCGTTTTCAAAGACAAAGCAGAATTGGGGGGTTTCTTTTCACTGCAAACTAATGAAAATCAGCAAAATGTGCTGCAAAATGTTTTTTTTTTTTTTTGGTTATTTTAAATAATTTTATTGAGAAATGAAAACAAGTATACTATTTAAAATTTCATTTTATCCCTATTGCTTTGGACATGAATGTGCTAAAGATTCGCAATTAAATTGTAGTTTCATGGGGATTTTTTATTTTCAAATTATTTTCATGCAACAAATTCAAAATTTTATATCTGAATTTTTGACTTAGTCGCCATATTTGGTCATTTGCGAGATTTAAGTACACAAAACTCTTCAAGTGGCCAAGTTTTCAAAATTGGAATTAGATGTTTATTGCAATGCAAACTATTGAAAATAATGCGAAATGGGCTTCTTCCCCCCCCCCCGGAAAATTCTTAATTTTTTCTTGAAAAATGAAAAAAATTTTTCTTCAGAATATTATGTTATCCTGATTGGTTTGGATGCTAATGTGCTAAAAACTGTCTATTGCATCTAAATTTTAGTTTTTTAAAGGATTATTAATTATTTATAATTACTTTTAATGCAACAAATTCAAAAATCTATCATCTTAAATTTTTTGCATTGTTGCCATCTTTGGTCATTTGCAACATGGAAGTAGACAAGACTATTAATAGCCTAAGTTTCCGAAAACAGAATTGGTTGTTTGTCTCAATGCAAACTATTAAAAATAACAAAAGGCAAAAAGTTATGGTTTTTTTTTAAATTATTTTTTTGAAAGAGAAATTTTATCTGTATTTGATCCTTATTGCCTCGGAGGCTTTGTTATAAGCTGAAACCATTTCATCTAAAATGAAAGTTCCTGCTGACTTCTCATTTATTTATTTATTTTTTTTTTTAATAAATCAGAAATCTATTTTAACTTGAATTTTCCATGTACAAAAAAAGTATTGAATGACTCTATTTTAAAATGTGTGAAGTCCTATTCATCTATTTTTTTCATGAAAGTTGTAAAAACTGCCCCATCTCCCCTCCAGTTTGTGTTTCAAAACTTGGTGACATTGGTAGCCACTAAGTTTTTGGAGTCTAGTGGCCACTGGCCACTTAGAAGATTTCCAAGTCTTGACCTTTACTATGAAGTTGCTTTGCTTCCAAGTATAAGAAGTAATCGTGTTTTTTTTTTTTTTTTTATTCTTCAATATGTTCTTGTGCAATGCATTTTCAATACATGTAGGATATGTATAAAGGAATATTTTTAAAAAGGGTTGCAGTTTTATTAATTCAAACAGTAATCATGTTTTTTTTTTTTTTTTCAATATGTACCTACGTAATGATGCTTTTTTAATGTAAAATATTTTTATCTTATACTTGGTTGTAGTTTTGTTGAAAATCTAACATGAAAATTCAGAAATGCATTGTAATGGTGCTTAGAACTTATAGAAGCTTACGGTACAGAAGGAAGGTTTAGCACAGGCCACGATTTGGTGCTCCTATTTTAACCCTCATTGCTCCTATTTTTTCCCTTAAGTGCTCCTATTTTTTTTATCTTGAGGTTGGCAGCTATGTATGTGGTTACTGGTTAAAGATAAAATTATAATTTTTTAGGTGAAAAAACCAAGTTGAAATTGTTGTTCATTTCAAAATCTCATCCTGTGCACTTTCGACAATTGGAAAATTTCAAATCTAGTGAAATATTGAAGACTACTTTATTGATCGTAATTCGAAGTGGTCCCATAGTACATATATAGATGCATATAGCGTATGTGTGTGTAAATGTGAGAGTTACTAGTGTATTTTTTTAAAAACCTTGATAACTCGAAATTTTTCCTTGTCCCGAGAGATTTGAGATATCGAGGTTGTACTGTAATATGTAAAATTTTAGAAAACATTTGGGGGGAAACAATGAAGTTTTTGAAAAAAACATATGGTTTTTTTTTTTAAAACCACTTGGTTTAAACCAAACAACTCTGGGGAGAAGTACCAAAACTGGCAAGCTACAATTTTTTTGTTCTGCGAAGCACGGAAATACTCGAAAATTTTGCTCGTGATCAGGTCAAAAGAAAAAGGCATGAAAATCCATAAAACTTCTGGGAAATCTGGAAGAATTGGCAGGCATGATTATGTCTTGTGCTCATTAAGCACAAAGAATTATGAATTAATATGTATTTTTAAGTCGTTATTTCAAATAGTTCTTAATTAAGTCCGGTTCTTTGATGTATCAGACAGATTGAAATCTGAATATCGTTTCTGTGGTAATAAATATTTACCGATATATTTCGGTGCATGGCCCAGCCCTAATGCTGAGTGCATGTAATCCCATTAGTCAATATTTTCAGTTCATTACAAAGTGTTGAAAATACCCAAGTTTTCTATGGAAAAATTAAGTATTTTTATCAACCACTTTTTTGAACGTAATAATCTAGAAATTGATGCTTAATCACTAATGAAAGAAATGCATATACAGTCAAACCTTGGTTTAGTACCCATCCTTTAAAGCGCCAACTATTTGTTGGCAAGATTTCAAAATGAATTTTTGAATTTTAAATCAAAAATAATAAACGAAATGTTAAAATTTTCTTTTTCTTATCTTAATGCATGTTTATTTTTCAGTTTTCTGCATTGTTAGAAGACAATGCTGGTGGTAAAGTAGATACTGTCACTTCAAATGCTTTCATTAACAAGGATAAATCAGGTAAATATCCCTTATAATTATTACAGAATATTGTCAATTTATATGAATTTCTAGATAGATTAATATACAATTTCTTTGTACAATCACAGGTGCAAAACAACTTGCTTGGGAAATGCAAAGAGACAGATATGTCAAAGGTCATAAATGGAACAATAAGAAAAAAAATTTTAGAAAGAAAAATTTCAGAAAAAATATTAAATCCAAAAGATAGAATTTTTATACATTGTAAATAAAATATTATTTTTTGTTTTTCTCTTTGTGTGAACTTTTATACTTTAAAAGTAGTACAAAAAAACTTATTTCATTCCACTTTTGTATAAATATGTTAGATTGATTTTAACTCAATGTTGTCATTAAATATCTTATAATGAAAAGAATGTTTTCAAAATTCACCCCCCCCCCACACACATTCTTTATTAGCTCACTCATACCCATAATTAAGATAAAACACACGTTGTGCTCAGATATGTACACAGTCCAGTAATAACTAATTACTGTCAATCGGTTACTGTGTTATCGGTTATTGTCCCATCAAACATTAGGTCCCTTTAGCAATTCCTTTCTCTTTCTTTCCCAGCTAAAGAGACTTAATGGTACCTATGTCAGACAAAAATTTAGGATGTTAAAATTATTTCGAATATGAATAGAACTTTAGTATTGAGTCTTTCCAACATATTGGTCTATGCATTGCAACACGAATCCACAGAATATAATTCATTCTTATGGGGCAGTGGTTGCCAAGTTTTTTCTTTCCCAGTCCCTTAATTATACATTTTAGGAATTTGAAAAGTTGAAAGTACTTGTACCTTCAACTTCAAACGAACTGTTATGATAATTTGCATTGTATTTTCAAAAATAACTTCAACAAAGAAACCTCAAAACATGTCTGGTCAAAACTTCTTCATAAAAGTAAATTGTTTTCTTCTGAAAAACAAATCAAGCTTTTTTTTTTCATATGTATATACACAGTGACTGCATATATTTGCAAACTGTACGCTACACCATATTGTAAGAAGTTTTTATGAACAAGTTATTGTAATTTTATCTCTAGGTATTTTATTTTTGCACATTCTCAGTCATGCATGTCATTGTTTTTTTTTTTTTTTCAGAAAAGAACACAAACAAACATTTATGTTTTTTATTTATCAATTTACTTACATATTGTGCGTTGTAAAATGTTTTGTAAAATTTATTGATTTTTACATTTCTCCTCACTAAAATTAAAATGTATGTACTGGTTAATATAAACATAGCAGGAAAATATTATGTACAATTTCCTAAACCATACATATTGGGACTTATGAGCTCTCATACATTCCTAAAAAAAAAGAATTTTAATTGTTAACCATTTTGTGTTGGTTATTTAATTTTCGAAGCAATATTTAGTTAACAGAGAATTCACACTTACTTGTATTATTTTTGTTTCTGATCGATTTGAAATAAAATAACACTTTTCATGGAGAACACTTAAAGGCACAGATAAAAAGGACAGATATTTCTGAATTAATGATACTGTTTTTAACTCCAAAACTTCACAATCTGAAGAGAAAAAAAAATCTTGTAAATTCTTTTGCATAAGACTTAAGAAATCCTTAGAAAACTGACATTGACAGAAAAAAAAAATATAAATAACTGAACAACTATTTTAAGATTGCATGTCAAAAGTAAAAGAATTGACAGAAAGCAAAGAAAGTTAGTATAATAGATAGATTGAGTGAAAAATAATAAAGTGATCAGTTTTTATATGAATATTATACTATACCTAAAGGTAATAATCTTTCTGAGTTTAAAAAACTGCAAGAAAAAAAAGCATTGTCCATCAAGTGATTCATAAGTTTAACAAGAAAGTTATATATAACATGAATTTAATAAGAAATGCATGCATTTTACTCAATGTATAATAATGAATTACTTTTAGTGATTCTTAGAAAAAAAACTAATATTTAATTAAAAAACTGCCAACCTCAACTGCCTCATCTCGTATGAAAATAAACTTTGCGGGCCAGAGCACATATCGTTGCCTCAGAGCAACAGTAGGACATCTTACTGTTATTTCTGGGATTAGATGTCCTACTATTGCTCTGAGGTAGTAGGGGAAGCTGCTGTATCCATGAACAAAATTTACTTATTAATTTTTGCTGGTCTCTGGGAATGGATAATCGATTGGAAAAAAAATTCTGGCAGAATCTACAACTTATCAACTGATTTGGCTATTTTTGTCAGGTGAAAATCTCAAAGCTTTCAACTTCAAAAAAATTTCTTAAAAACCATCTTTTTTGTCTGTGGGTACAACACCCCGTGGACAAGTGCCTTTGTACCCATGGACATATAAAAATATAATATATAAATAGGTCTGAGGAACTCAATTATACTAAATACATTTTCATAAGCCTTTTTATATTGAAATACTACAAACATCCAACAGAAATTAAACTTTGAAAAATAATTGAAGGTGTTTTCCCTTTTTTAATTTTCCTTAATTTTTAACATCAGTGAACTCTTTAAAAAAGTTATTACTCTTAAGAGAGGTAACAATGTTATGAATAATTAATGTTTTTAAACAAAAAATAACTAGATTCATGATAGTATGGTTCTCTATGTACCTACATAATAACTTCAATTTATAAGCAAATTGAAACCTTTAACCAAAATTAACCCATTACAAAAAACGCAGTTTAGATTAAACCAACAAAAATATAGAAAAGTAGACTTCAAATGAAAACAGGTGAAATTGACAGTCTGTGGTTACTTCAACACTATATCTTCAAGCCCAACTTCAAATTCATCATAATTGTTGAAAGCAAATTTCAAACGTTGATGACAACGCACCATTTTGAGGTGCTTCACATTGTAAGAAGACTCAAGTGTGACCAAGGAGACTAAAAATTGCCGTCCGTGGGTACACATGGTTATGTATCCTTGGGTACAAAGGTACGCCATTTCGGTTTTTCAAGCCAGTCACATCGAAAGGACCACAGTTTTACAACATTGAATATCAGAAACAAAACCTTCTAAATATAGGGAATCATGATATCTACAACAAAAATGAATAATACAATCCACGACAGACGAAAAAAAAAATTGCTCATATTTTTTTACTTAGATCCTACTAAAACTGAAAAAAAGTGATATAATTTTAAATGTTCGTTTGATGGCGTTGAAACTTCCTGGGATACAGGAGAGGGTTGTGACACACACGTTGAACCCCAATTAGGATCTGTCTCGGCCATAAACGGAATTTCCCGACCAACGTCCGTAGGTACAACCGTCCGATGGTACAGCACAGCTTCCCCTACTATTTTTTTTAATGTGCAAGTAGGTTTTCACTATCACAGTTGTGGAATAACTATAATTAGTTAGGTAGTTTAGTTATTACCACACAAACTGAGTTAAAATAACATTTAAAAAATAAATTTTTTGATAACAATAATCTCCTAATAACATTAGCCACGAACGCATTAAGTAGAGTCTGTTTACTTTTATTATACATCACAGCTATGTATCACTTAAGAACGAACTACTTCAAGGTTTTGCTTATCAGTTTTTTTATAACTTCAAAGAATGATTTAGTTTAGAAATTACTTTGGTTGTATTAATGCAACATAGCATTAATTATGTAATGTATTAATTAGTCAATTATAAGAATTAAATACAAGGGTAATTAATAAGATGTATTGAGCAACAAAGCCATTTTAAAATATAATGAATCAATATAGAAATGAATAGTTTCAAGAAAAATAATGAAGTGTTTAATGAATTACCTTAGACCTTTATTCAGAGCAACATGATTTAAATGTCCACTGACTCCTTTTTCATCAAATGTTACAATCTACAGTAAGAAAGGTCTATTTAAAAACTTATTCTGTAAATGATAACTGGTTTGGTCACATTTTCAATCAAACAAGACATTTCTCAGCTTGTCAGATTATATCATAACAATTTCAATAAATAATTAGATGCACTGTGGTATCCAAACTTGCATCATCTGTGTGATATACTACCTTCTCTTAAAACCAAATTTTATTTGAAACCTATGGTTAAAATAATTTAAAATTACTTGGGAAGTGTTGATGTACCTTATTTTCCTGCGTATTATCCGCGGGCGGCCTATAATCCGCAGGTCCTAAAATCGGCCTGAAGAAAAAAAAGCTTCGTATAATCCGCGGATAATACAATGTAAAAAAATAAAGTTTGAGTTTAACATACCATTTGAGCAACTGAACCAAAAACGTGAAAAAGTAATTACTTTGAAGGCATAATCAAAATTAATCTGAGAGATAATCTAAAATATGATTTCTTTTTGAAATCTTGATTATAGTTCGCTAATTGCTTGAAAAACAAAGAATCGAGTCAAAGGAGCAAACGGTCTAATCTTGTGCAAATGGCTACCTATTTCACTGTAATATTGCTTATTTAACATGACCTGAATCAAGGGACAAAGAGGAACATTCAAGCAATGTAAAATAACCAACATACAGGCAGGCAGCGATGAAGAACATGCATGCTTCGTAAAATAAACAACATTCAGTCGGCGTACGATCTCGATCGATGAATCCTACTGTAAAAATATTGAGGTTCAGTGCGTTGGTGTTAAGCGAAAAAAAAAAAAAATCACAGATAATCCGCACCTCATAAGCTTTGCCTTTTTTAGCAGATAATCCGCGGATAATAGGCAGGAAAATACGGTACACAAATTTAATTGTTGCTAACGTCAGAGTGTCATCAAATCATAAGACATAAGATATCGACATTACACCTCCAAAAACTATTCCAAACTAAGAAAAAACATTATTGGTTAGAATTTTCTTAACTTGAAATATAGTTCCAATTTTAGTTTCATAGTGCTTAATGTAATGCAGTGGTTCTCAACCTTTTCACTACTAAAAACGTGTTGGTACCCTTCTGAATCCAAAGCGGACCACATACAATAGAAATATCATTTTCACAACAATTACAGTTGGCTCTCTGTTTAACGACACTCTAGTTAACGACTTTCTCTATTTAACGATGGGTTTTCACAGTCCCAGATGGTCCACTATAGTGTTAAAGCATTCTATTTAAGGACACTTTCTCCTTAAGAACGATTTTTTGTGGTCCCTTGAAAGTCGTTAAACAGAGAGCCAACTGTATATTAAGTGAAATGAAATGAATCCAAAAGTTTTCTTTGAAAAATTTAATTACAACTGTAAAAAAGATACTATGGGCTCCCATATTAAAATTTTAAGGGGGGGGGCTCAGATATTTTCCCCATAAACACTGATTTCATTACAGATTAGACAAGTTTGTCATCTATATATATAAAAATGAATGTTTGTCTGTATGTCATCCATGAACTCAAAAACTACCCGGCAGATTTGGCTCAAACTTCCACCATTTGTTATTTTTGGTCCTGGGAATGTTTATAGACCAGTTCGAAAAAAATCTGATCGATAGTTCCTTTTTTATTCCAATTTAAGTCACAATCCATTGGATAAATACGAATAAAATTATCGGCTGCAGAAATTAATTCGCGTGAAAGATCTCATTGATAAGAAGTTAGCTGTTGTCATTTTTCTTGAGTTGGAACAAATAAATTCTTTCTTTATTGTTTTATGGCTTTTCATGCAACGGGGGGATTTAAAACTTTTTCTATTTGATATTTTTAGCGATTGATTGATTTTGCAAACTGCGTGAGTACAAAATTTGAGTATAGTCACGGCTTCACTTGATGCCTGGACCGATTATTATGAAAATTGCTATATATATGTATTTTTCCATGGAGAAGTTGCATAATATGCTCATTGAAGCCACTCGCCACCAGATGGCACTGCAGAGTAGCAACTTCTGCCCCGTTCAACTGATTGTCATGAAAATCAGTATAATGATGTATTTTTTTGTTGGCGTAGCAACGCGCGTCAGGTACAGCTAGTTTTTGATAAATTATTCATCAATGGCTGGAGAAGAAATGATTTTACATTTTTGCAAAGAAAATAGTACTGAAAGCAAGAAAGTTCTAATTTCTAAGGGGGGGGGGGGCTTGAGCCCCCCTTACCCCTCTATATGGGTACCCTTGAATGATACTGATTAATTTTCACAAGCTGTTTGCAGACCACAGGTTGAAAATCACCGATGTAATGAAATTTACAATATTTTGGCATGATATTTCACAGCAGGATTAAGTCACAGAATCAACATACACATAATGGGTTTTCAAGACCAATATGAATCATAAAATTCATCTGAATCAACAAAAAAGTGAAAAATGGGATCTAAGACACACAATGGGTTTTGGGGCTCAACAATGATGAAGTGTTTACTAAAACAAATTGGAGTTTGCAGGGGGTTTTTTCTTTTGCAAAAGAGTACAATGCAAATGCTTTGCAAGGGTTGGTTACTTGACCCTTCCAAGTCTTGAAACACCTTCTGACACTATTTCAAATGAAATAAGTAAGAAAAAAGATGCAAGCTATTTTAGTTTACAAATTACATAATCTTATTAGTATTATTACTGTTTTTTACTTTCTTCTATATCTAATATATAGAAGAAAGTATTGGATTCGTGCAAGTTTTCGAATTTTGACGGATTCGAACGTTTTGAGGTGTGCTGAGTCCATTTCGGCTATTTTTGGAAAATGTCTGTCTGTCTGTGTGTGTGTATGTGTGTGTGTGTGTATGTGTGTGTGTCACGTCTGTGTGTGACCAGTTTTTTGTGGCCGCTCTACAGCAAAAACTTCCGCATAAAATCGAACGAAATTTGGTACACATATTTGCCGCTATATGAACTTGTGCCCATTGGTTTTTGGCGCGAATTCCTCCAAGGGGGGTGGAGCAATGGGACGTTTTTTGAGTTACGAGCGCTTGCTATTCCTCAGGAAGTAACTGGCGGAATCAAACAAAATTTGGTCCATATGTTGCCATTAACAGGAATAGGTGCTGATTCAATTTTGGTGTCAATAACTTAAACGGGGGTTGAGCTATAGAACGTTTTGTCGTCAATTGTGACTGCTGTATCTCAAGAAATAATGAGCGGAATGAAAGAAAAATTTATCGGTAAGTAGCCCTTAGTGGGTATAAGAGCTGATATTATTTTGGTGTCAACAGCTAAAAAGGGGGAAGCGCAATAACCCGTTCTTTTTTTCCATTGTGAGTGCCCTATCTCAAGAAGTAATGCTACGTTCTGGTTGAAATTTGAAATATATGTGAATCCATATGTAAACAGGCTTTGGTTCAATTTTGACGCCAATCGCTCCAAGAGGTGTTGATTCTTTTTTTTTTTTTTTGCGAATAAAAATAGCTTTATTAATGCAACAATAAGAAAGATAAATCGTAATAGATTGTCGTCTGCGTATTTCTCGTGATTTTAATTGTATGGAAACATAGACTAATAATAAGAGTAGACCGAGCTTTCTCATTCTTGTTGATAAAGAAAATTGGTTCATAGATGTATCATGTGACTAGTGGAAGGGCTTGGCGAAGACTTTGGCAGCATGGTTGCTAGATGGCAGCATTATCTATAGTTTGGCACTCGACATGTATTTTAAGACAATGTGTTTTCATTAAAAAAACTTCCAGGTACAGGGATTGAACTGTTTTTCTTTTAGTTTTGCATTATTTTGACATTAGTAATAGTTTCTGATCAGTTTTCGGTAACTTTTATTTCATTTGGAGCTGTCAGCGTTGGCGTGAACGAAATGGCGTAAACGTTTTGCGTTAACGCAAAAATGTACTAATCGGTATCTTAAATTGAAACTGTAGGTAAAAATCTTACCGTTTGCTGATTCCTCTTGGTCGCTTGCATCTTTTATTGCTTAGAGAGTTATTGAAATTGACTAAAGAAAATGCACAATACTATCTAAACGAAAGACTCACTATATTAACAAAATATTTACAACTTAGAATAACAAATTTACAAATCGGACTCCATAAAAGATCATTCTTCCGTGTTCCATCAATTCTATTTATTTTATTTCGCGCTGGCGTTGATCGTCTGCTATGATCAACGCCCGCTGTTGCTAGGATATCCACCAGTCACATGGTTTGGTTTATGAGCAGCAAAAGGGTTGCCATAGCTCGGTCTACTCTTATTATTAGTCTATGTATGGAAATGATTGGAAATAAATGATTTAAAATTTTTAACTGTTGCCATCTTATGTTTGTTAACAAGTGAAATATTTGTAATTAATTCAAGCAAGGTTTTTTAAATAACTTTCAATTTTCGCTCTTTGCTTTGCTTTTGCAATAATTCAGACATTGGGATGGTCGTCAAGTTTTTGCATATGTAATTTTTTTTTTTTTTTTTGGAGTATTGCTTCCTCATCAAGCATGGGGAGGGATCAAATAAAAAAAGAAAAATATAGAAGAAAGTTTCGTGATGGCCACAACATACTAGTTTAATTAGAAGTATTTTGACTGTGATTGACCTACAATGATCCAGTTTGCAGTCTAGAGACAGATAATATAACACACGAGGTTTTTTTTTTTTTTTTTTTGCTTGTGTGTGTGTGTTAATGGATTAAGATCCAAAACTAGATGGTGCCTCCTCCCCCCCCCCCTATTTAGTGCACCTTGAGAGTTTTTTTTTGTTATGTCAAAGCAAAAACAACTTGTGAAAATGTTGTAAAAACATACACTATACATATGTTACCTCAAAAAGCACATGCAGTGGTTGAACAATAAAGGAGGAATATTTCTTAAAATGTTGCACATTATTAAAGTATACACTTGAATCTCTGTTTAACTACTCTCTATTTAGCGACATTCTCTATTTAAAGACAACTTTTCACGGTCCCAAATGCTCCACTGTAGTTTTAGAAACATTTAAGGATACATTCTACTTAAGGACGATTTTTTGCAATCCCTTGAAAGTCGTTAAATAGAGAGCCAATTGTATATTAATTAAAATTCTCTAACATTTTTGAGTACATTTCAAATAGTTATCAAGGCATAAAAAATAACTTACAATGTTCACAGAGAGTTGTATAACATATTTTAAAATGATTTGGGCAACTTTCCTTGGACTCCAAGCAGAATTCGGATTGTCAGGTAATTTGCTGTAATTAAATAATGCAATAATATTTCTAAAAAAAAATCTTAAGGGCTCTAGAAATGATGTCATACGTTGAGGGGGTTCATGAAATTGTGACAAAGTGGAGAGAGAGAGTAAGAGCAAGGTGTGACATCACACATTTATTGTAAGAATATGTTTATGAAAAATAGTGTGACAAAGGGTGGAGGGAGTAAGGTGAAGTATGAGTTTGTGAAAAAGGCGGAAAAGGGTCAAAATATTGAAAAAAATTGTGACATCATTTATGGACAGCCCTGAATTTCAAAAATAAAAACATAAAATTTACTTAATTTCAGTTTTTACACATAAAGAATTAAACAATTTCCACACAATACAGTTTTGCAGAACATATAGCATTTAAAAACAATTTTATAAAAAATAGCTTTCAATGATTTTAGATATTAATTTATTTAGGGAATATGTAGATGAACATTGGGAATATTATGATGAACATTATGAATAATTAAATGAAACCCTTTTTTTTTTAGAAAATTGAAAATTAGATATCTTTTTCTATTGTATTCAATGTTTTACCAAACCAAAAAATACAGCTCACAACTTATACACGGTAGATTATGCAAACATAGGGTTTTTAGTTTCAATAATTATCTATTTAAAATGTTTACCTTTGATCAAAAAGTTAAAAACATAAAAAAATCACTATTTGCAAACAAAGCACAAAATCTTGAATTTAAATTTAATCAGACAAAAATGTCTTTTTTCTTTTTGCTGTTCATGCTACTGAATTATCTTTGAACATTAATAGAAGTATGTTCGGGTTATTTTTTAAATCAGAGCTTAAAGAGACACAACAAATTTGCAATTGAACACAATCACAATGATATATACCTTAGAAAATAAATTAGACAGTTTTTGAAGTTAAATAAGTGTTACGAACCAAAATGGATACAAACCTATGTTCAATTATTACAACATTTCCTGCTGGAATTCCAAGTAACTTACAACTTTCTCTCAGCTCTTTTTTTCTTTCTTTACTTTTGTTATAAAAACCACCTAAAACAAGTTGTTATCAAAATCAACATTTAGTCTAAAATAAAATAGAAATGAAAATCTCTTTAAAAGTGAATGCAAAATTGAGGATTTAAAAGTTAATAAACAAAAAACTAAAAGTTCAGAAAACACCATAAAATAACTTTTCTTCTGGTTCATAAAACCAAATTGATTTGATTTTTATTGACACTTAATAAGTTTTAAAAAGTTAACACTTAAGAGGTTCTAAAAAGTTGATGTAAATTTCATTAAGGTTCACACTGAAAGGTTTTGTTTTTGTGATTGCAATTTATTTAAAGGCTTTGTTTCTGTGGTTACGATTTATTGCAATACTAGTTCTTGTTCTGAATCAACATCAATAATTTATTCCCTAATTTCTTAGATGAAAGCAGTCTTCTTGAGTTTAAAATTTCTGTTAACCCGCAAGGGGGTGTTTTTTTACAACCCACATAACTTTATTGCTCCAAATGTACAAGTTCCGGTATTTTAAAATGGATCAAACCCGCTGTAGCTGGTTGAAAGGTACCTTGCTAATGGGAGATATGTTTAATATGAGTATTCTTGAAGCGGTTTCCCTGAATTCCTTATATGTAGTGTAAAGCACCCCTTGCATATTTTGGCAAGGCTGCAAAGGCAAATGGCATTTGCAAAGGCTGTTGGATAAAGTTTCCACAGATGATGAATCTACAAATAAATCTACTGAGGAGCCTAACAATAATGATAAATCATAATCACCATAATTCTGATATCGAAACTGAAGATTTAGCTGATGATGACAAAGTTCTTGACATAAAAATGAATTTTTTTCACCGGAAAAGATGGTCAAACAAAAGGTATGAAAACAAATTTTGTTCTAATATAAGAACACCAGAAAAGAACATTATTTAGAAATTTTTGGGAAATACAAATCATGCAAGGAATATTTCAACACATTCAAAATCGTGAAATTATTTGGCAAAGACATTCCGGATTTTGTAATCTACTAATACTTACATTCAAAATATTAGATGTAATTTTACTTGATCTCTGCTGCATATTCTACAGCAGGGATTTCAAATAGATTACCACTGGTGGAATTTTCGTCTCTTCTAAATGTAGCTACAATCAACTTAAGAAATTTGTTGCTATCAATCAAAGATCCTCAAATAAAATTTAAAAAGAGGAGACCATTCACTAAAGACTTGGAAGTCCAGCTTGTCAAGAACCAAATGGATAAGAGAGCAATGTCAGGCATCAAACATAAAGGAAATTTTAGAAGTAATTTTTCAAGTTCAGAGCCAGTTCCAAAAAAAAAAAAAAAAAAAGTTGTCATAAAAATGTTGTTACCTTGCTGCTGAAGTGCTGCTGTGATAGTAAGAAGGATAAACAAAAACTTTTTGTTTGAAATGCTTAAAAAATTTTGCGACAAACATTCTCATGGAATGTGTGATGATTGCATCAATTAATTTAAGTAATTATGTGCAATAAATATAAAATTTTGACATTAATTTGGCAAAAATGACTCATTAAATAGGTTGCTTTGCACAGTTTAAAGTAATAATTTTGTTTAGCATAAGAATGTAAAACAAAATAAGTGGAAAGATATTTTTGCCATGTAAATTATTGAAAAATCTCCACTGGGGTGCAGGACACCCCCTTGCCTAGCGTGCTCTTCTGTTTGTCCGAGTAATGTGCGTTTTCGCGGGTTAAGAACTCCTTTTTGTGATTCTGATTTTTTTTTACTCTGAACCATTTTTATTTACCATTATTCTGAGTTAATAATAACAAAATTGAGTTGTTTAATTTCTCGTTACCATGTTATATTTTTTCTGCAGAAACTATTTTAATTAGAGACGCACCGAGTAGCACTTTGGCCGAGTACCAAGTACTCGGCCAAGTACCGTACCGAGTTCCAATTATGTTTTAAAAAGAACCACCGACACACACGTGACGAATTTCGAACTTATTGGAATAGTATTATAGACCTCCATATCCATATAATAGTTTTTAAAACAAAATTCCTGCTGAAATTTAATTACGCATTATGTAAAAGATTTTGTTTGTGTCAAAACTTTTATAAAAATGTTAATTTTTAAAATTAAAAATAAACAAATAAATAATAAGTATGATTAATCAAGTTGGAATTAAAACAAATTATATCAATCTATTTTAGTTCTAGTCAGGGGTGTGCACAGAAATTTTGGGGCCCGTCATAAATGACTTTTCCGGGTCCCCCTCTATATTGTTTACTCTATATTTCATGCCTAGTTAAAAAAATATTGGGCCCCCTACAGGCTCGGGCCAACAGGTGTCGTCGTCCCCCCTGTTCACGCCCCTGGTTCTAGTCCGCCAAACATAATAATATAAAAATTTCATATTTCTTACACTGCTCCATTTTTAATAAATAAGTTTTATTAACTTTGCGGACATTGAAAAGATTTACTCCATTGAAGCATAACAAACTTCATTTTTCTCGAAATTTAAATTTGACTTGTAAATTTGAATTTTAAATGATTGCAGTATATTATATGGTTGACTCCTTTATATTCCATTTTTTACAACTACTCGGTATTGGCCGAGTATCTGATCAAAATTTGACTGAGTACTGAGTACTCAGCAAATTGGCCGAGTACCAAGTAGTTACCGAGTACTCGGTACGTCTCTAATTTTAATGAAAGTTTAAAAACTTTCTAAAATTCCAATACCACACACTTGACTCAGATGACTTTCAAATTACAATACCATCCATCCTTTTATCCTACTTTATCACTTTAGTGTACATATGCTTCCCTTCCCTCTGTTAGTACAAAGATTTTTGGTTCCACATTTGTTAGTTTGTTGGCATTTTTTATCAGAATCTTCATGCATGTAGATGCAGTTAAATTGGAACCAATCATCTAAAGAAAAGTCAACCTAGCAAGGAAACTTTGCTTGCATGCACCCGTAAATGCAAAAAAAAAAAAAAGAGAGAAGCATACCATTTGTAAAGTAATTTATAATTCGCTAAAAAAAAAAAACGAGTGGATGTTGCATTAAAAATATACTTAAATTAATGTAGAAAATAATCACCTGCAGAAAGACAAAGAAGGTAGACCTCGCATTCATCTCGCAAAAGATTTAAAATTGTAGGACCGAAGAACATGCATTCATCATCAGGATGCGCTATTATAATCAAAACTATACCTTTCCCTTTTCTGTAGTTGCATGGTTTTAAAAATGCAATAAAGCAGTAAAATATGTAAGTAAACAAAACCAAAATGAGTATAAATACGGAAATAATGAACATTAAGATAGAAATACTGAAAAAAGCAAAATGCCTATTCTTTTTAGTATAAAATATCAAATTGTTTTGAATTTTAGTTATTTCTGACAGGAAATACGGCTCAATGTTTATGTTTTGCAAAGTACGTCTAATTACCCGACGAAAACACATCCGTGATTGGAGGCGAGTGTGCCTTTTAACTCCAAAGCAAACTCGCAAAGCAATTTTTGCCGAACAAACTTGGCAAATCCTTTCTTATCAGGACACATTCTTTCAATAAGAAAAAAAAAGGAGTACCACTATTGTTCCTTTGCGGTACTCTACTTTACAGTTACATTTCCGATTAAAAATTACAGTTATTCCTCCCCCTGCCCCGCTCTTCGATTAATAAATAATACTAACTGCAACCATTTAATTGTTCGGGAGTCACGTTTGTTTTGTTTACAAATAAATCCACTCATCGCAGATTGGAGTGATCCCAACAAAAGTGTGTTATATTTCTCTCATCTGTCTCATTATTAATTATTATGTCATGCAACACAAATGCATTTTTTAGTATGGCGGAAACAAATTTTGTTCTATGTGATATTACAGCTTAGAACACAGTTATCTAGAATATTGCCCTACAGAGCCGAATTCAGCTCCACACTGCCCCTAGACGGATTTGAATCCCCCCCCCCCCCCCCACACACACACACCAAAAAAAGAAGTAAAATTTCCTTCACTCAAAAAGAAAAAAAAACGCAAAAATATTGCTCCCGAAATTTAAACTAACATCTTGAGAAGAAATGATGACGTTTTGCATTCAGCAATACGATAGGAGGTCACTGTGACCTCCCGAAAAATTCCTTTTTCGGACTATTCGGCAAATTTGAAAATAATGCAGCACCATTGAGATTTTCTTTTCTTTTTCAAAATTATTTTAAAACTGCTTTTTAATGATGCCTAATGTACTTTCCCATTCGATGTTATGTATGTATGATATGCGCACATGCTCCATGTTCCTATTTTATTTTCCCTTAAAATGTGATCTTCATTCGGCAAACTAGGAATTTTCCCCTACCAAAAGTTTTAATTTAGAGCGTTCAATTTTTTTTTTTTTTTTTTTTGAGCAATCACGATTGCTTATTGCTTTTATTTGACTGTTTTGATGTGCTATCATTTTATTTTTCCGCCAGCACCCTCTGCAGCATCACCATCGACCGGCTCCTTAGGATGCTGCTCCTATAGCGAAAACCGTCTCCAGGTTGCGTTCATATCCTACACACACGTGCATACATACACACACACAAATACATACACAAACATACACCTACACACAAACACATACAGACACCTACACACAACTACCCTCACACTCATCACACTCATGCCTGCACACAGACACAAAAACATATGCCTACACACACATACACATTCCCCACCACACACAAACACTCATACACACAACTACCCACCCATTCATACCAGCACACAGACACAAACACACATGCCTACACACACATACACATACCCCCTACACACAAACACACATACCCCCACACACAAATAAACACACATGCCTACATACACACACACACTCGTGATTGCGAAAAACATAATTTGAATTCAAAAGGTCAAAATTCAAATTAATTTTTCTTTTTTTTAATTCCATTTTGTATGACATTTATGGCTCAAATATTGTTCTACCGTAGGTTAATAAACGATTCACTTAAGACTAGCATTATCCTTCATTTAAAATCATTCAGCATTTTTGTTCATTCAATTTCATTTGCCTCAGAGACTTAATATTAACAGAAAAGAATTTTTAAACATTAATGATGTAAAGGGCAAAATATGGGGGGGGGGGGTAAAGGTTCTCAAAAGGGCAGAAAAAGACCTTTCATTGATTTTTGAGAGAAAAATTTTGACCAATGAAACAAGACAACTGTTCGAGAATAGCTTATAACTATGAAATTTACGAAAAGTATTTTGAACCTAATATCTTAATGGTTTTAAAGCTGTCTTGCATTAGGTGACTGGGCCAGATTTTTCAATATGGAAATACATTCTCCTCAAAAAGAGTCACCTTCTCCAACATTGAAGGCAAATGCCAAAGAGGGATCTGACAAAACTCCAAAGTGAGATGATAGCTGGATGGAGTTGAAATATGACTTAAAAAGGAGTGAACCGATGGAGGGCTATTGCACAGGATAGGGAAAGGTGGGAAAAACTTGGAGATATGGTCTTGGCCAGCAAGAGACTAGTACGAGCGAAGAAGAAAAGGGAAAATAAGTCAGTCACTCAAGAAGCCACAATTAAATTAACTTTAGTATGCCACTAAAACTCTTAGTCAAAGTCCAATCGTATTGCGACTTGCAATGACACCTGTTTTTCTTCCGTTGATGCCCGCATTTTGTCTTCACACTAATAGTTTTACTCTAATCTATTACCATGCTTGAAAAATATTTAATTTTCATGTTTAAGCAAAATTTGCTGCCTATTGAAAATTTGACTCTGGCCGTATAAATCTTTATATAGTATAAAATGAAGTCTCCAAAAAGTGTCTGTGTGTTTGAACCCTCAAAACTCGAGAACTACCCGTTCATTTTCTTTGAAATTTTCAGTTTGTTCCTTTAAGTCCTGAAAAGTTTTGAAGACCGGTTCGAAAAAAATTCGATGAATAGTTCTTTTTTTATTCTAATTTAAGCCCAATTTTCACATAAATTCCCGAATATAGGGGGTGAACTTGCATATATTAATATTATGTATCGTTGGAAAGAGTAGAATTTCCCGCGATCTACGCAATTTGTTTCAATGCTCTAACCTACATACGGCGGGAGTTATTTGCTTTTTAATCTCGAATTTGTTTAGGCTTAGCTGAAATTTAGGCACTACTTTCTTCATTAAATCTATCAATAAAAAGTGAAAGAATTGTCCCACAGTTTTTATTTTGACACCATTGGCATACAACATTTTTTACTCCAGATCTAACTCGACCCTAGGTCGAAGAACTAAGCTTCTGTCTTCAAAGGAAAAAAAAATTACAAGCCTTTTTGTGTCAAGTTCAAAAACTCGTCTCTATTCAAGTTGTTAACCATTTTATTTTTGCGTTACCAAGGTTACGCTTTTTTAATCCATTGTTTCTTTCCATCTTTCTTTAAATTTCTTGAACTTATTTTATTTTGTGTTTCCTTGATTACGCTCTTTAAATCTATTTTTCTCATTTAAATTTCTTAAAAGTATTTTAATATCTGTTGACATTTTTTGGAAGGGAAATTTCGCATGATGTTTTTTTTTCTTTTATTTAAGCCTGATTGTTGAATTACGTCACTTGACACAATTTTTATTTTCAAGGTAGACAGGGCAATGCAGCTAGTGAAGTATAATTCAATGATCTTGATCTGGCAATTGGCTCATTGGGGAAGGGAGGTGTTGTAGAAAATGTGATCGTGATTTTTTGGCGCAAATCTTGCAAATCAAATGGCCATGGGCATAATCTTATGATTTTTGATTTAACACCATAAAAAAATCACTTGGAGAGCTCAAAGGCGACAGAGGAAGGTGATTGTTGTCAGCAAAATCTCATCATATCAAACAATTATGAAGCTGGTTTTTTAGGAAAGGCGGTCAGTCTTATATTGGGAGTACCCTATCTTGTTGGAAAATTAATGACCACAGATTGTGACATGTTATACCGAGCAAAAATTAGACTTTAGACTTGCTACCTGACACATCATGAAAGGTTCACATATCGATCATTTGTGAAACAATACTAATATTTTCTTTCTTCATTAAAGTCATCATTGTTGCTGTATTGGTAATATACAGTATTTCTTTGATAAACCTTCCGAGTGCTCAAGAGAATTACTGTAGACCCTCATTTTATTCGGATTTGATTATACAGGGGTTTGACACTTTTATTTTATTTGGTACAGATGTGATATACCCTCCCCCCCCCCCCCTTGCGAGGATAGAATTTTTAGCTCATTTCAAAAATCGCCAACGTTGGCGATAAAACTTTTTCCGGTAGCTCTAGTAACCCTGCAGAATATACCTGGGAAGTACAGATGTGAACTAATTCTTTTCGCACGTGTGTCCGTGGAGGTAGGTGCACATATGTCCCGCTCTTAGGGTGGTGTTGTTTGGTGCAATATACCTTACAGGAATGCTTATTTCGTGTTAGTTTAAATTCAGTAGTTGTGTTTTGAAGTAAAAACGTTAGAAAATGCCAGTTTCTTCAAACTTGAAGGTTAATTAAAAGTTAACTCCAACGTGGTGTGTATCTGTAACGTGCCATTGTCATATGATGTATTGTTTTAGACTGAGTGTGAATATTTATACCATATAAAAAGGTAAGTTCTTTATTTTAGAATTCAAAAAAAAACCTCTCACTTCCAAAATTCTTTGTTTTTACAAATCCTTGAGGGGTTCTTGTAGTATACATAACTGTGACCATACTCCGACTGTAATGTATATTAACAGTCGGAGGGATAACGGACCGAGCGGAGTGAGGTCCTGGCGAGCCAGAGGTCTCATAGTACTTTCGTAATGAGACCGAGGCAGGGCCGGCGAGCCGAGGTCTCATTACGAAAGTACTATGAGACCGAGGGCTCGTATCCCGGAGAAATGATGAAAAAAAAATTAATGCATTAATTTCGACTTGTAATTAATACAATAATTTATTTCATTGTATTTTAATATGTTTACAAAAAACCCCGGTCCTGTACATTTTTGAAGCATATATTCGTGATATTTTTTGTTGTGCTTTTATGTTGTTTTTATATATATTGTGTTCTGAAGTGCTTTGATCATTTTTTTTTATCTGATTTTTTCCTGTTGGCGCTAAAAAAGCATCGCTAAGAACGATGTATGACATATGTCGTCATACATCGTTTTCTTGGCGACGCTTTCTTGGCGCCAACAGGAAAAAGTCGCCAAGGGTGGGGTATATCACATCAGTTCCTTTTATTTTTACACTGATGAGTTTTGATTTTACTCTGCTGCGACATTGCAGACTGATAAAATTTTCCCCTCTTTCAAAATCCAAATTCCTGAGATTACACATAACCCATAATAAATTGCTTTTTGGAGTGCTAATAAGCGAGCTTGGGCCACTAGAGACATTTTTTGTGATTGGTTTCAGAAGTAAAGTTATTAAACTCACACAATTCAGAGCCCACTAGACGAACAGCTTTCAGAAGTGATAAAGGAGAACAAAACCAGCAAGGATATGGATATCAATGACACACAATCAAAAGCTTTCACCCTGAAAATTTTGAGCCATTCCTTGACAATGGCAAATGAATTTTCTGATTCGTTAGTCAAGAAGATCTTGTCATGGAAGTGACACGAGTGATTTCGAAAGCCTTAATGCCTTACAAATAACTGAGAAGAAAAATAATTAATGACTGCCAAAAGAATCGTAACCAGCTTTTTCTTCATAAACACTGAGTTAATTTATGTTTTCTTTACGTACGGTTGTGCATAAGTCTGGAATAAGTACGCATTAAATTGTTATATACTAGGGGCAATCAAAAAGTAAGTTACACTCGAACAATTTAGGTCAAAAAACACTTTATTGAGAAGTGTGCTACAATACAATATGACACAGATACATCACTCTATTTCACTACAAAATCTCCCAGTCGCTGCAGACTTTCCTCGGACCATAGCACTAACTGTTTTCGATGCCCTGACAATAGAAATCCACTCCCTGGTCCTTGAGCCAGCTTAGAACAGCTGTCTGAACCTGGTGACCGCTGATAAATTTTCTTCCACCCAAATGTTCTTTGAGTTTGGTGAACACGTGGAAGTCGCAGGGCGCCAGGTCCGTAGTGTGGATGCTGCCAGACCTCCCATCCAAAACTGTGAAGCAAATCCTGTGTTGTGCGCCTTGTGAGGTCTTGCATTGTTGTGCAAGAGGACAACACTTTTGCTAAAGTTTCCACGTCGCTTATTTTTCACATCTTTGCCCACAAAAAATGTACTGTTCCACGGACTTCAACGGTGGAGCACGTTTCCAGTTGCCGTGCCATTTTTTTCTCGTACTACGTAGCAACAATTCAAACTATCTGAATAAAATTGCAGCAGTTGGAAGCTGTGGAACTAAAGTATCATCTGCTCATGTTTCCTTCTTGTTACGAGATGCTGCCAGCTATGGGGAAACAAGTGTAACTTATTTTTTGAATGCCCATTTATCTATCACTAGAATGCAGGTTTTTTTTTTTTTTTTTTCATTTATGGAACCAACCCTATTTTAACTTTATGCGGTTTTGATTTATGCGGAATTTTCATGGAACGTAACCCCCGAGTAAAACGAGGGTCTACTGTACCACATAACCTGGACACTTTGCAGCATTCCTCACCATCTCCTGTGGTACCCGAGAGCACTGCTGCACAACAAAGTTTGAGAACCCCCGAATTAAGCCTACAAAACTTATTTGTAATGTTATTTTGGGAAGAAGACAATATTGTGGCAAAAACAATTATGTTATACCTAATGCAGTAGAAATTTTAATCCATCTTTTCTTGAGAAGAAAACCTAATCAGAGTAAATAAGGGTATCTGGTCTGTTCTAAAACTTCTGTTTGGAGATTAGAACAATAAATACACTTCTGGTAAAAATGCTTGGTTCGGTTTAGCCACAAACCAAGCATTGCAACCAGAGGACTATTATTATATCTTTTTTGTTTTCATTACATTTCAAATAAAGTTGCTAACTTTCTCCCAACAGTTTAAAAAAATGTTGTTGCTTAAAATTTTTGTGCAAAAAAAATAGCAGTAAAACTTTACTGATCCCCTGGATCATTAAATTCTGTATTCTTCTGGTCCAATGTGGTTTTTTTTTTTTTTTTTTTTTGTCTCTGTGTGTGTGTTCGCTTACCAGCAGACCACTGTTAATTTAGACCCCTGGTTATTCAATATGATATGTAGCATAAAAAGAAGAAGGAATATTTACTAACATATAAGTAGGTCACCATGGCCTATGAATGCGGCACAGCCATGTAGGTCACACTTTTTCTTCTGATATTTTAATTTAAAAATCTCACTGTAACCAATAATGCCATAAAAATTTCTTTGAATTCAGTACTACCTTTGATAACTTTGATGTTTAACTGTTACAGATTAATACTCCAGTAAAATGCTTCACATGACATCAAAAGTAGATGATGAACTCTTTGAAATTATTGAAAGTACATCGACTTCTTTAGATGCTAAACATAAAGGCTGGGAGCTGATTTTAGGTATATACGTTTGAAGTATTATTCAAAAATTCTTTATACTTTCAGGACAGTAAAGTTTATATGTTGAATAACTTATTTTCAATTTTTGAAATTCAATTTTTAAAGTTATCCAATTTGCAACTCCAATAAAATATAGGGGGCTGCAGCCCCCTGTTTAATGGCGGACGAAAAAGGTAAAACAAACACGTGCCGTAACTTATAACTTGCTTTGAGGCTTTGTGAATTATATTAATTTTTCATCGTGTTTGTGTTAAGCTTTCTTTTCTATTCTTCTGAAATTACATTACACCACAAACTGTCTGAAGCATATAATTTACCCCAAAGAAAACACGTGGAATGGAATGTTTTACCTTTTTCGGTAGTACTGTTAATCACCGTAAGGTAGCGAATTCGAGCTCTGGAGTTGAGAATTGGACACAGCTCCCTTGTAATAAACAGTTATGATAGTTTATGGTAGTTAACGGAACTGATGTGATATACCCCACCCTTGGCGACTTTTTCCTGTTGGCGCCAAGAAAGCGTCGCCAAGAAAACGATGTATGACGACATATGTCATACATCGTTCTTAGCGATGCTTTTTTAGCGCCAGCAGGAAAAAATCAGATAAAAAAACATGATCAAAGAACTTTAGAACACAATATATATAAAAACAACATAAAACAACAACAAAAAACATCACGAATATACGCTTCAAAAATACCAGAAACTAGAAAGTTTTTGTACACAAAGAACAATTACTAGAAAGTATTTGAAATGATTAAATTAACAAATTACTACAACAGCTCACCAATGAGATATGTACCAATAGAAAAGCTATTTTCCAACATGCATTTCATCAAACAAAAACTTTTCTCATACTCTGCTAAAAAAGAGCAAAGCGGTTCAAATTGCTATGTTTAAAGCGGAAAACATCCCCAAAATCAATAACTATTTCAGCCAAAAAAGCGCTTAGTTACTCAAATTTCGTTGTATGAAAAGTAGAAATGTCTCAACAGAACATCCTAAACATAAACAAGACAAAAATACCATACATTTATTTGCTATCCAGATATGCTTTCAAAATACTTATTATGTTTTGCATAAAATAACACCTTTATATTATGCTGGAGTCAACTTATTTTCAGAAATTCAGTACCTAAAGGAGGGACGTTAATAGAATGTCTAAATAATTCGTGGCATCAATAAGAATTAACTTTTAGAACAAAATAACCTTACTATTTTTGTAAAATTAATTTACATACAGTAAAAATAAAGTTAAAAACCACAAGAACCCCTCAAGGATTTGTAAAAACAAAGAATTTCGGAAGTGAGAGTTTTTTTTTTTTTTTTGAATTCTAAAATAAAGAACTTACCTTTTTATGGTATAAATCCTCACACTCAGTCTAAAACAATATATCATATGACAATGCTACGTTACAGATGCACACCACGTTGGAGTTAACTTTTAATTAACGTTCAAGTTTGAAGATACTGGCGTTTTATGATGTTTTTACTTCAAAACACAACTACTGAATTTAAACTAACACTAAAACGAGTAAACAACCCAAGTAAGCAAGTTTGAACAGAACTAATACTGCCTTCGGGTTGCTAAACACAGGTTAGTTTCGCCAGGGATGCCATACTTAAAAAATTATCGCCTCATTGGCAAGAAAAATATTTCAGTTTTGTGCAAAAAATCGGATGTCGCCAAATTGGAGGGGAAGGGGTATCTCAATTGCTCTACACATTGCAGTTTAATTGCTCTACACATTGCAGTTCACTCTTTATCCTAATTTATAGAAATAACGAAAACAGTCTGTGTGATATATATTAAAAACAAAATGAGTAGATGAAGCATAAATTTAACAAAATTACAGGAATGCTTTAAATTTGAATTTCCATGATGTCTAAAATGCTACTGCAAAATTTAGGCAAAATTATGTTGAAAGAATTTTCTGAATTATTTTCATGTACTTCACAGATTTTTTTTCTACATGTTTGATTTTTCTTGAACATTCAGCGACTGAAGACAGCAATTTGTGAGCATGTTTCTTATCATCCATTAAGTGAACTGCAGATTTTAATCTTATCCCAAACAAATTCTATTTTAATACAACATCATAATATACATTTTATGAATAATAGTTTAAATGTGCTTTAAGCTATTAGATATTCCCATTTGCACTTACAAAACATAGCCACAGGGCCGGATTTAGGGGAGGGCAGGCGGTGCTACTGCCCCGGGACCTCCACAACAAAGGGGCCCCCACAATAAAATTTTTACAAAATATCCTAACTTTCACGGGTTGAAAATATCGGATATATACATATATATATCAAAATATTCTTATATATATATATATATATATATATATATATATATATCAAAATATCGGATATTTTTGAAAATGTGATGATCTTTTCTAACCCTGATTAGGGACTTCCACTCCTTCATTGCCCCGGCGCCTCCACACTTCCAAATACGGCCCTGCATAGCCACCAAAGTTGCAGGGATGTTGTAGGGCCGGTATGTGTACCAGTATATAGTTTTAAATTTTTCTACCATGCAGAACACCACTTGGGAATATTCAAACAGTTTTTGTCAGAAAATCCTGGTTTTCCTCAAAAGAGATTAATATGTAGTATTTTCAAATCTTAATCCTTCATAAACTAGACCCTTCTTAAAATCTTTCAAAACCAAATTCTAAAAAATATTATTTTAAAATGTGTAACACAGAAATAGTGCAGAACAAAAGAATAGTTGCTATATTTAGCTGCTTATAAAATTGACTGATATTTGGTGTTATTTTTTTCGTTTCAGTATTGTTTAGTAATTAATAAATAAAGCATACCTTTTTAATGCATTAAAATTGAAAGCAATGTTAATGTGTAGCAATCTTACACTAACATTGCATAAGATTCAGTCCTGATTTCAATCAATAGAGCTTCAATAGTTCTCCAACAGTATTAAAATGTTTCCTTTATAGCTTTGAAGCTAGTAAATTAAGATATTTTTCACTAAATGCTGACGTAAATTAGAAGGACTCTATGTGGCTGGTTAACAACCTGTGCTTCAACGTTATATTTAAATATGATACACTACCCCCTCCCCCTTTTTTTGAAAATGCATGCATTTTGTTCATTAAAATCAAACAAAACTAGGTTCATCTCTTTTTCATTCTTATTGTAGTACTAAGTAGTTTTGTCTTCTTCTAAGTAGTCTAGATCTAACCATTTTGAAGCAACCTACCGAGACGACATGACAAAACTTGTCCAAATTAATTCAGGGATAGTTAAATAAATTTTTCTAGAAAGAATAAGTTACTATGTAATGAAAACAACCTTGGTTATAAAATAGTCAAAGCTGATTTTGTAAAGATGAAAATTTACATTGAAATTTGAGTGAGAAATTTTTCATGCATACTCGATTTTCTTTGCATAACTAAAAAAAGGTACCCAAAATAACTAAATACTAAAACATTTCTTTGCATATATATTCAAAACTATCTTTTAATCATGTTACTTTTAAGTATTTTTGTCTGATCAAAAGTTTATCTGCTGATTTTAATAACTACTTGCTTATTGTTTTATGTGATGAATATTTATATTCCAGGACTTACTGCAACTACTGATGGTCTGAGTCATGTGATAACTTCACAGAAGTACATTCCATTTATTTTATCCTACATACGACAAGAGGAAGCAATTCATGAATGTGTTCATCTTGCCTACAAATGCTTAATAAGTATATCAAATCAAGAAAGGGGCGCCTGTGCAATATTAGATGTGGAAAAAGACTTCATTTCATACTTGATAAATAATATTTCAAGTAGCTCAGATTTTATTGAGACAAAGTGTTACATTCTGTCTAACATGTCATCCCATTCTAGCATTGTGGAAGATATTGCTAAGTGTATGTGTTCTTCTGAGGGTACATTGAACAATATGAAGAAATCCTTTTTTAGCCTTGAAAGTTGTGAAAGAAAAAAATATGATTTCTTGGCTTTAGTATTTGCTAATCTTATACGCTTGCCTATTTGCAGGAGGTTTGTATGTATTACCTATAATTATACTCGCAATAATAAACTTGTGTCTTCTTTTATTTGTTTATTGTGACAAAAAAAAACCTGAAGGGGAAAACTAATTTATTATTCTATTTGGAATATTTATATTTTCGGGAAATGGGTGAATTTCAATATTATATATTTATTAACTAGAAAAAGATGTCATTACAGAGAGTAAAAATTAACTGATTATGCAGTGTAAGTTGACCACTCGCAGTGCACTACTTTAGTGGTCAACTCAAACAGGTGGTCAACTTACAGAAGTTGATTTATATGATAAGGACTAATTCTGTGCCTGAAAAAAACAGTCAACTTGGAAAGGTGGTCAACTGCACAGGTTTTACTGTATGTGTTTTCTCAAAAATAGTTAAATGTATAAAAAAAAAATTTCCATTAGAATCAGCTGCCTACTTTACTTTATTAGAAAGTTAACTGTGTTTTAATTTGCTATAGTATATCTCATTGTTACAGCTTCTATATACTTTTCTCAATCTACTGCTATCATTTTCTTTCTGAAATACTTTATTATTATTACTATTATTATTTTTACTAATTAGGAGAAAAATTGGGCCCTTAAAACACTGTTGTAAAATCTTTGTTTTAAATTGAAATGGGAAATACTTGAATCGTTTACCTCCCTTTTTATGGTTAAATCCTGGGAAAGAAGTATTTCTTTCCTTGGAAAATGTAGTTTATTTTAACAGTTTTTACCAGGGAAAGATTATAAATCATGATCACAAGCTTTAACACACAAAGTAATATCATTAATTTTAATGAAACTGTCGTATTATTAATTTTAAAACATTGAAGTAATTTTAATAGACAAATCCAAAATTGTCTTCCATGTTATTTTGAACCAAGTACAGTAGAGTCCCGGTTATCACTCAATCTGTGTTATCCGCCATACCAGTGGCGTTTGCATTTTTCAGTTAACTAACTAATGCAACAAAAATCATTGAAAAAAAGAAAAGTCGAAAATGGCCATGACTTGATTCAGAAGTTGAAAACCATAAATCTGAAAGATCTGACTTATTGGATTGCAAGTTCCTGAAACATTATCATGTCACAAACAATTGCAAGGTAGCGGAATAAGCTATTAGGTAAAGACGTGAAAATGCTGAAAGCAAACTGAATTGAAACCGGGAAAATATTTTTCCCTTAGTGTAACTTATCTATGGATGCAAGTATGCATCTTTGCTTGAAGCAGGAAAGTGACTTTCAGGAGATGACCAGTATGAACTTACGGATAAAGAAGCTGTTGTACTTGTTGACAGTGATGATGCTGAAGTCGTTTGAAGAATCTGAGACTTTTCTGAGCCCCTTGAAGTAGCTCCCAAAGCAGGTGTAAGAATTTTCAAAGCAGTCAATAGCAGCAAGAAGAAATTTGCTGTTGACATTATGATACTCCAGAGATGGCGAAACTTGACAGCAAAGATGCAAGATACATCAGGAAGGCAGATCAAGATCGCTCGTTTTTTCCACTCATCCTCAACTCCTCCATTTAAAATTTGTGATTGTAAATCAATGGCATTAAATTCATTTGTAAATTTATTTTAGTATTTTTGTTTCTTCATTGATATAACCCTATGTATTATATTTGCTTTTCCACCAATTTGCTTTTCCAGTATGGAGGATAACAGGGACTCTACTATGGATGTAAATTTTCATATATCTTTTGAACTGTGTTTTTTATTTTATTTTTATTTTATTTTATTTGCTAATATTAAGATTCTGATGTCCATGTAGCATTAGAAAATTTAATTTATAAATTATTTGCATTGGATAATTTATAATACGAATCTGAACTTATAGGACATATATGTCCCATATTAGTCCTTAAAGGTTTAAAGGCTGAAAGATATGAAACAAATTTTAAAATTATGTAGTTGAAATACAAGTTTACATCATCATTGACCATTAAATAAGTATTAAGTTTATTTTCTTGCAGCTACTTTTCTTTTTTTCATCAAATATCAATGAACTGAATTGAATATTAAGCACATAATTTTTTTGTCAGCTAAGTTTTGAATGACCCCAAACTAGTGATGTGTATCAGTTTGATTTTTAAGTAGCTTATATGTGTTCAACTAAGATGGTTTAATTTGAAACTTTATGCCATTTGTATGTTTCTACATAAATAGATGAATTTATAATCTCTTTTCAGAATTATTTTAGAGGACAAAAATTTTATGGACAGCATTTGTGTATGCTTCAATGCTTCAGAATCTGAAGTGAGACGTATTGGAGCAGCTTTAATGCTCCGGAATTGTTGCCTTGAAATATGTAAGTCAGGTGACTTGAAAGTACTTGCATGTTAATTAATGTATTTATTGTTTATGACCTGAATTTACTTTTATTACTAATTATTGTTTTACCACATCGATTTTCTTTGATCTACCATTGTCATAAAGTTGTCATTTTAAACTGCCATTTTCAACTTTGAAGGCATGAAATGTATCAAAATATTAAGTCAGCGTAAATTAAAAAAAAAGCGCCAACTATAAAGCCTTGGCGAGAGATTGAAAGTGCCAATTTTTGCGTGTGAAAGATGTCTTCTATTACTCACCAAAACTCATTACCAAATTTAGTCCTTTTCTAAAAATTTCAGCAGACACTAAAACTTCATATTTTGATAACGTGGGGCACAAAAGCAAATAATTAATGCATCCAAAAACATGTTTTACTATGCTGTTTTGATTGCTTATTATTTAGATTTTTTTCCTTTTTACAGCATTGTTTGATTTCCTGGTTTACTCAAAACCTGTTATTCATGATCAAATTTACTGCTTTACGGATCATGCTCTTAATGTCCATAATTATCCATAAGTATCCATAATGCTCATGATTACAGATGCTGCTGTTTTTTAATCATTACTTTTAGTAGTATTAAGTAATTCATTTTATTTCACAGCTCATCATGAGAAGTTATTAAACGATTTTGAGATCCTTCCTACAATTTTACTTCCACTTATGGGACCTGAAGAGTATGAAGAAGAAGAAATGGATAAATTGCCTCAAGAATGCCAATATTTAGAAGATTCTAAAGAAAGAGACAAAAGTCCTTTTGTCCGCAGAATTTTAGTTCAAGTCCTAATTTTGGTATATCATTTTACTTTTCTTTAAATTTTGTTCATTTTAATGCTTGCAGTGGCGCAACAAAGGGGGGGGGGGTGAAAACACCCCCAGAGCCATTGGTTTTAACATAAATTGCAAATTCTGATACAGTAGTTTGTTTATGAAAGGGTTGTTTTCATCAAAAAAAAAACCTTCAGAAGGTATTTTTCATCAAAAAACCATCTCCAGAAGTTTTTTTAATCAAAAAAAAAAAAAACCCTCTAGAAGGTATTTTGGATAAAAATAAACCCTTCAGAAGGTATTTCTGGCTGCGCTAGTGAATGCTTGTAATGTAAAAGACTTGTTCATTTTGTTTAAATAGTTCCTTGATTTTTAAAAAGTACTAGTTTTTTTTGCTTTTTTTTTTTAAAAAACTAAACAATCCTAAAAAATGGGGATTATTGAAAAAAGGGGGGGGGGGGGGGGGAATCATACTCATGTATCAGAGTTCGAAAATATCCGATATTTTGATATATATCGGATATTTTGATACATATTTAATATTTTCAATCAGCACAAACTAAAGTCTTCAAAAGAGTAAAGGCATCCTCAAATCACTCTTTATTTTCTTATATTATTATTACAATATGAAGCCTTAAAATTAAAATTTCTTTCATTGTTTATATCTAATATTTTATTTTACGTTTTAAAACAGCCAATGCTAAATTAATTTCATCCATTTTAATAGAATTAATTTAGCATTAGCTGTTTTATTCATTTTTCTTCTGTTAGCTATGTTCACACACTTATATGATTCGGAAATAAAAAATATACATTAGTCAGTGCATAGTTATAAGACATTTCCTTTTATTCTGACCAACGTTTAATATTTAATTAGGCATTTTAATATGAATTAAAATTGTTACATTACGAATAATTTTATGAATTTAAAATAAAAAAGGAATATTATATTACTTTGTTATATTAATGATTTATTAATACATCGTAAAAATATAGTACATTTCTTTTTGATTATTTTTTGTTATAAATCAACAATTATTAATATGATTAATTCTAGCTGCTTCGCCTGGCTTTACATGGTCTACCTCAAAAATAAAAGTTGTGTCAAGTGACGCCTGTTCAACACTCAGGCTTAAACAAAAAAAAAAAGGGTAATATTTTGCTGCAGATTGCGGAAAAATAACCAAAAAGTAAACTTTTAAATCCTCCAATTACAGGAAAATCCTTTGAAACAAAAGCAAGAATTTTACTTGTTTATATTCGAGAAACAAAAATGGTAACAGATCTTTCATTTCAGTGATTTTCTTCTCCCCGCAATAAATTTTAATAAAAGCATTGTTGCAGAAAGTTGAGAGGAAGCACTGAATAATAATTTGAATGGAGAAAGTCTTCAAAAAATAGGGATTTTATGTCGAAATCTAAGTGTCATAATCAATAGTTTTTAATTGATATCTCCGCTAATTATTATCAAAGGATTACGTAACAGGATTACGTATATTAAATAGCCAAACATAAAGACGAGAAGATTACGAATCCATCGATACCTGACTCGATGGTCAGTTCACTGTCGTTCGGGAGAAGTAACTCGGACATAGATGGCTACATATGTACATACATAAATACATACGCTCAGTTTTTAATTATATAAGATATTTTTTATATTCAAAATTCCGTAGTTGAAAAAATAAATATCAAAAATATCCAAACATCATGATATTTTCACAATAAATATCTGATATATATCGGCAAACCCTGCGTCATATTTTTCTTTAAATTTTCACTTGATATTTGTTTTATTTAAAACAAAGAATCTATGTTACCATAGTTAATTTTCTTAATTTTTCTTTTTTTAAGCACTGATTTGGTGGCTACTACTTGGCCTGATTGTCACAGAGTAATCTGAGGCCGGGTTTTGATTATATCTCAGCAACTAGACCACTTAGATACTTCGAGATTTTGCTAAATGATTTACTTAATCATAAGGTACAACTTAACGCTGAAAAATTGAAATTCTAAAACAAAATTATTATTTGGTTAGGATGGAAAACAGCAAATTTCATTTGATTTCTCTATTAAATGTTTAAATATAAAACCCATTGTTACAAATTTTGTTGTCTCGTTACAGTAATGTCAATAGTAATGAAAATTTTAAATCAAGGCTTCTCTGGACGTAAATATTTTGTTTGAAAACAAAAAACTTTATAATAACAGATTTTTTTTTTAAGCACTAAGCACTTTTCATAATGCACTCAAAATGACAAAATAACTTTTCTGGGTCGGAAAGGACAATTTAAGTATTCCTTTAGTTTTCAATTATTCCAAGAAAAAGACTTCTCAAATGAAGAAAAGTGCACTCAAGTCATTTCAAACTAAACTTTCCCATTAAAAAAAAATACGCATGTTTCAACATTCAAATTTATGATTGAAAGCTAGATAATGATAAAACCTTCTCTACATGACTTGAGCCACACTTTTCTTCATTTGAGAAGTCTTTTTCATGGAATAATTTAAAACTACAGGAATACATAAATTATCCTTTCTGACCCAGAAAAGTTATTTGGTCATTTTGAGTGCATTATGAAAAGTGCTTAGTACTTTTAAAAAAATTCTGGTATTTTTACATATAAGGCAACATTAAAAAAAATAATTAATTTCTTGAACATCTATCTAACTTTTTGTGTGATCAATTTCGTTTTGAAGCAGTTCAGTTTTACTGTATTAAATACTTGCACTTATTTCTCGTTTACTCCATTATTTTGATTCCTAAGTTTTTGTTTGTGTATGAAATAGCTATGCTACTCTGAAAACGGGTGGAACATTTTAAAGTCAAGAGGTGTGTATTACGTTGTACGTGAATTGCACAAGTGGGACAAAGATTCACAAGTCATTGAAGCCATTGAACATCTCGTCACATATTTACTAGTAGAAACATATTCTTTGAAAAATCCTGATGGAAGTAAAATTTCTGAAGAAACTCTCTTAGAGGAGTTAAAAACAGACTTCTTAAGTGATTTGCCTGATTTTGTTGTATAAAATGTTTTGTATTAAAAAATAATAAATTTTTGTACTATTTTTCAGTCTTTAAGGTTTTTTATTCATTTATTATAAATTGCTTCTTTATCGATGCATAAATATATTTGCATTATAAAAATATTTCTCTTTTCTACATGTTGTTTGTACACTTTTTTTTTCTCTTTTATTTGATCCTGATTGTTAAACATTCGTTACTTGACGCAACTTTTATTTTCGAGGTAGACTGGAATAGTAGACCCGCAGTTAGTAGTTCAATAAACTTTGCATAAAGTTCATCTTGAGCAGCTTTTTAAGAACTTAAATATGAATCAAAAATCGAAAAGGTATGATACTTCAAAGAGGTACTCAAATTTATGATTTTCTTTGACATTGGAATGAAAAAAAAAAACTGAGTTTTTGAATGACATAGGTCCATCATTTCAAAGTTTTCAAGACCCAATACATACTATAAGGAAAAAAACAATAAAATGCATATACAAATGTATATTTACATTATATTTTTAAAATCCAGGGAGGCAATTGACACCTCCCCGAGCATAGGATTGCGTGTGTTTGCTTTCCGGAGATAGTTGAATTTTATGGCAAATTTCATTCCAATCCGTGAAGCTGTGTCACTTTGTATCACGAACAGAACTTAATGACAATTATGTCGTCGCGATACAGTACTTTAGTGGTAAACTTATGAAGAATGATGACTTTTTTAAAAATCTCATTTCTTACTCAATACGTGCATTTTTTAATTGATTAAAATAATTTTTAACTTGTAAATATATATATATCTTCACACAATATACTCGACAGCATGGTTATCACATCCTGAGACTGCAGTTTCATTCTCAGGATATGATAATGTCTCGTATATTGTGTGTAGTTCTGCCTTAGCACTGGCTGGGGGGGTGGTAACTCATTGCAAAATATATATATATATATATCTTACTCGTTATGGAAATTTACTTTTTTGATATGAATAATTCACGAAAATCCATAATAGTTAAAATATAGCTTAAATTTTTCACATAATTTTCTCAAGTGCAGTTAACTGCCAGGATAAACAATTTGTCAGTAAAATACAATTGACTCTCTTTAACAACTTTCAAGGGACCACAAAAAATCGTCCTTAAGTAGAAAACGTCCTTAAATAGAATGCTTTTAACACTACAGTGGACCATCTGGGACCGTGAAAAGCCGTCGTTAAATAGAAAACGTTGTTAAATAGAGCGTCGTTAAACAGAGAGTAAACTGTAATTCCTTGTCATGTGGTGCATTTTCTTCAACTTATGGCCAGCTCAATGTTTTTTTAATTGAAATCATAGATATCTGTATCCTTTTTGAAGATGTCTGGATGCTAATTAGAGGTATAAATCATTAGGGTTTGTCCATATAAATAATGCCACACTTTTTTCAACATATTTGACAATAATTCTCCTGCATTTTTTTGTCCTCTTGGCGCTCTTCATCTTACCTCTCCACTAACCTTGTATCATGTCACGCTATATTATAAACATACTGTTGTAAAAATGTTTTTATTTCAACCAAAATGTGTGATGTCACCAGTGGCGTACCTAGCATGGGTGACACCCAGGGCGGTAATTTGTGGTGTTCGCCCCCCCCCACCCCACCCCCACTCATAAAATGCAAAATAGAGATATTTTTATGTTCTATGTAAACATGTAGTTCATACAATATTCAGAAACAAAATTGGCTGCTTTTAGAAGGAAATTTTAAGTTTGCTAATGCACACACAAAAAAAAAAAAACTTAAAAAATATGAAAACTTTTTATATAACATGCCTAGACGCCTCTGTGCAGGGCCACCGTTAGGTAAAAAAAATTAAAGGAGGTATGAAATTAATTGCTTTTCAATTATTTCAAAACAGAGGGGAAAATAATGGGTTTCAGTTCTTTCTTTTTGTTTAAGAGGAAGTAACTACTAAGTATCGACAGTACAATCCTTGTGATGAGTTTAATAATCACTCAATAATGCAGAGCGAAGTTAGTTAATTTCTCCCCCAGAAAATGTTTCAAATTTGTAGTCTTAAAAATGCATTTTAGATGAGCTATGATAATGTTTGATGTATTGAGGAAGTAGAATTTCCTTGTGGTGATGGAACTGCGTTTGATACAGTAAATATAATTTAAAATATTAGGGGAAGTTTTTTGAATTGAAGTGTCAAACAATTGAAGTGTTTTCAAAAACTTGCAATTCCACTTTGGGTGTGACCCCCTATAGACGGGTGACACACGGGACGATACCACTGATGTCACACTTCTTATTACATGCACCCTCTCTCTTCCTTGTCACAAACTGTTACATTATCCTGAACCCTCCTCTCACCTCTCAAAGCGTGACATCATTCTTAGACGATTTCTTAAAGCTTTAGAACTATCTACAGCTTCATCAAAAGTTAAGGGGTCTTTATTTTTACCTTTTTTTACTACGCTTTGTGATGATACCTCTTGCGGTATATCTCTGAACTTTCTTCATCTTTGTGCATAATTCATTGTCAAGCTAGAGAAATATTACTTACTGAGCAGCTTTTATTGAATATTTATTGGAAAAGTCTGAACATCATCCATCAAACTAAATTCAACTATTTTTTCATATTTCTTCTGCAGCTTAAATTTGGTTGTATAGTATAAATCAGAATTAGTTGGTGAAAGAAATTTTTTTCAGGCATTGAATAGATAGCAATTTGCATCAAGATTTAAAAAAAAAAAAAAAAAAAAAAGAGAGAGAGAGAAGGAGAATAAAAGAGTTCTTACCAGGCAGGGGTGATTGTGTTCCGGTATTTTACCGAATTTCCGGTATTTTCGGACGTATTTCCGGTATTTTTATGTCCGAAAATACCTGACCATTATGCTCAATAAGAACTCATCTTAAAGTTTTAAAATAATGTATTTTTTAACCATTGCCCTGGCATATATTAATATATCTTCTTTACAAACAAGTTTGAGCTTGTGTAGAATTTTTCACATCAATTTACTCCTATGCTTTTTATCATTTTTAAAATGACATTTTTTTTTTTTTTCCAATTTACTATTAGATGATTTTTACAAAATTTACAATGCTGTTTGGACTCCACTGGATTGAAGTAGAGTAGTTTGGACTCATAATATCTTAACTGTTTTTCACAAATCATTTTTACTTTCTTCTATATCTAACTCATAGAAGTGTAGTATTCATGACAATTCTCGACTTTGTGTGCTTAATAGATGAATCATTTTGACGATTTCCAAAAACATCGAGTTTTGTGTATGTGTGTGACCAATTTTTCGGTGATAACCTGTTTACTCCCTTACCATTATAAAAGACCGTCATAAATTTTGTTTTTAAGGCTCGATTTCAAAACAATTTCTGCGGCAGAGCCGTGAATTTCTTTCTTCAATCCCATTCAAAAGTCATCTACAATAGAGTTTCTAGATGCTCAATTTCAAAAACTGCCTGTGGATGGCCCCTGAACCTCTCATCTCATTAATATTCTCAAAGATCGCCTAAAATTGCCTTTTTAAAGATACAAGTTCGAAAATTTCTGATTAAGGTCCCTAACCTCCCCTCCTGCTCTCCGCAGTTCTCGCAAACATCCTAAAAAATAATCTTAGAATTCGTTTAGGGCTTAAATTCTGAAACATGTCCGGAGAAAAGCTTCCGAGAACTCCCTCCCCCCCCCCCCTTTTTTTTGCAATATCATCGAAGGTCGGTAAAATTGCGGTTTTATAGCATCGATTTCGATAAACTGCCAAAAGATGGCATTCAATTGCGTTTTCAGCACATAAAAGCTCAAAAAATCCTGCCCTCCTCGCCTAACACGATTGAACATTTGAAGACAATCTATAATTGCGTTTTTGAAGTTCCGATTTCGAACAATTGCCGCGGAAGAGACATGGAACTTCAACTTAGCTTAACATTACCAGAGATCGTCTAAAACTGCATCCACAGAACTACAATTTCAAAACAGTTCGAAGAAAGGACCCATGAACTCCCTTCTTCCCATCCTTACTGAAGATTGTCTACAACAGTGCTATTGGAGTTTTGATTTCGAAAAATTGAAGCAAAGGGCCATCAAGACCGAACATTACTAATGACTCTCAAAAACTATGGTGTTAGAAACAAGTTCCGTGGGAGAGCTTCCGAAAACTCCCCCTCCTAACATCATCGAAGATCGGCAAACTTGCGTTTAGGAGCTTTAGATTTGAAACATTGACCGCCATCTAACGTTGCCAAAGACTGCCTACAATCACGTTTTCAATTCTTTAATTTCAAAAAATTTTCAAACATAACCGAAGACAATCCACACTTGCGTTTTTTAAAGGCCTCAATTTCGCAAAATTGCCGTGGAAGGGTCCACAAGCCCCTCTGCCTAACATTACCAAATATCGTCTAAAACAGCGTTTTTAGAACTACGATTTCAAAGAAGTTCCTCCCCCCCCCTCACTAACATTACCAATCATTGTCTGAAACTGCATTTTTAGTGTTTCAATTTCGGAAAGTTACCCCGAGAAGGACACGAAAACTTTCATCTCTCTAACATTACTAAAGATGGCCTAAAACTGCATATTTAGAATTACAATTTTGAAAAAATTCAAATCCACAGTCAATGAACTAACTCTCTTTTCCTGACATAATCGAAGCAATCTGCAATTGCATTTCTAGAACTTCAATTTCGAAATATTTCCGCGGGAGGACCACCAAGCCTCTCCTCACCCTAAACATTATCGAAGATCGTTTGAAACTACAATTTCAAAATTTTTCCGGGGGCGAAAACCACAAGAAAATTTTATTTCTGAGTTTATATAAAACGTATCGACAGCGTTCTTATCGCTTAGATCTAGTAAAAAAAATTTCCCAAAGCAAAATCTGAATCCACTGTACAGGGTGTAACGTTGAGGCTTTCAGGGTAGATAGAGTACACCTAGACGATGGGAAATCATATAGCAATGTATGGTCGGAAACGCTTTCCTGACGCGATAGTGACGGCACAAAGTACAAGAAAGATAGGACATAAATAAGAGGAAAAAATATGTCTGTTATTTCTAATGCAGCAAAAATGCTGAAAAGTTTTTGTCTGGTGTACTCACACGATAGACGTCGTTACGTAAACCGAAGCGTCAGATGACGGTGCATACGCACACGCGGTTTTTGTTGCCGCATTCGCTTTTACGTTCGAACTTCAATGCGCCGGAGATGTAAGGCGTGCATCACGGCCAGGGGGCGTAATTTCGAACACCTACTTTGATGACGATCGTTAGCTCCTTCATGCTCTTTTTTCTTAGTTTTTTACTGTACTAAGGATAAAAAACATGTTTTCTTCTCTTGTTCGTGTCTTGTCTTTTTGGTGATTTGTGTTGTCACTACCGCGCCAAGAAAGCGTTTCCGACCATGCATTGCTATGTGATTTCCCATCATCTAGGTGTACTTTATCTGCCCTGAAAGTCTGTAAACGCTGTACTGTCACACCCTGTATAGCTCTATTTTAAAATATATTAGGGAAAAAGGTGGGATGAGCACTTGCTAAAACGCATACCCCTCTTAGTTTTTTGCTCGCACAACGGCCCTGAAAAATTTAATACAGTCGACTCCCGCTACAACGCGATCCGACTTACGCGAAATGGCTATAATGCGATTTTTTCAACAGTAAAGAATTTTTGAGCTAGCGCGAATTTCTCGCCCGCAACATGAAAATTTTCGGAAGGGAACCGCGGTGTGTAAGTTTTTTTCGTGAATGGACCTTCATCCCTTTAGCATCACCGACAGCAGAAGTACCCACAATCGCTTATACAAATAACTACTTCTCATTTTCCATTAATTTTTTTTTCATTCTAAATACGAAAGTTAACGACACCTAAGAGCGCTGTTTCATCTAAAGTTGTTGAAGATAGAAACAAAAAGAGAACGTTTCTCTGACAATTAAAGAAAAGGTAAAGCTTCTCGAAAAGCTGAAGCTGAACCAAAAAGTGCTTCGAAGGGTAGCACAACAATTAGGTATGACGGTATGAGTGAATCTTCCATACGTACAATTAAAAGTCAAGAAAAGGAAATCCATAAAAGTTCACCGAGTAATAGTATCCAAGCAAAATGCAAAAATTATGAAAATGGAAGCTGCTCTTTATTGTAAATTAAAGAAACCAGGAAGAGGGGTAATGCCTTAGATGGAAACTTTATAAAAGAACCAATGAAGCAACTGTATTAAAAATATATTAGAATAACGGTTTGATTACGCAGCATAAATCATCATCATTTTCACTTTTTTTAAGTTACAAATATCATTACTGAATCAACTGTACAGTACAACTATAGGGCATTTGTTTTCCTTACTACATGCTGTCCGTACGGTACTGGTTTATTTTATGTCTTTCTTTCCCATTGATCATTGTTTTAGTCCATCATAGCAGCATTTTATGTTGAATAAAACGGTTTAAAAAAATACAAATAAAAATTCAGTTCTTTAAGTAAAAACATTAATGTATAGTTAAGAAAAGGTTTTTAACTGTTTAAGGTTAGTGTTTACAAATGTCTAAAATGATTGGTTATCTTTATAAAAGTTTTTACATATACCCTTTTCCACAACGCGAAATTTCGACTTACGCGAGGGGTCTTGGAACACATCCCTCGCGTAAGTCGAGACTCGACTGTATTATCATTATCTTAACTGGGAATTTTACGTAACTTAAAAATTTTGTTTGGACAGGCAGCAAATAGAACGAATCTGGTAGCCGCAACACTCAAAAAAGTTCCGAGCTAACGGCAAAACTTGGCGAGATCGTAAATTTATTGATTGCTTGTACTTGTATTTGCAATCGTAAATGTAAGCAGTTTGTTTTCGCATTTGTTGTAACTTTATTTTCCTCAAGCAACTCTAATTTTTGAATTTCTTTCAGATATTATTTTGATTAATTCAGAAAATTATGTGAATTTAATTGGAACTTTGTGACTCTAAAAAGTGTTATGTTTAACCTAATTTAAAAACAACAGAGTTGGGATTTTTTTGAGGGGGGGGGGATGGATTTTGCGCCATTGAGTTTGGGGGGGGGGATGGGCACCCCCGCTCTAAAATGACGGGCCTGAAGGGTTTCACGGAACAAAAAGTTTAAGAACCTCTGATCTACATCAAAGTAAATCTAATGCAATAAAATTACACTATTTGTTTTTCTTAGTAATTTAATTCATAGCCATAACTGGTGAGGAAAAAAAAGCAGTCCGAGAATAATAAATCGAAGTTTATTAAATGTCTTTAAAAAATACACGTTCAAGCAGTGCTGTATAGGGGATGGGAGGACGGACACCATCCCACGAAGTATTTGTTTTTTTATTATAAAAAAAAGTAAATGTAATATAAATTGGTTTCACCCCCCCCCCCCCTTTTGGTTGGTCCCTTAACTAAGGGTTTCCCAAATTTTCCGATTTGCAGCACCGTTTGAAGAACTGGGATTTTCTTACGACACCTAGTCCATCTATTATACACTGCTTGACAATTGCTAAGGAACAATTACGTTTTCTGGAATAGTTAAGAATAGATAATGATTAAAGAAACAGAACGAAATATATATTTAGTAGGGAGGATGTGCCTTTACTATAAGTACAAAATAATACAGATATTACTGCATTAATTAAGTAAAAACTTAAAAATAAAAAAATAATCCACTTAGATTATTTTCATACAACACCAAAAAAATGATCTAGGTCAGAATGATGGAGACATGAGTACTTTAATATTACGTATGATTACCAGGGACACTGATGCACAATTTACATCTGTTTTCCATACTCCCACTAATTATTGAGGAGTGTTTGGGGAATGTTTTTCCCCACTCATCTCCCAATGCGGATTTGAGTTCTTGTACTGTTCCGGGAGGGACGGTTCTTCGCGCAACACGTCTGCCAAGAGCCTCCCAGGCAAGTTCAATTGGATTTAAGTCAGGAAAGTAAGCAGGCCACTGCATACAGAGAATGTTTTCACTTTGCAGCGTGTCTGACACTTCAATGCTCCAGTGTGGCCGTGTATCGTCGTCCGTAAAGAGAAAATCTGGACCGACAGCCCCCCTAAAAAGACGAACATAGTCCAGCATAACATCTCTGCAATACATTAGCGACGTATCGCTTTCTTATTCAAAAATGTGAAGCTGTGTTCTGCCATTGTGCATGATGCCTCCCCACACCATGACGCCTGGGCCATACCGATCACGTTCGAAAACAAATTTTTGTGCATAACGTGTTCCACGCTCTCTCCACAGTAGTTGGTGACCAGAATCACTTGTCACACTGAAACGAGATTCGTCAGAGAACATCACTCTAGACCAATTTTGATGATCCCACCAACATGTTCACTGTTAAAAATTTTCCGTAAAATTTACGGTAATTGTTACTGGCATCCATGTTGCCAGTCACTATTACCGTAAAAATCAAATGTTACTGCAAAATTTTACGGTTTCCTCAGTAGGCCACAGCAACCAATTGGAGCTGGGATCGCTTATTTTTCCGGTATAAATTACCGTAAAAATCAGCGATGCGTTAAGTCCGCCATTTTACAGTAACAATTACCAGAAAATCTTCCTGAATTTTTAACAGTGTTCCTTAGACCAGCGTAATCTCTCTCGACGATGGCGTGGTTGAACTTGGAAGCAATGTACGGGCTTCCGTGCATACAAACCGACATTATTTACTCGCCGTGAGATGGTTCTTGCAGAAACATGCGTACCGGTAGCGGTTGTTAGATTTGCAGCTATATCTGTCCAAGACTGAAATTTCTGTCCCTTTTTGCCACGAGGGCTACATAGCGATCCTCTAAAGGTGTGGTGCTCCTACCACGACCCCCGGCATGCTTTTGCAAAACATTTCCACCTTCAGCGGTTGTCTTTAATCGGGAGATGGCACTTTTTGATACACCCATTGCAGCAGCCACAGTGGTGACACTTTGACCTGCTTCCAGTCGTCCAACCGCTAGTCCACGATCGTAGATACTCAAATGATGTCTTGCTGACATTTTACTCTTAAGTATTTCAAGAACCAGACAGAATTTCAGAGAAAAACCTTTTTTAACATCCAGCACTATTTTTGTTAAAAACCAAACAGCGTGAATTTACGTGAGCGTGTAGTATGCATTGTCTTTTACACAGATAACGAGCCTTGGTCTACCACGCCATCTGAACTTGAATTTATTTCCATTGGCCAGGTGGTTGAGGTACAAATTTGTATAAATCACTTGTTCCTTAGCAATTGTCAAGCAGTGTATACATATTGTTACAAATTCTGTAAATAGTAATTAATGTAATAACGTAACCTGTAAATAGTTTCCCGTAATGAATATACAACCCCTTTACATTCGGCTAAAGTATACGATCCCCCTATTTCGTTTTTTTTCATTGATAAAATTTGATAACGGTCTACGCATTTCGAGAAGCATTTGGAAATTTGTAGAATATTTAAGAGATTTCTTCCGATGTTTATAAAAGCGTCCCGCTGGATAAAAAGTTTAGTTTCGATTGAGAATTCGAACTGAGAGCGTTATTTGCTCTGTTTATTGCGAGGCATTTCGCTGTGTTGTTTTCGTATTTGAAAGTAAATACGTGTGTAACCGTTGAGTTTACGGTGTTGAGTGATACTTGTTTAATTGCCGATGATGAATTTAGCAGTTGTTGACGATCTTCCCTGTACATAGTGTAAATAAATTTCCTGTATTCTTAATCAAGAACTGTGTCGTCCTTTCAAGAAAGTTGGAAGTCTCGCCGGATCCGTTACAATATGTATTGAAACATTGAAAACTTCATGGTACCAATCGCCTCAACTAACGACACCCAGTACGGGAACCCCTTGAATTTTTACCGCTTATACTTCTGTGAAATGTTTAAGTGGTAAAAGCGGAATTAGTTCTTAAAATAGTACGCATTTTTTGGTCTAGTTTTCTTATTAGTCTCAGGGGTCTAATAAGGGTCTCAGAGCCTCACAGTTAAAAAGAGTCGAGTCGCTAAATTTTAGAATTCTCATTCGAATTCTGTTCAAACTAGCATATTATACTATACATCATCTACAGATCGGGGTCGGGGGGAGGCACAAGAGGGGGAGGATTATTTATTTATTTTTTGACTTTATTTATTTAAATTGATTTATTTTTAATTCAAAATGTTTATTTTATTTTATTTTATTCTGTTTATAGTTTATTTCATTTATTTATTTTCTTTGTGTGTGTGTGTACATGTCATTCGGCGTAGCACAGAACTTTTCAAATAAAATAATAATAATAAATAAAAAATAAAAAATATTTTTAAAAACAAATTAAATAAAAACATTTAAAAAGTTAATTGAATAAAAAATATTTTTAAAATTTAATAAAAACAAAAAAGGAGAGCTAAAAAACAAAAAGGGAAAGAGGGTTGAGATTTTTTTTTGGGGGGGGGGGATTTTCGTCATTTAACTTGGGGGGGGATGGGCACCCCTCCTACAGATGATAAAAAAATTCTTTGCAAATTGGCATCCTTATTTGCACTGGATCCAAATCCTAGGTATTTGGAATATTTCACCCTGATGGTTACAATACGCTTTCTACATTCCTTGAAAAAAAAAAAAAAGAATGTTTTAGTAATAAATCAATTACTTAGAACAAAAGAATTTTTGTTTAACCGACAAAGGCATTTTTTCTTACACATCATTAAATCGTAACAATCGAGATCATTAGAAAGCACCATGAATAATTTTGAAATCATAAAGAAAATCAATTTCAAATAGCATCCGGCGGATAATTTATCATACTCACGTTCATTAAAATGAACACTTGCTATTAGTTGTGCTCTTTCATATTTTTCGTGTATCTTTGAAACTTAATCATCGATCAACGTTCGATTAGAACTTGTTTTTTCTCGTTTCAGTGAAAAAAAAAAGAGAGAAAAAGAAATAGCAATGCAACAAAGAAGTTGCCTCCATCAGTCAAAAATACTGCTTTTAGTCACTAAAGTAGATAGAATGAGCAAAAAGAAAAAAAAAAAGACAATAAGCACGAAAAATCTTTTATTTTCAAAACGTTTAATTTTCAATTCTTTTAAATGTCCGATATTTCAAACAAGGCGTGGTCTTTATGACGTCACAAGTTATGGCACCTACTCCACTGGCGGGCTGAATGCTTACGCTTGCTGTCTACCACGTTTCTAGCTTGCGATAATTCACAAGCGAATTAAATATTGCTTCCTACACGCTTGCTATCAACCATGTCGTTGCCAGTACATGTGAGTAAAAATGCGAATTGAATATTTCGCTCTGCGCTAATGGCATCAGTGAATGGCATAACATCACTTGTGATGTCATGTGCAGAAGCGTGAGAAAAGAAATTGAATCTGCGTACCGAATAAAATATTTTTTAAAAAATATTAAACTTTGTCAAATTGTTTAAAAAATGGTAAAATCCATGTTTTTAAGCATGCTCTTTCAGAAAAAAATGCTTTTAAAATTTCGGGAACAACCTCGTTAAAAGCAATTAACAATTTCACCACAAAGCAGAGGTCTGATCTTAAATTTGTGTCTCGTTGTTGCTCCAACCGGATCATTTATATTTTCCACACGCAAAAATGAATTAAAAAAAAAAAAGAAAAAGAAAAATGTAGACTTACCTGGTTTTTGCATCAAGGAACTCAATTCTAAGCGTTTTAGCTTGCTTTAAACGTTACTTTTTTGAACTTCTCATATTCTTTTAAAAATAATTACTTTCCCCATTTCGAATCGTAATATAAATTGAATGTTCGTTCTTTTTTCATAGGAAGAATACTTTTCAGCTAGTTGTTCATAATTTTATCCCATAAAAAAGGGAGTGTCAGATATATTTTTTAAAAAGTAATTCTCATTCACATAACTTAACTCGGAGAGCATTTCAGAAAACAAATGCTGCTTTAAAACAATTTATTCAATGGAAGACATTTTGAAATAAGTTGTTGCAACCAAATTATCGATTACTCGGCGGTTCAAACTTGTCTCTCATTGAGATTAACTTTATGTGTTAACAGTGTAACAGTGGTCATGATCTGCTTAGCAATTTTTCATTCGAAAACTGAGAGGTAAGAATTAAAAATATTCAGTTTCTTAATATACAGTAGAACCTCTCGATAAGAGCCATTAAGGGGACCAGAAAAATTGTCCCTGAAATAGAGGTGTCCCGTCGTCATTAATGGGGACTGGGCGACGTTAAATATGCTCGTGGTCTCAATGTCCTCCAAGTGAAACGATACCTCTGGGGGTGCTAGTACTAGGTAGCTATTAGCTCCTGGACTAGTTCAAAATTCTCACTAACTGTTCGATCCGGTGATGGTGCTGCCATCTATCGGTATATAAAATAATGGAGGCAAGGCACTTAGTATGCAGTCCTCGACATAAATACAGTTGAAGTCAGTTGTGACTCTTGAATAGAATAGAATAGAAATAGAGGTGTCGGGCCGTGGTAGCCCGATCGGTAGAGTGTCGGATTCGGGGCCGGAGGGTCCTGAGTTCGAACCTCGACGGTCGAAGATCCACCGTCGTCATTAAAGGGAACTGGGCGACGTTAAATATGCTCGTGGTCTCAATGTCCTCCAAGTGAAACGATACCTCTGGGGGTGCTAGCACCAGGTAGCTATTAGCTCCTGGTCTAGTTCTAAATTCTCATTAACTGTTCGATCCGGTGATGGTGCTGCCATCTATCGGTATAAAAAATAATGGAGGCAAGGCACTTAGTATGCAGTCCTGGACTTAAATACAGTTGTAGTCAGTTGTGACTCGGAATCGAATCGAATAAATAGAGGTGTCCCTTCTTCGGAGATTTATGAAATGATGCATGCAGTATATTATCTCAGTAATTTCGTAAAAACCAAATCCTATTAACTTTTAGTATAAAATGCTAAAAATGATTAATGTATACTGAATACAAATCAAAATTATACAAATTTTAAAATTCATCCTTTTAATAATTAAACTTGAATCAAAAATTTGACAGTGGTAAAGTTTTGTAGCATACATGAATTATTTGAAGTAATTCCTCACATGGACTTGTTTAATTTCAGGCAATTTAAAAGTAAGTACAATATAAATTCCAAACAGCGCTCACATTTGAAGTGTATATTACACAAAAATATTTATAGGTCGTTGACTATTCATTGACTGTTAGCCTACTCGAATAAGTTGCTGAGAGGAGAAAACACGCATGTAAATTTTAGCAAAAATTTTACAATACGTCATATTACTACACGTAAAAATTTCACTACTAGTTGAATTTGAGATATTTAAGTTCCTGTAAATTCAATACTTTGTATACATTTACACATTATTTTTTGTAAGTTTTCTCTGTAACTGTCCCTTAAATAGAGTGTCCCTTATTCAGAGGCAAATACATGGAGGTCCCAATTCAAAGGGACTGGAACAACAAAAAATGACCCTTAAATAGAGGTCTCTCTTATTCGGAGGTGTCCCTTAAAGAAAGTTTTACTGTAATCTTAATATTACAACTAGTGATTGCAATACCAGTATTTCGAGCAATTTTGCAATTCCAGAATACTGGTATTTACTGAGGTAAAATAACAGTATGTTCGGTATTAGCTGAAAATAAAAAAGTTTCATTTGAAGAATTTTTAATTTAACTTAAATATCTACTTATCTCTTTATATTAAAAAAGTAAGGTCAAAGAAGATGTTGAAAGGAAGTGTGTGGCGGGCCTGCGTCCAGGAGACCCCATAGCACCTACATCCTTGAAATTTTGTACAAAATTACTTCAAGTCCCGGTGATTTACACCTGGGGTTTTGTTTTTTAAAATTCGAATTAGTTCTTTTGTAATTAATTTTTTTAGCTCAAATTTCGCTTAAATTGCCTATTATTGCTTATTAAAGGGGTGAAAAATTTACTTGCACATATTAATATTATATATCGTTGGAAAGGGTAGAATTTTCCGCGTTCTACGCAATTTGTTCAATTCTCTAACTTAAATACGGCGGGAGTTATTTGCGTTTTTAGCTCGAACTTTCTTAGGCTTAGCTAAAATTTAGGCACTACTTTCTTCATTAAATCTAACAATAAAAAGTGAAGGAATTGTCCCACAAAGCTTTCTTTTTGACACCACCGGAAAGAGCGGCTTTTTTAAATCCAGATCTAATTTGACCTTCATTCGAAAAACTTAGCTTCTATCTCCAAAGAAAAAAAAGTTACAAACAGTTTTAATGAAGTTCGAAAAATCTCAATTTCCCTCAAATTATTGATGTTTTATTTGGCGTTGCCATAGTTACGTCTTTTCGATTCGTTTGTTTATTCTTTCTTATTCACAAATTTTAAAGGTTTTGAGTTTGACGGAAAATCTTAGGCTCAACTCAATTCAAGCCCCGAGCTAAAGAGCAAAATATATTACAAGAGAAGACGAATATAAAAACGACTTTTTAAACGTACACAACTGCAGTTTTGCAATGCTCAAGAGCCTCTTAGACATCAATTCACTAATTAAACCACTTTCGCTTAAATGAATGACTGAATTTGAAACTCACTGTTTATAGGACTTTTTTCGATATAAAGCAGTAATATTAGTCGCGGTTATTATTTGAGTTGCGTATAAGTACTTATATAAAATAAACATAAAATTCATTCCGTCTGAATAAAATTTTTTGTAATCAGTGACCAAGTAAAGCAATTTCTGAGCCAGATAATGTTACCCTGGAGATGAGCAATTAATTGCCCACCATTTAAGACTTCTCTTTTCTTACTCTTGTCGTAACTTTCCTCAAAATATATATATATATATTTTTTTTTTAATAAGGTGGTTTCCAAGTAACGTTCTTAAAATCAAGTGCTAGCTTCATATTATAATGAAAAAAAATGTTTTCCCCTCCAGTAATCAAAAGCATGATTTCCTTATTGGGAAAGTACATTTAATTTTTTTCGCATCAAAAGTGTGAAACTGCCGCTCCCAACAAAGTGCCGCCCGAGGCGGACCGCCCCCTCCGCCAAGGGCGCCCATTGGCAAAATTGTTAGGGGGGGGGAGCTCAGATACTTTCCCCATGGTTTAGCTGGATATTTTCCCCACGGAAAGACAGATTAGAGTCATTAAAATTGGGAATTTTAAAGAACTTATTCATTGGAGAAAAAATGTGTTTACATTTTAAAATGAAAAGAGTACTAAAAGCAAGGAAGTTCTAATTTCTAAGGGGGACTTGATCCCCCACTTGCCCCCCTATATGAGCGCCCTTGCCCTCCACCCCACCCTAACTACGCCACAGGGGGAGGGGGGTCGGAATTTCATTAGTTTAGTTCTATGAATGTTGTGGAGGGGAGGGGGCCTGGCGACCAAACTGCCAAGGGGGAGTGGGGGAGGGGGAAACAAATCCTGTATTTGCCACTTCCAGAAAGCTAGAATTTTGAAAGTGCCTAAATTTATGTTTAACATTATAGAGACCAGCCTTTTTTTTTCTTCTACAATCATTGTGGAAATAAAAATTAAAAAAAAAAACATTGATCATAAATAAGATATCTCAAGCATCTTGAGTCATTATGAAAATATGTACGTGCACACACACACACACTTTCACGAGCTGTTTAGTTGGGGAAATCGGGGTCGTTGTTGTGAAAAAGGTTGGGAACCACTGCTCTAGACTCTAGACTTGACTTAATTTGAGGCAGTGAGAAGCAATGCGATGTTAGTGGACTAAAGTTTCGAGTAAATCGCGTTTAAAGTTCAGATCCTAGGTATTCTTATATATATATATATATATATATATATATATATATATATATATATATATATATATATATATATATATATATATATATATATATATATATATATATATATATATATATATATATATATATATATATATATATATATATTCCAAATCGAAATTCAAATTTCAAGAAGAGCTTAGTTATTTAAAATTAGAGGAATAAGTGAATTCACTTTTATTAAAAGCATTTTTAAAAACTGATAAAAATCCACAGAAAATATCTTAAAGCACACAAGTAGCATAAGTGCATAAAATGAAAGCAATTAAAAAATACAAACACTTCATGAAAGAAAAAAATGAAAACAATATTTTACCGAACTCTTATGGCAAAGTTTGCTTCACTCAATAAAATTTACCTAAAATGAAATTAATGTAACATAACAAAAAATTGAAGAAGGCATGTGCATAACTTTGTATTTTCGTAAACAACATATGAGGCAGCGGCATGTAGTAGACATTTTCAAGTTTTGAGTAAAACGCATTTAAAGATAAGATCCTAAGCTTTCATTGAAAAGTTTTTCTAAATCATGCTGTATAACAGCACCTACCAAGGCTACTGGTGCTATATCTTGTCCCAGTCCACCTACCATTTGTACTGGTTATCTCCAAATTTTTAATTTTGTCACTTACATCCCTTTGCTTCTCACTGCCTCAATTATTAACGTGTATTAATGTATTTTAAAAGAGAGAAACTTTGAACGAGAAGGATACTGAATACAATTATTTTCAGTAAAAAAAACCTTTGAACCGAAGACTTTTCCGAGGTAAAAAAAAATCTATGCATACTCGTCAACTTCTATTTAATACTGTAGTTGGTTGGCTGTAGCTGAGAGAGAACGCAGGAGGACGCCCCCCCCCCCCCGAAATATTTGTTTTTTAATTCTAAAAAGAATGCAAATGGATGTAAATTGGTTTCAAAAAAACCTTTCCTTTTGGTGAGGCCTCCTAAACCCCAAGGTGAGTTCCTACAAACACTTTTTTTACATACTACATCACTGTCTGGGGGCACGGCAATGCCCCCGCCAAGTCGAGCGCGAAGCAAACACTGCCGTACCATCTTTTACTGGAACCATTTCGCCTCATTTTCAGGCCCCTATTCGAGATCGTTCTGATGAGACCAGAACGCAGAAATTTTCGTCATCCAGTAAGCTATAATCACATACTTAAAATCCGAAATTTCAAGTCTGTAGGTCATTTAGTTCTGAAGTTAAGCGAAAGCAAAGTTTCGCATTTATGACACTCACTCACTCACTCACTCATAATCGTCAAAATAGAACTAGTACTTCCCATAAACTCAGAGAGATGAAATTTGGTACAAAGTTAGGGTTTAATGGCCACATAAAGGGAAAACTATAAAAACTAGGCTAATCGAAGATCTGGAGTGACCCTGATTAGAAAACACAAGAGCACAACCAAACTATTAGAGATCGACATACCGCCTTTACAAAAAATATTCAACTTGGTGGGCCGCTTCATTTGATGTCAAAAATCGAAAGTCTGAAGTATCTAATGAAGAACCCTCAGCTGTATTAGAGATATGGTAATGCCCCCTTCTACTCTTTGTACATAAAAAAATCGACTGTCATTGCAAAAGTCCAGCGTAGTGGGACACATCTTCTAATTTGATTTAGCCTAACTTTAGTCTACTCGAATATTACACAAATTAAATGTTTCTACAAAAAGAATTGAAATCCCACCAAAAACATTTTGTAAAAAACTATCCAAGTCTCGATGGAGCTGCTTGTTTATCTCTAAAAAGTAATGAAATCTAGACAAAGTCATGACAAGTCGAAGGTTCCTTACTGCGATTTCTTTATTGTTATAGTTAATGTTGTGTGACTTGGCCATTAAAGGGTACACAAGGGTACGAAACCTGGTGCTCCATGACACGATTGCACCAATCTGTCGCCAGAACCTCTACCCATTGACGATGGAAAATTGCCACTTGGAAAACGTGTAAACAAAATTGACTTGTACCCACTAACGTATAAAGAATGTTTAACGGCCAAGTCACACAACATTAACTATAACAATAAAGAAATCGCAGTAAGGAACCTTCGACTTGTCATGACTTTGTCTAGATTTCATTACTTTTTAGAGATAAACAAGCAGCTCCATCGAGACTTGGCTAGTTTTTTAACCGACGAAAAAACGGAGGAGGTTCTCAATTCGACACGTATATATTTTTTTTAATGTATGACCACGCATAACTTTTTACAGAACAGTCTGATTTTGATAATTCTTTTTTTATTGGAAAGGGTATACCCCGAAGGTGGTCCCATAAAAATTTTGAAAAAAAAAATCCTACCCTAAGGGTGGGAAAAGGGGGTTGATTTGTTGTTCACTCACAGATTTTTAATGTATGACCACACATAACTTTTTACAAAATAGTCCGATTTTGATAATTCTTTTTTTATTGGAAAGGTTATACCCTGAAGTTGGTCTCATATAAATTTGAAGAAAAAATTCCTACCCTAAGGGTGGGAAAACAGGGAGATTTGTTGTTCACTCACAAATTTTTTTATATATGACCACACATAACTTTTTACAGAATAGTCCGATTTAGAATATTCTTTTTTTTATTGGAAAGGGTATAGCCTGAAGTTGTTCCTATATAAATTTGAGGGAAAAAATCCTACCCTAAGGGTGGGGAAAGGGGGGCGATTAGTAGTTCACTCTAAGATTTTTTGATGCTGAATTGGGTATAACAAAAAAAAAAAAAAAAACTCACGATGAATGAGATGCAGACTTGTATGTCTCTCGTGTGTACTGTCTTGAGCAGGTAAACGACAGTATCTGCAGAAATGAGTTTTCGAGATATTTGAAGAATTGTGCGCTGGATTCAGTACTATCAACTGGGAAATGTTGGAATTATATTTCTTTTAGCGGAAACCAAATAAGTTAGTTTGTACAACAAAGCTAACGTACAAACAATGATGACAAAATGCAAAAAAAAAAGATAAATTGCAGTTATAGCCCTTTACCTGCACACGGCAGTGTAGACCTCTCAATCTCTGGTACTTGTGATTAGGGTTAGTTTTCAGTGCCAGTTGTCAAACATTTTTTATATTCAGGATTTGTATGAAAAAATAGGGCGAAGTTTAGTGATGGTGACATACTATTTTTAACCGACGAAAAAACGGAGGAGGTTCTCAAGTCGACACGTATATATATATTTTTTTAATGTATGACCACACATAACTTTTTACAGAATAGTCCGATTTTGGATATTCTTTTTTTATTAGAAAGGGTATGGCCTGAAGTAATTCCCCTATAAGTTTGAGGGAAAAATTCCTACCCTAAGGGGAGGGGGGAGGGGGTGATTAGTTGTTCACTCCAAGATTTTTTGATTCTGAGTTGGGTATTACAAAAAAAAAAAAAAAAAAAAAAGCTCACAATGAATGAGCTTCAGACCTGTATGTCTCTCGTGTGTACTGCTGTGGGCAGGTAAGCGGCAGTATCTGCAGAAATGAGTTTTCGAGATATTTGAAGAAATGTGTGTTGGATTCAGTAGTATTAACAATAAGAAAATGTTGGAGTTATATATTTTTTTCAGCGGAAACCAAATAAGTTAGTTTGTACAACAAAGCTAACGTACAATAGATGACAAAATGCAAAAAAAAAAAAAGAAATGAAAAAAAAATGCAGTTACTGCCTTTGACCTGCCCACGGCAGTGTAGACCTCTCAATCTCTGGTATTTGTAATTAGGATTAGTTTTTTAACCGACGAAAAAACGGAGGAGGTTCTCAAGTCGACCCGTATATATAAGTTCTTTTTTTTTTCATGTATGACCAGGCATTACTTTTCACAGGTTCGTCCGATTTTGATAGTTCTTTTTTCATTGGAAAGAATTTTCCCAGAAGTTGTTCCCATATAAATTTGGAAAAAAATTTCCTATCCTAAAAGATGGAAAACAGGGGTGAGTTATTGTTCACTCAAAGGTTTTTTACTTTTTTTCGTGTAAGACGACGCATAACTTTTACAGAATAGTCTGATTTCGATAGTTTTTTTTTTATTGGAAAGAGAATACCTAGAATTTGGTCCCATGCAAATTTGGAAAAATTCCTTATCTAAAGTTGAGATATTAGGAGTGATTTATTGTTCGCTCACAGATTTTTTATTACTGAGTTGTGCATTACAAAAAAAAAAAAAAAAACAACTCACGATGAATGAGCTTTAGATTTGTCAGTCTCTTGATTTAGAGCTCTCAGTCTCTGCATTTCTGCTAAAGCTCGTTCATCGTGAGGTTTGTGTAGTAACTTATTTGGCTCTAGATCAGATAAAGCAATACCCTCAAGTGTTTTTACTCTACTCAGTGCCACATATGCCTGTCCTTTAGCAAACACTTTCTTTCCGAGGTCTATTACAGCTTTATCAAGGGTCGTACCTTGCAATTTGTGTACCGTGACGGCCCAGCATAGAATTATTGGCAACATCCTGTGCTCAATGTCACCATAACCTTTCGTTCCTTGAAAAGTTACAACCACTGGAGGTATGGCGACACAACCATCGCTACCTTTTAGTCTGCTTCCTATGCTTTCATCGTCAAACTTAACTAATATGCAGTCCGGTAATTCTCCTTCCTCTAGTTGATCCCTACGTATTGATGGCCATTTTATTTTTTTTAAATACCCATTGCACCATTGACGAGGCCGTCAGATACTGATATGTTACGTCTCAACATCACACGAGATTCGGCAGCAAGTTTTACCTCTGATAAAAGTCCACCACAATTGTTCACATCTTTTGGGACAACATTATCTGGAGGTTTCTTTCCATAGGTAGCAATTTCACGGGACTCATCTATGGAACGGATTGTATAGACACGACGTCCTCAATTTCATTTGAAACTCGCTCTCTTATCAGATCTAAACGATGAGCGCGTTGCTCTTCACTCTCATTTGAAAGTCGCTCTCTTATCAGATCTAAACGATGAGCGTGTTGCTCTTCACGCTCATTTGAAAGTCGCTCTCTTATATTTAATCGACGAGCGCGCTGCTTATCACCTTCTTGCAATAAACTATCGTTATTGTAGCTTCTCATTCTCGACAGTCTTTCCTCGCGCTGACCTAAACTCTCCTGTGAACGTGTTAATGTAATTCTCTTTCTGTTTGCTTCCAACCTTTTTTCTTTCTCATTAATAGATTCTTCTAAACATCTTTTCCTCATCCGAGCAGCATTTTTTGTAGGCCTACCCATGTTAGTATATAAAACCTGCTTTTTTAAAATTATTTATGTAAACACAACAGATAATTATTAAAATACGATTATATATATATATATATATATACATATATATATATATATATATATATATATATATATATATATATATATATATATATATATATATATATATATATATATATATATATATATATATATATATATATGTTAATAGCTAAAATAAGGTAGGTAGCTATTTTAAAAGTAATCAAAAATAGAAGCATACAGATTATAGCCACATTAGTAGCTTATAGCCACAAAAAATTATAAAATAAAAACTTTTTAACAAAAAAATTAAACCGCCGAAAAAACTGAAAAGCAAAAAATAATAAACCATTTTAATTAAACCTTAATAACTAAGTTCTTAAACTGATGTAAGTATACCTAAGTATATATTTTTGTAATAATTTAGAGTTTTTAATTAACCTTAATAACTCAGTTCTTAAATTAATGTAAGTATACCTAAGTAGTTTTGAGTCGGTGCCAAACAATAAATAAACAAAGATCCGTAAATTACCTAAATTTAAAGAAATAACCAAATAAAATAGCAATGTAATGTGAAATGTCCGGCGATAAACAAAAATGTTTAAAAAAATGCTCCCTCCACACGCCATCATTAAATCATGAATACTAGTAGATCGTATACAACAAAAAGTACCTCTCGTTGGAGCTTTGAAACCTTTGGGACCTCGCACGAGAGAGGCAAACAACCAGTGAGAAAAATCTTCAGGATCATGTATGCAATTAACGGCTACAGTTGTTATGCCATACTTAGGCTGAATAATACTATGATCCACAAAACCATTTATTTGAGCTTTTAACAAGATGAGAAATCCTTCTTCAGTATGATGAACAATGATATAAACATTGTGACTGTTGTATATGAGGCAAAAGCTCAGTAGCAGCCAAATACTTGACACGTGCTTCTTCGAGACCACTCGACGACGTTCGGGTTTAACTTCGTGAACGCTCGGCATTTTCCGGCGAAGGGGTGTGTCGCCATACGCCACCGCTGCGCCTCACGCTTTACAAAAATAATTAATTTGCTTGTTTGGCACCGACTCAAAACTATTTAGGTATACTTACATTAATTTAAGAACTGAGTTATTAAGGTTAATTAAAAACTGTAAATTATTACAAAAATATATACTTAGGTATACTTACATCAGTTTAAGAACTTAGTTATTAAGGTTTAATTAAAATGGTTTATTATTTTTTGCTTTTCAGTTTTTTCGGCGGTTTAATTTTCTTGTTAAAAAGTTTTTATTACAGAATGTTTTTGGTGGGATATGCTTATTACATTTCATATCACGTTACTCTAGTATTTGATGGCCATTGATAGACCCCGTGTTTGAACGTTCTGTGCTGATATACTTTATTCACAGTTTAATAAATATTTTTAATTTCAGTATCGTATGCATTTAGAATATTTTTTAAATATAAGTTTGATTTTAAAAAAAAATCCAAAAACGATAGCAAAGCTTATTTATGCTTTACGTGTTTTATCTAAGATCATTTCAAGTTGCCAAACCCAACATAATCGAAATAATAAATTTTTTTTTAAATATGATGTTCCAACGGCTGTGTTCTCGAAGTTCTTTTATTCTCCTATTATTCTACGAATGAATTCAGTAATCGAGTTATCTAACCTTTTTGGCTCAGTTCCTAGAAAGCAAACATTCATGAACGCATTAAAGCTGGAGCAGAAGCCTGCACAGCTGCGATCTTTCTTAAATATAATAGTGTAATTCTAAGCCTGACTGACAAAAATAAAATAATGCAAGTTTTACTTGTAGTAAATCATTCATCAAGCATACTTGAATTCAATTTCGTGGTTTGTGCAGGAGCGCAGCAAAGTCAAATTTTTGGGAGTGCGGAAATTCTCAATTTGCAGAATGGAACACCAAATTTTGGCGAATGATGATAATTTTGCTAAATAGCCCTCCGAATTTCGCCGAATGACTATAAACTTGCCGATTGGTACTCTCCAAGTTTCACCGAATAATGATAATTTTTCCAAACAGCGCTCCAAATTTTGCCTAATGACTATAACTTTGCCGAATCATCAGACAAAATTTGCCGAATAAGGACATTTTTGGGAGGTCACAGTGATCTCCCTTGACCTCCCATCAGGGCGCCCCTGGTTTTTGTGTGTCGTGTATGGACTTCAATGAATGACAAAAAATTTCAATGAAAACAGTGAAGAAAAATTTCTAAGGAGTTAAGACAAGGAAGCAGATTTTCCTAAAGCAGGGGTGCCCCTCTAAGAGCAAGGGCACGCCCCTAAATAACGCGAAGATCCCCCCAAAACCAAGAGGTCCCCCCCCCAAATACCCTTTAAAACAACTCCTCCTAAAAATTTCAATGGCGCAGTCTGAGACATGACCCCTCTAGATGGACACTAGGGTGTCCCGTCCATATATGAGAAAAAAAAAAATTTTGAGCTACACTATCACAAGAGGTGTCAAAATTTGCGAAATTTTTCACAGATCACGGAAAAGGTAAAAAAAATGGAATTGCGTGTCATCTTGAGGGCTCTACCGCTCTTTGAAGTTTTGCATATTTTACATTTTTGACATACCTAAACGATATGATTTAAAAAATACAAAAATAAAGTGTAGAAAGCATTTTATTTAAGAAACTAATGAAACAAAGCACAAGAAAAAAAAATAAACAAACTACAGTTTATAAATAATGACAAAAGTTTAGAATTTAAACTTATTTTTGTGTCCAAAATTTGGCATTTCTGCGCGAGATTGCAACTTGGTTCTAACGAAGTCATCTCTAGAAGTAGCGTTAGTAACACTTTGTGAAGCCTGTGTTATTAGTTTAACACATCTTTCCACAAATTGTGAGTGGCAAGGAAAATCAACGATTTCCAAGCTATTATCTTTTGCCATAATTTGAAGGTTCTCGTTAGAAATATGTCGAAGAACCGGTGGTGCTGTAACCTGACACTCTTGCCAGACAATTATTTCCGTATAATCTTTAGCAGAGAAGTTAATTTTTGGTGTTTTAAATATTCTGCGTTTAGTGCTACTTTCAGCCTCTCTAGCTTTTTTTATTCTTCGTAATGCTAACTCCCGAATGTGCTCCCTATCATCAAACAACATACTGACCAGCAGGTTTTCTGGGTGCGCAAAAAAAGCATTTCTTTCGATAACAGAATACACAACAGATTTCAAGTTTTCGGGTAAAAATCGAGAGTACACAATCATTTGAAAAAGATGTTTGGCTGCTTCCTTAAAAGATGACTTTTGCTTGATTAAGAACCAAACTGGAACGTACACTTTAACCACGTAGTTAACAAGTAATCGCAAATTTTCTGTTGGATTAAGAGTACCTACATAAAGTCCGAGTATACGATTAGCAGAAGTAAGCCATCTCGAGTGCGCCATTTTTCCAGGTTGGCGATTTGCCAGCTCAGGACTACAGCAACCAGTTGATACAGCTTGACAAATCTCATAAAGATATTTTTGATCCGTGCTTAGTTCATCAACCACATTTTTCGGCAAATTAGGCAAATTACCATCCACCGCGCAAAAAGACAATGTCATTTTATTTTCACAATCAGCTAACTGCTTTCCAATAGGTCCGGAATATTCTTTAGGACCCAAAGTGCAACCATCTAAGGTCAAGAATAAATGAAGAAGGGGTAATTCGTTGGCATGAAGCATACACACACACCATTGCAATGGTCTTTCCAAATACTCCTCTAAATATTGAATCACGCCATCCTTCCAACCGGTGTTTATTGCAGTTCCGTCACATCCAACGCAAATCACGTCTTCTAAATTCAAGCATTGACCTTCTAATAGAGCTGTAATCGAAGTTACAATTGCCTTTGCAGTGCCACGACTTGGCGTTGTGTGTCCCAAATAAATTGATCCGGGTTCTGCTAAAATTGAGATGTGCTCTTCTAAAATTTCTTTGCGATGGTAACGAGCTCCTATTTTCTCATTTATCAGAGTCTTGTCTTTACGTCCATCAAAGTAAATGCTTTTTATAACAATACTTCCAATATCTTTGGAAGCTTCTTTCCGAGCTTTAGCTACAGCTCTGTGGATTTTGTTTTTATCAACAACTAGAGTTAAATCTTCTTTTGAAACCAAGCCAACATCAGCTAAAACTGCAGAAGCAACAGCAGCAGTAGATCGCGTCGACAAACCGTATCTATCACAGACCTTAGCAACTGTTGGCAAGATCAGTGTATTCCTATTTGTCGTTGAAGTTGATGGTGTCCCTGTAGAGGCCGTATTCGTCTCTGTTATGGGATACGTTTCTGGAGAAAATTCACGCATTGAATCGTCATCAAAATTTGCTGAGACAGAATCGTTATTTTCAGTAGAAGACTTTTTTGCTGCCCTTTCAAGTTTTCTCTGCTGTTGTTTCATTAATCTAGCTGTTTCTTTCTTATCGACACCTCTTATCACCATTTTCCTGTCATTTTTTTGATCCAACAAGAAACTTCTCTCATTGATGGGAACTTTTTTAGGTTTTAAACACGAACAAGACTCAAATACAGGGCACTCACAAGCCGCAACGTCGAAGAGCTTCTCAGATGACTCTAAAAAGCACTTCAGTTTATTTTCAAAACTATCGTTCGTTTGCTTCTGGGGTATCGTTTCAAATTGACGTACTTTTCGAAATAGAATTTTAATAATTGAATTACTCGTTCCTTAGTTACGATTGGAATTGAAGCTTTTGTCCAAATACTGTTGATTTTTTCAGAAACGATTGTACATATATCTGAACTGGAAGGGTCCTTTCCATTATGCATACATTTCTGTTCGCTCCTGACAAATAAAATAAATTTTATGACGTCTTTTACAGTAGGTAGCTGCCGATCATCAAGTTCCTTGTAGGGTCCCAGTATAGCACAAGTAGTCTCACTACGTCTCGAACTCATTACTTAAAACTAACAGAATCGGCATATAACACTAACAATTGCAACTGTACTTTTATAGCATTAAAATTACTTTGGCTACGAAGAAAACACCCGTGAGTCAAGCCAAGAAAGCCCTCGAAACAAGTAAAAGGAATTAGCAAGTTGAAACCAAACAAAGTCGAAGTCGTCAGTAACATATTGTTGCATGGAAATCGAGACGTGGCGCCAAGCTTCGTGGACGATTCTTCTGCGGAAATGGGGGTTATTCCCATATAGGCATTTACAGTAGTAATCACCATATGTTTATTTTCTTTTCTGTTCGTGTTGATATTACGAATCACGATCTTTTTATTTCAGATGTCGAGCTTTTATTTCACAGTAAATTTATAACTTTATTCACAGTACTTCTTTTTCAGTTGCCATAAAAATGACAAATTTTCAAAACTTTGACGATCGGTAGAGCCCTGAAGATATAGTTTTATTCTATTTTTTAAATTATTTTTGTAATTTACGATCGATTTCGCAAATTTTGAGAGGTCTTGCATTAAGAAAAACGGAAAAAAATATTTTCGGGACACCCTAATGGACACCCCTGCCCTAAAATAACTCACTTGAGAAGAGATTTTTCAGTGAAAAGGAATCTTCAAGAATGAATAACATTTGAGCTTGACTTAAAATTTTCTTTGTGTCTGTAAAAATTCTTAAAAACTGGGGTGTTTGGAGCAAAATTTCGAATGAAAGCGATTTCTGCCGAATTTTGTGAGATTCTGGCAGATAATTTTCAAATAGGACTTTTCCACTTCGTATGGCAGCCCTAAGCCTCATACTTGTAGCTGACTGTGTTGAGTCATTTTCTGTAATTAATCTCAATAAAATAAAACGGTTCGTCCATCTGCCTCTGAATCAACGAATCTCCCTCTGAGAGCTCGAGTAATATGAGTAAAATGCGGATGTTCCATATTAGCAGAACAGTTATCACCTCCCACATTTTTTATTTAGCAGAATAGTTGATGTTTATTTTGGGAAGAATGAAAACGGCTCTCGTAAAACCGTTTTTAAAACCATTTCACGATTTTGCATTTACTGCGTTAATATTTTATATGAGGGTTTCCTTTCTTTTATTACAGAACCGTAATAGCAGCATTGCATTTCTTTCTTCTTTCTTTTTTAAATATTTTTTTGGGGTAAATCGAAATTTAAAGTGAGTGATAGCTCCAAATAATTTATTTCATTGCTAATAATAATACAGTGAAACCTGTGTAAGTTGACCACTTGCGGAAACTTAGACAGGTGGTCAATTTATAGAGGGTAGTAATGAAAACATTTTTTTTTCTTTTTTTGTCATTTCTTGTCCTATGAATTCATTTTTAAACTAATTGGAATACTTTAAACTCACTTTCATTGTTTAACATTACTTTAAAACAATAAGAAAAATGTTGTTTAAATATTTTTAGAGAATACTAGCTGCGTTGCCGGGCTTTGCACGGTCTATCTCGAAAAAAAAAAAAAAAAAAAAAAACATTGCGCCAAATGAAGTATCTTCAATAACCAGGATTAAATGAAAGAAAAAAAAACCATCATGCAAAATTTTCTAGCCAAACAATGACGATAGATACTAAAATACTTTTAAGAAACTAAAATAAAATGAGAAAGATGAGATAAATAAATACCTTTGTGCTGAATAGTAAAGTAAGAAAAACAATGTTAAATAAAGCACAAATTTGCCAATTACAGCAGAAGCGTGTTTCGGCGTTACAGGGAACGCCTTTTTCAATGCAAAAAGTAATGAGCTTATGGATGAAAAGACATCCGACAAAAGCCCTTTGTCGGATGTCTTTTCATCCATAAGCTCATTACTTTTTGCATTGAAAAAGGCGTTCCCTGTAACGCCGAAACACGCTTCTGCTGTAATTGGCAAATTTGTCCTTTTTTTAACGTTGTTTTTCTTACTTTACTGAGAAAGATGGATTTAAAAGGCGTAACCATGGAAACACAAAATAAAATAAGTTTAAGAATTGAAAATGAGAAATAGGGAAATAAACAATGGATTCAAAAAGTGTTACCGTGGAAACGCAAAATAAAATGGTTAAAAACTTGAATAGAGAACAGATTTTTGAACTTCATTTAATTCGGTTGTAACTTTTTTTCTAATGGAGATATTGGGTTAAACTTTCGACCATAGGTCGAGTTAGATCTGGAGTAAAAAAAGCAGCTCTTTCCAATGCTGTCAAAAAGAACACTGTGGGACAATTCCTTCACTTTTTATTGATAGATTTAATGAAGAAAGTAGTGCCTAAATTTCAGCTAAACCTAAAAAAATTCGAGCTAAAAATGTAAAAAACTCCCGCCGCAATTGATTTAGAGCATTGGAACAAATTGCGTAGAACGCGGAAAATTCTTCCCTTTCCAACGATACATAATATTACTATTTGCGAGTAATTTTTCACCCCCATATTCGGGAATTTATGTGAAAATTGGGCCTAAATTGGAATAAAAAAAGATTTATTCATCGAATTTTTTCGAACTGGTCTGCAAACCTTCTCAGGACTTAAAGGAACGAACTGTGAAAATTTCAGCGAAATCGGCCGGATAGCTCTCGAGTTTTGCGAGTTCAAACACACAGATGCTTTTTGGAGACTTCATTTTATACCATGTAGAGATTTACCAGAATGACGCGTAAAATATTATACAAATTTAAAAATTCTGTGAATCGATCAAAAAAAAAAAAAAGCTTCATTGCTTAGGAAAAACTAGTTACTTGATGTTAACAATTCCTAAAAATTCAAACAAGTCAAAAGTGACTCAAATTCTTCATTTGATTTTTCTTGTACATTTGTAACTATGGTAATCTACTTTTCAACAAAATAACTCCTTATTGAAGTTTGGCGCATTTTCTGGGATTTAACATTAGCCCAATGGTTTTCGACGGAAACATAAATATTCACAGCCTTTTCTAAAATGTCTGGCTACTTATTTGAGGCATAACTGATGAAACTTTTAGTACAATCTAATGGTTTGGCTAATGGTCAACTTAGAAAGGGAATTTTTACAATACTCCAAACCAAAGCTGGTGTATATTAGTAGTCAAGATAGACAGGTGGTCAAGATAGAGAGGTGGTCAAGTTACAGAGGTTTTCCTTCATTATATAAGATAGGACTAATTCCGTTCCCGACAAAAGTGGTCAACTTAGACAGGTGGTCAACTTACAAAGGTGGTCTACAGATTTTACTGTAAATGAATGCATGAAAATATGTATTTTAACAAATTTCCATGATTAACAAGTGAAAAATACATATTTTCACTGAATACAGAACAGCTGTGAAATCTAATGTCAATTTTACATTCCTGTCAGCAAAGGAAACTAACTTAAATGCTGACATGAGCAAGTTTTCCTATAAACTGCTCTCTTAACCTAAATTTAAACCTTCTCCAAATCTTGCGTAAATCAAAGAGCATAGAATTTAGGTCACGTTTTAATCTTACGTAAAACAAGGCAAAATGTATCGAAAATTAAATGCGTCTCTTCATTCGCTTCAATTATTCCTTGAAAATCTTGTTCTTCAGCAGCGACTTTGAAAATAATGTATTAAAAATTCTCTTTCACGATCATTTTTTTAAAAAAATGTTTTTTTTTTTTAAAGGTAAATTTAACATGCTTCAGTCGACAGAAAATTAATTAAATAAAGTTACAAATACAATTTATTTTGAACATATTATGGCTCCAACCTTTTTGTTCGAAATGAAGAGGCTCTTGATGCCTTGATAAAAATCTGAATTGAACTTATAAAGCCACCCCCCCCCCCCTCCACACACACAAACTAATAAAATAAATGCAATAGTGACTTTGTTACCTTTTCACGCCTTAACTACTCAATCGATCATCATGAAATTTCGTTGTCATGAGTGCCGGGGTGTACATAGGGAGCTGTTTTTTATAAAGAATAAAAGTATTCCATGATTTTTATTCCAATTTTAAAGAAAAACATACATTTGCGATGATCTCATCGAAACAACGTCATTTTTGTTCGATTTTTGCAGCGTGTTAAAGCCCTTAAGTAGCTGCACACTGGGAACTTTACACGAAGTTCAAAGGATAACACTGGTAAAAGGTTTCTGTTCTTCAATAAGTAAGTTGTGACTTTTATATTTTAGGGGTGTTGAAAAAGAATGACAATAAAAATATTCCATCACCCACAGATTTTTGAAAAATCCAAAATTTTAAAATCTCAATTTAATGACACAATTCAACACATGTACACTATTTTTTTCATTTACCATTTTATATAAACGATTACAAAGCTTAAAACTAATATAAAACACAAAAAAATATATTGTTTAAAAGTTTTAGAAGAATGGAAAAAATTTTTGATGAAAAAAATGATACATGTGAAAAATTTCCTAAATTTTATGTTTTATGTAGTTGTAAATGCCTTAACTGCGGAATATCTATTATTGGCGCTATCACAAACTTCTCTAATAAGATTCCAACAGTAATCCCGAGCATATTAGTAAACCATTCTTGATATCGCTCTTCAATTGCAGAAATATCCCCATGCTCGTTGCTCACAGCTCCCATACTATTAGGGAAAAAGTTTAAGTGAGATGCCGAAAAATAAATTTTCAATGACATTGAACATCCTAATTTTTTATAACTTTTTAACATTTTTTTAAATTAAGTTTTCATATTTAGGACTTCTATTATTTCCTTAGGATTGTGTCACAACATTTTCAAAATCAATATATGCTGTTTTTCCTAAATCTATTAAATCAGCTTCAAAATTTTGTTCCTTCACGAGCTTTCTTATTTGTGGGTCAATGAAAATACTCTCCTTAATTTTTGTATAAGTGAGTGATGGGAACTGTTCTTGCAAATATTGAAATCCACCTCATTTTTTTATCCATTGCTTTAACCGTTTAACCGCCGAACTATTGACGGATGATCAAATTTGAGTAATTTTTTGAAATTATGTCTATTTATGTCTAGTAAATACAGAAATATAATAAAATTTCCAGAAAAAAATTTTTTACTATGTTTTTCAGTGTGTTCCATTTTTGGAACATTGGCGCTTTGCATGAAGTTTTTTTTTTTTTTTTTTTCAGAGAATTTTTTTAAACTAAGAGGTTTTGAATGCGGTTTTTACCTTACACTGTTAAAAAAATTTCCTGAAAATAACGGAGAAAGTACCGGCAGCAAAGTTGCCGTAAATATTACGTTTCCGTTCAATGACTTTCCGTGATTTAACAGAAGTTCCATTTCTTATTTCTCCGTAGTTGTAGTTTTCCGTTTATAAATTTCTCGTGACTGAACGAAAATTCCATTTCTTATTTTTCCGTTCATTTACGATCTTTCTGTGTTTTAACAGAATTTACGTTCCTTATTTTTTCATTGCGATATTTTTCCATTTCTCACTTTCCCGTATTTATATAAAAAGATTTTATTTTAAAAAAATATTTAAAAAGATATGTCAAGTATTGACTTTTCGTTTCATTAAAAATTTAGTTCTTTAAAATGATATATAATACAGATATAGTTAACTGTTCTAAAAATATTACTTTTTTTAATTTGCATTTGTTACTCAAAGATTTTTTAAATTAACATCTGGAGAGAGAACTTACCTAACATACCAAGCATCCATTTGCTGACCAAAACTTTTTATATCAACTTCAGATGAGTCAAATTAATCAAATAGTACTAGCAGAAAAATTGATGGATTTGAATAGGACACCAATTATCCCTGCTGATACTGTTCGATATTCCCTTCGTCGTACATTGTCTGGGGTGGCATGGAAAAACATACATGAAAAATATGATATTTTTATTTGCAGAATATGTCAAATAAAATGCTATTAAAAGCAGGTTGACGTTATCATATAATAATATACCTGATAGAGAGTACCGCATATCTATTGTGTTTAAAAACAGAATCATTGACATGCACGTGAAGAATTTTTGGTTCAGATGCTACATTCCCCCCGCCCCCCCCCCCCAATGATATCCAAATTTTTCACTCATTGGAATCGCAACGTAGATTTTTAGTACATAATCATTATTACTTAAGCATATATCAATCAGTTCGTTTTACCCGAACTGTTTTTCCAAGAAACTTGCAATAATCTCAAATAAGTTGTTGGATAAGATCTTAATAAATTAAATTAAGTACTTATTGTAGCCAAAACTTTCATTGTATATATTAAAGATCAACAATACACCTTTATTTAGAGATTTAAAATAGTTACTTTCAGTATTCCAAACTGTGAAGCGAATCCCCCCCCCCCCCCAAAGAAGAGTGATTTTTCCTATGTTGCTCGCACACCACGATAATCTCCGGTATAGATACGAAATGGCATTTAGTGTATTAACTTTCAAGAATGCGTAAGAGCAATAAAAAATAACCCTATAATAGTTGTATAAATTCTAAATAAACTATCATCGGAATTCTATCAAATGCATATTAACAAGGAAAATACATTTGTATTAACATGTACAAAGATATTCAACAACACTTACATATGACCAGCGGTGCTAAATGCATCTGGATACAGCTAATCCAATAGGCTTTATTTTAAATTGATAACACGAGATCCTTAAACTATTCTCACTGCTAGAGCACACAATATGACTAACGAATAGAATTGTTCAAAGTATTGAGCAAAATATTAAAACCACAAAAATATTCTAATACTGACTCGGTAAAACCCACATCAAATCACCAGGGCGATCAAAACACATCTGCCAGTCTAAAAATGGCGCGAACATTTTTCCAAACCTACAAAGTTCAAATGCTTATAAACAATTTCGACATACGAGTATATTACTCTCCAGACATGAAATAGCAAGCTATGTATTTTGTCTACAGCATCTGAGTTGTTATTCTAAATATGCTTTTAATTAGCAGAATGTAACAGTGCGATTAATAAGCACTATCAATAAGTGATGTTTATCATGACTTGAAGACTAATCGGAGCAAAGTACAGCACAGCGGCAACCCTAGAAATGGAAAAATTCCATTTTCGTCGGGATGTTTACGTTTTTGTAAGGAAAAAATACATTTTGAAGCATTACGGAACTATTCTGTTAAAATCAGTCAGAAAACTACCTGAATTTTCAGGGTTTTTTTAACAGTGTAGCATACTTTATTGCAGAAAATATAATATTTTAAATTGCATTTATGTACATATCAGAATTCAGAAAATCCAATTCGCAACTCCAACGAACTATAGGGGGCACTGCAGTCACTGTTTAATGGCGGAATTGAAAACTAAAACAAACGCATGTGGTAGCGAAGAAAATGCTAAAAGTGTTGTGATTTTTGTTCGTATGTATGATTTTTTCGCTTTATTCGTTTGAAAAGATTTTTCAAAGTCTTGTGGATATTCTGACCCATATAGAAAGAGATTAGAAACCAAAAAGTATTACGAAAGTAAACAATTAATGTAGAACACACAGTAAGTTGTTCTGAAGCAGCCATTTTCACGATGTTGAATTCGGAATTCATAAATTTTTGGTTCGCTTCGAACGGCATTTTCATTTTGTACCGTTTTTTCTATACATTAGTACATAGTAAGTTCAGTTTCGTGACATTTCCAGCATTTGTTGACATTTTTGTCACATAGTGCACATACGTGGCAGACTGTCAAGAGTAACGTTTAACACTAGATAATTTATTTCTATGACTATATGATTGGATATCCAAAGAAATCATGCATTTAATTCATTCGTCATGGAAATAATTTACCTGATATGCGAAATCTTGTCAAGATACATTATTCTTTCACATAATTTTAAAACCATAACACTATAAACAGATTTTTGGCGAACTTTTATTTTTTATTGTTCAAATTCTTAACGTTCTTTCTGGATTTTTCAATCTGTTCTGCGATAAATATTTTCAAGAAAATTTATTTGCATACTGTCTATTTCAGTAGGATACTGTAGTAATACATTTTATTTAAATCATTTATGTGGAATTAGGTTAAAGAAAAGTGTCCAGTCAATGTTGTTAAGTTCGTTTTTTTTTTCATCGAATTGAAAAACTGATATTTATTCAAATTCACTCAGAACAAAATAAATAAAATGTGTACTCACAGTTTATATATGGTGGTAGTTTTCTTTTCAGTTGATTGACCATTATTTCTTTTTACTTATCGAATTCTGTAATCTTACTATCATTTTATTCCACTCATGATAAAAATTAAAAATGGTTTAATTAAAAACGCGAAAACTCGCCAAGGCTACTTTGCTTGCACAATACTAAAACTACTATAACCCTAAACAAATTTGGCGAAACCTTTCAGCTGAGAATAAAAGGAATAAAGTAAATTCTTTCTCGGTTATTCATTTTGTTCTACGATAATATATTCAAGAAAATATTTTGCATACTGTCCATTCCAACTAAATGCTGCTGTAAAATATGATTAGTTAAATTAATTTAAGATTAAAAAAAACTCATATTCTTACAAATTCATACAAAACAGTAAAAATTTTTACCTGGTATAACGTTATCCAATTTTGTTAATCCAGAGTTTTCTTGTTTACGCTTCCACCATTTAATACTTTTTTGAAAGAAATAAGAAAAACTAACATTATTTTGAGAAGCTCGAGAATACTACTAAGGGACGAATTAATTTCTGTAGCTGAAAGCAAACTAAGACACATCGATTGCGTTAATAAATACTCAGAACAAACTGCCTGTTTTTACGTCAACAGACACACGTGATGCGCAACGTGGCAATGTTTTAGGTGCAGACGCAGTTTTATAAATCACCGCAAGGTAGCGTATTCGAGCGCTGGAGTTCCGAATACAGAAATATCTAATGCCCATGATATGAAAGGAAGAATTGCTGGTGAAGTCGTTTGTCTCAATGGAAACATTTCTTAGTCGTATTTTTTTTTGCACACCGCGCAACGTCCTTGGGATGCAGATACAATATAATGTCCGTCAGACATTCTTGATTGTTTATGTAAATGACAACGAGGCCCTGGATGACTTTCCACTCGTACTTTTCTTCTTAGGAGGTCAGTTGTTATTTCTCTTCGGAACTCTAAATGCTTCATCTTGACTTCGTGTAACTCAGAATGAAGTAACCAACTAGCTACAACTGAAATATTCAGAGCATTACTAAAAAGATTCCACCACCATTTTTTACTCCTCAAATGAGGTCTGTAGCTCCCTAAAAGTTTATCCAAGACGTCCACACCCCCCATTCCTTCATTGTATCTCTTGATAAGATGAGGTCGTGGCACATCTATCTTGCATTTCTGTGCATTTGAGTAACATTTTACAGATGCAAGTGGCTCATGTGTATAAAAATTAGATGCTACTGTAACCACTGCATTATCATTTCAGCTGTACAGGTACACTGATCCATCAGATCGATAGTCAAAATTTCCTCGATCTTCTTTAGAAAGGGCTTTTTTAGATTTCAGTGGACAATGGCCAGTTCGGTTTTCACGAATTGTTCCTGTTGCTCGTACATATTTTTTGATAGCTGAGAAATTAAGTCATATGATGTAAAAAAGTTATCAAAGTATACTTCATGCTTAGACATGTCAGTCAAAACTGATAATAGATCATTTACAACTCCTGGATCCTAATTGCACATCAGGGGATCCTTCTTTTTTGCCTAAATAAATCTCCATGGAATATGGGTATCCACTTGAGGAGCACAGCATCCAAATTTTGAAACCGAATCTTATTGGTTTTCATCTAATAAACATTTTATATGAATGCCGACCGTAGTAGGGAACCATAGATTCATCTATGCTCAATTTTTCATGAAATACACCAAATTGTTGAAGGTTTTTACACAATTCTTCGTAAATAGGGTATACTTTTCTTAGTTTGTCATTTTGTTTTAATTCATGGTTGCCCATCAAATGAAAGTTGTTTTTTATTTTTCGAAAACGATTTTGAGGCATAAGTGTTGGTACAATTGGCACAGATGTATCTTCTGCACTGCTCCAATACATATCTTCAGAAGAAACAGAATGGCACCCACTCAATAGCAGCAAACCAAAAAATTGTAGGATTTCATCTCTGTCAACATCTATTCTTCCTCAGTAATATTGCCTGGTTCATCAGGGGGTAATTGGCATATATCTACATCTGACAAATCCGAATCTGACAATGTCTCTAAATAAGCCACAGCTTGTTCTACAGTAAGAAATTTTGTAAACATTTTTTAACATTTATGAACAGTTGGTATACATCAAACAGAATTTCGTTTCGCTCGAAAACAAAGCTAGCGAATTATTGAACTGCATTTAAAATATGAAGAATAAAAGGCTCACTAATATTATTTTTTATTATCACGTGACAATGCAGCTGTCCGAGCAGGTGTGGATTCGTCGCCATATAGTCCGTCAAACAGAAGACTGTTATTATTTTCTTTGCTAACGAAACGTCATATCCTTTCAAAATATAAACTTACTTGGTTTTGCCAACATCTACATCAGAGTGCATTCAAAATTAGAAAAAAAAAGAAACATATATTACGAAAAATGAAATTTCCCCTTTGAAGTCGAATGATTTACTTCTTGGAAATTTGACTCCCTAAAAGCGCCAATGTTCCAAAATTGGAACATGCTATTTTGAAGGTGTACACCTTTCGGAAATATCATTGTACATTTCTACAAGCATTTTAAAATAATACATTGAAGTATTTTTCACAACTATAATAAATATCATCACGTTTTCTGAAAAAGCCAATTTTTGGCAAATTTTATAAGAAAAAGTTGCAAAAAGCTAAAAAAACACTCATTTTTGAAAAATCGCAATAAATAATTGAAAACATATAAACAATCAAGAAGGAAATCAAAAAATACTTTGAAATAAGACTAAACTGTGTTAAAAAAACTTGTTTATTTTAACGTTATTTCTTGGGAAAATTTTCACTTAAATATGATGTTCCATTTTTGGAACATTGGCGGGTATGCTTTAACGAAATTCTTCATCATTTTCAACTTTCTGTGTAAAAGTAGGGGATATATTTTTTTTTTTCTTAACGTTGTGAATTTTTTTTTTCACCTGCAATATTTTTTTGCGCTCTGGTGATTTTTTTTTTTTTTTTTTTTTTTGATGCAATGTTCATGTTTGCCCTGCTGTCCCACTCGCGCAGAGAATATCGGTATTTTGTATAATCGAGTTGCAACCAATGAGAATGGCAATTACTTTAAAAACTTCATATGCTCCACTTCTGATGTGAGTAATCAATTTCCTGAAGTAATTACTCGCTCATGAATCTTCATATTTTCATAAGAATCTTTGAATGTGCAAGAATAAGCTATGGGAACTGTTGGCAGGGCATTTCTAAGCGCCGAAAGACAACTTCAACTACCTTGATCTTGCGTGAAATCGAAATGATAAGGAACGCCTAGCGCCATCTGCTCAAAGTCGCAAAAATAATACTTATCAAAGTGAATTCGGTTTCTACTTTCTTGTTACATGTTCTATCGCTGTAATGAGTAAAAATACATGTGTCTATGGATCAAATGCATCTAAAACAAAAATGTAGTAAACTTGTTGTTATTGTAAAAATATATATCTGCAATTCTATAACTTTAACTGTAGCAATATTAACTGTAAGTAAGTAGTTCAGCTACTACTCAACTTTGTATCTGTATCGCGTGTGGTGTGTTTACTATGATGTGTGCACTTTTTCTCGTGTAGTATGTATATTAATCTTAATGTAACTTGCTTAATTACTTAATATAACTAATTTGTCAACTCTGCTGCTTCTTATTTCAAGTGGTTATGGGCCCAGCAAGCATCCATCGTGCAGAGTTGTTAATGCAAGTTTAGAAACTGTTGACTTAGCGCCGGTGATCGTTCGTAAGGCCTAACTTCTACAGTGAATCACACGTGTGTTTTTGAAATTGATTTATTATCTCCAGTATGGATAAGATGAATTCAATTGAGAAGTTAGAAGGTGAAATCAATTGGGCTAGCTGGAAATTCGATGTAGAATTGCATTTAACAGTGCAGAAAGCAATGCCAATTGTCTTAGGTGAAATGGTCAAACCGGAAGCGCTAGCTACGGAAGCTACCGAAGCAGAAAGAAAAGCGCATGCAGCTTCTTTAAAATCCTTTAATGAGGCAGATGCGATTGCTCGCTACGTTATTGGTTGCAGTCTAAGATCTGAGCCAAAGCAACATATTTTAACATGTAAAACTGGAAAAGACATGTGGGATGTTCTCCACTCTGTGTATGAGCAAAAGAATGAACGGCGACTCGATCTTCTGTACTCTCAGTTGTTCAACTACTCCAAAGATCCTTGTGACAGTATTGCAACTCATGTATCTAAGTTGCAGAAAATCTGGCAGGAGTTACAGGAAGAGTTAAAAGGTGAGAAAGTTGAACTTCCCAAGTCGATGCTGTTAAATAGAATTTTAAATACTTTACCTAATGAATATTTGGAGTTTAGGAATGCATGGGAATCTGTTCCAGGCAGTGAAAGAACAATTTCGAGTCTTACTGAAAGACTTCGTTTGCACGAACAAAGATTGGAAGAGTTACATCCTGTTGAGAACAAGAATGTTGCCTTTGTAGAAAAGCCCTCACATGCCAAGAAAACTCCTGATAAGACTTATTCAAATCAGAATGAAGCCAAAAACAAGAAATTTAAATGTTGTTTCTGTGGTCTCGCTGGTCACATGAAAAAGAACTGCAACAAGTGGAAATTGCAGAATAATGAGAAAAAGGAATCTTCAAAATCTGGACAGGTCTTTATGACTGTTGCAAATCAAAACAATCAAGATTATTGGCTCATTGATTCAGGAGCCTCGCACCATATTTCTTCGAAATTGGACTGGCTTTCTTCATACAAACAGTTTGATACTCCAAAGCCATTAAGATTAGGAGATGGAAGATCCATGTTTGCCAAAGGTATTGGTGAAATTAAAATTGAAATGTTAATACGTGGTAAATGGATACCTGGTCTTCTTACTAAAGTTTGGCATGTACCTGAATGTGATCAAAATCTTTTTTTATCTGGTGCTGCTTTGGATAATGGCCTTCATGAATATGCAGATAGTAAAGTACGTGAGTTTAGAACTTTAATTGGTGAAACTGTTGCTGTTGGTATTAGATATAACAGTGTTTACAAACTTCTTATGAGAGTTGTTCCTGATTTGGCATGTGTTGTTGTTGACAATGACAGTCTTCAACTGTGGCATGAACGCCTAGGCCATCAAAACAAACGCCATGTTCAAAAATTTTTGAAGAGAAAGGGTATTGAAGTAAAGCTTGATGGTGAATTTTGTGATGCCTGCATGTATGGTAAAATGCATAGACTTAGTTTTGGCTCTCGTCAAGATCGCCCAACTAGTCCTGGTCATCTTATTCATGCTGATGTCTGTGGTCCAATGCCAGAAAAATCCCTTGGAGGTAATAGGTACTATGTAGCATTCAAAGATGATTATTCTAAGTACAGAACTGTTTACTTAATGAAAGAAATGTCTCAAGTCAAAGATATGTTGGGCATCTTTATGGCAGAAATGAAGACAGCAGGTTATATGATGAAAGAATTGTTAACTGATGGAGGAAGGGAATTTAATAATTCTGAAGTTCATCAAATTGTGCAAAAAGCAGGGCTGCATCATCGAATGTCTATGCCATATACACCCGAGCAAAACGGAGCAATAGAGAGGGAAAATAGAATTCTAGTTGAAGCAGCTCGATCAATGATCCATGCCACAGAATTGCCAGAAAAACTTTGGGGTGAGGCAGTGAATACAGCAGCCTATGCACTCAATCGAACAGGTCCCTCATCAGAAGAAGGAAAATCTCCCTTTGAACTATGGTATAAGAAAGTACCACCAGTTGACCATCTCAAAATATTTGGTACTGAATGTTTTGTTCATGTTCCAAAAGTCAGAAGGAAGAAATTTGACAAGAAAGCATTGAAAGGCTACTTAGCTGGTTATTGTGGTAATAGAGATGGGTACAGAGTTTGGATTCCTGAGAAAAATGATGTGGTTTTGTCCAGAGATGTGGTTTTTAAAACAGAAAAAGTGGCTGACAACATCTACCAAGAAACTCTTTCGCCTCTACAATCTACAGAAGATGTTCCTGTTCCTACTGAAGATGGAGGTAGTAATGATGTAGGGGAAGCTGCTACAACTGAAGATGAGAATAGATATACTACTCTAAGAGATAGATCCCAGTTGCGAAAACCAACAAAATTTGATGGATATGTTATGCTAGCTGAAGATGAACCAACATCTCTTCATGAGGCAGTAAACTTAAGTAATGCTGAAAATTGGAAGGCTGCTATGGAAGAAGAAATGAACTCTTTCACTGAGAGTGGAACGTGGGAACTTGTTGATCTACCGAAAGGAAGAAAAGCTATAGAAAATCGTTGGGTTTACAAAATAAAAAGAAATTCTGAAGACGAAATAGAGCGGTTCAAAGCAAGACTGGTTGTTAAAGGATTCTCCCAAAAAGCTGGTATTGATTATCAGGAAACATTCAGTCCAGTGGTTCGTTGGGACACTATCAGATCTATTATTAGTGTGGCTGCTAGTGAACGTTTGAAGCTTGCTCAGTTTGACGTGAAAAGTGCCCTTCTATATGGAGACCTGCATGAAGAGATCTATATGAAGCAACCTCATGGATTTGATGATGGAAGTGGGCGTGTTTGCAAATTAATAAAAAGCCTATATGGCTTAAAGCAAGCTCCCAGATGCTGGAATCAAAAGTTTAAAGATTTTCTTCAGAATTGTGATCTCAAGCAGATGGACAATGATCCTGGCTTATTTGTAAATAAAGATAAGACTTTGTTTTTGATCTTATATGTGGATGATGGAATTGTTGCTGTGAAAAATAAAAATCAGTTGGAAATATTTCTTAAAAAACTTACAAAAGAATTTAATGTTAAAGTTGAACCAGCTACATACTTTTTGGGCATGCAAATTAAATATTTAGATGATGGTTCTATTTTCATTCACCAAGAAAATTATTGCAAAAAGATCTTGGATAGTTTTACTATGTCTTCAGCCAATCCTGTTTGTATCCCCATTGACAAAAGTTTGTTATCTGAACCTTTTGAAAAGCTTGATGAAGAGGTACCATACAGAAGAGCAGTTGGCAGTTTAATATATTTATGTATGGTAACTAGACCAGATATTGCTTATTCTGTTAGTGTTCTATCTCAAGTTTTAGACAAACCTTCCAAAATGCATTGGTGTTTAGTGAAGAAAGTTTTGAAGTATCTTCGAGGAACTTCAAAATATGGTATCTTGTATAAGCCAAATTATATCTGCAAGCAATTGGAAGCATATAGTGATGCTGATTATGCTGGTGATACATCAACCAGAAGATCTACATCAGGGATGGTCTTCAAGTTTGCTGGAGGAGCCATTACCTGGGCCAGCAAGAGACAGACTTGTGTATCGCTCTCAACTACAGAGGCAGAATTTATTTCAGCCAGTGAGGCTTTAAAGGAAGTAGTGTGGCTACAGAGACTTTTCCAGGATATTTGTCCTTTGATAAGTGTTCCTGTGTTGCAGGTGGACAATGAAAGTGCTATACGACTAGTCAAGAACCCTGAATTCCACAGTCGTACTAAGCACATAGATGTCCGCTACAAATTTATTCGTGAGAAGTATCAGAATGGGCAGTTAGATGTTCAACATTGCGAGAGTAATTCTCAAGCTGCTGACATTTTTACTAAACCTCTACCAAAAGCTACATTCCAGAGACTCCGCCAAATGATTGGCATGTGTGAAATAGAGACTTGATCTATGATATAGACTTGAAAGAGAGCCCCCCCCCCCCTCTTTTTTGGTATTGCAGATATCAATTTAGGGGAAGTGTTATTGTAAAAATATATATCTGCAATTCTATAACTTTAACTGTAGCAATATTAACTGTAAGTAAGTAGTTCAGCTACTACTCAACTTTGTATATGTATCGCGTGTGGTGTGTTTACTATGATGTGTGCACTTTTTCTCGTGTAGTATGTATATTAATCTTAATGTAACTTGCTTAATTACTTAATATCACTAATTTGTCAACTCTGCTGCTTCTTATTTCAAGTCTTGTAACTGCCATAAGATAGCCTATATAATCCAAAACTTACAAATGAAATTTCTTAAAATTGGAGGGTCATAGATTCTTTAGAAGAGATAGATATATTCTTTTTCAGTACCTTGAAATCTATAAGAAACACCCAAAGTACATTAAGGAATAGAAAATTCGTTAACATTTGTTTTCCAATGTAATTAGAACGTCCCCAAGTTCTTTATTTTAAGACAATTCCATGTTCTAAATCGGGGCTTATCTTACTTTTTGAAGCATCGTCTCCAGTTTCTGGTCACAGAATTGAAATTAAATAAAGTTGAATTTCTGATTCGTAGCAGATGATATTTTCGTGAAGAAAATTAATGGGTTTACTTTTCATGTTTTTTAAAAATTAATATCATATCGTCTACGCTTTTTGCCAGTTTTAACAGCTTTTGTGGAGCACAGTAGATAGGCTAAATTATTATAAGTTGATATACGTTAGTTTTAGAATTAATTTTAATTTAAATTTTGCAAGATTTTTATGAAATTTTGAGAGTTCAATTCATTAATACATGTTGCTGTCAACGTGGAAAGATCGCACCTAATGCTGTTTGATATGTAAGACAGCTGAAGTTTTGGGATTTTAAAGAAATCCAAAGAGGTCTAAATTTAAATTTTTAGTCATTCATGGTCAGCTCCTAAGCAACATAATTTTAAATCGAGTAGCCAGAATTTTATACAGAGATGTTTTATCCGTATCACGTATAAATGTAGAACATTTACGACTGAAGAAAGTTGTTTAAAAACAAGAGTGTTTACAATTTAGGGGAAAATAATAAATTACTCCTTTTTTTCGCCCAATGACAGAAACTGAATCTATGAGCAGTAGCACAATGGCAAAAACAATCTGCCATGTAATGCATATACCTTATCAATTTTTTTGCACAATTTCGTTTGAAATAGCATGGCATTTATATTTATGTAATTGCATATTTTCGCTGGGCATGAACAGTTATGTTTTATGATCCTTTTTATTGCAATTTTTGTCATTTATATTTTCTTTCGAAAAAAATATGAATGAAGTTTATTTGATTGTGTATGTGTAGCGTCAGACTCTCTCTCTCTCTTTCTTAGTTTTTTTCCGGAATCATATTAACTGGTTTTTATATTAGAAAAAGCCTTGCAATAGTACTACCGTAGAAGATTGAATTGGTCTTCATAAATGAATTGAAATTATTCCTGTTCTATGAATCGGTACTTTGAAATTTGTAAATTATGGCATAGGGCTCAAAATGTCAGAAGTCTCGCATGCCCTATCGTCCGAGGGGGGGGGGATGCAATCGCCCCGGGCGCTTCGAAAGGAGGAGGCGCCGCAAGGCGCCCCTCGTTTCGACTAGAGTGCCTTAGCATTCAAGGCACTCTAGTTTCGACGAAACACAACGACATTCACACGAAATGAGTTGTGGGGACTACACTATTTCTTTTGGTAGAAATTAAGCTCTGCCTATCGGGAATGTTAGTCTCTAGACTAAAGATGAAAATAGTCTAAAAAAACCCGGAAAATTTCCGAAAAAAAAACGGGAAAAAAAACATTTTTTTCCGAAGGGGTTTATTTCCACTCCGGAAAAATTGAAAAAATGATTTGTTTCAATTTTTCAGGAAGTTTTATTGAAATTTTCAGCAAAAAGTGATTAGAGATTTCTCACACTTAAACTCTGTTGCAATTACTTCCCTTCCCCCCTTGTATGTTAAAATACTGTCTAACTTTGATAGTGCAAGTTGTTGTCTGATAATACAATTTGCATATAGATCAAAAAACGTTTAATAATACTTTTTGCAAAAAAGCTTGAACCAATATTCTTAGTGAAGAATTTAGAATTTTCTAAGGAGCTTGGCGTGTCAACAGACCAAATCCAATTGTTCTGGGGGTTATGACATTGCCGGATCCAGGGAGGGGGCCGTGGCCCCCTCCGAGAAAATTTCAAGAATAGTTAAAATCCCCTTTTTTTGAGCAAAAATTTTCCTTATAACACGAAGTCTAACAATAATGATAGAGGAAAACAACGAACAATGGAAAAGGAAAACAATGAGAGGGGGGGGGGGCATGGCCTCCTTGAAAAAGTTTCAAAAATAGTCAAAAACCTTTTTTAGAGCTAAATATAAAAAAAATCCTTATTATTCCTCGAAGTCCTAACAAGAATATAAAAACAACGCCGGGGAGCCACAAAACCACACTGAGGAAGTTTCAAGAAAAGTCTTGTAAACCCTCTTTTCTAGCTTAAATTGAAAGAAAAAGTTTATTGTAATTCGTGTGAAGTCTAACAAAAATGGAAACAATGCCATAGGGACGGCATGGCCACTACACAAAAATTTCAAAAATATCAAGTGTATACCAAATATTTGGGTTCGTTTAGCACAATGGGCTCGTCTTATTAGATGTGTTTACTTCCCCCACGGGGGAAAGAAAAGGGATATGTTTTAGTCAGTGTCCGATAAAAAGTTATACATTTAATGATTGCGCATTAAATTAGATTTAAGTTTTAACCTGGTTTTATGCAGTGCTATGTAATTATTCTTCATTCCCTTTTTAATATGGGACCCTCCAAACCACTCTTCATCCTCTTGTTAATATTAACAAAGATCGTCTACAAACCACGTTTTAAAAAATAACTTGTAAAAGTTGCCAGGGGAGGGTCCCCCACCTCTCGTTTTCTCCAACATCGTTCAAGATCAGCCTAAATTTTGTTTTAAGCCCTTGAGTTTCTAAATGTTTCCGGGGGAACTCCTCCCTCCCTAACATCATTGAAAATCTTCAAGAATTACGTTTCTGGAGTTTCAGTTTCGAAAAATTGCTTGTCTTCTAAAAGTTACTTATAAATCATGAATTGCCTACATTTTCAATTTAAAAAGTTCAATTTTGAAAAATTTTGGGAGTGAACCTCAGAATCTCTTCAACCCCTAACCAAACCACCAAACCAAAGATAGTCTAGAATGCGTTTTTTTTTTAGTCTATAAATTAGTAAAATTTCCTGAGATGAGGCTTTTAATCTCTCCTCATCTTAACCTCACCAAAAATCGTCTAAAACAATCTTTTTGGAGCTAAAACTTCGGAGAAAGTTCTCCAAACCTCTTCTTCCCTACTATTATCAAAGATAATTAGAATGCATCTTTAAGACTGCAAATTAGAAAAACTTCTTGATGTAGACCCTCGAATTTCTCTTCCACGTATCATTACGAAAAGATAGTATTAAACTGCGTTTTTAGCTCTACAATGGCAAAAAAAAAAAAAAAAAAAAAAAAAATCCACCGAGAAACCCCGAACCTCCTTCTTCTTAACATTATTGGAAATAATGTTTGCATTTGTAAGGTTTCAATTTCGAAAAATGGGCGGGAAGGAGGAGGGGACGTCGCACCTGAGCCCTTAACGTTACAAAATACAGTTAAAATGAATTTATAATATTACAAATCAGAAACATTTCCTTATAGATGGGCCCTCAAATCTCTCCTCTCTCTGACATCATCAAAGATCGTCTAAAACTGCATTCTTAGAGCTACTATTTCGAAAAAAAACAGGGGAGCGCCACCGGACCTCTTCTCCCCTAACATTAACAAAGATTGTCAAAAATACGTTTTTAAGATTTCAAATTCGGAAATTTTCCGGGGGAGAAACCCCCGAACCCCCTTTACTTCGGAGTTAGTAATATTATACTTACGGTTGGTTCACATCGGCTTCCTCTTAAATCATAAGTCCTATACAGTCGCCTCAGAACACAGTAGTGATTACAGGAATGCCACTTACAGCCTTTATGTTGCACTTGCGTCGCCTAGTGAAAAATTCCCTAAAAATGCGCTAGTTAAAGGTGGGCTATATTGATATTTGTAAAATTCAAAAATTTTCCAAAGCATCGTATTTTTCCAAAAGGCCGCCTCCGAGAATTCTGTCTGGATCCGCCCCTGGGTTTAGAGCAGGTTGAACGGTAAATCAGTGAAAGGTCCAGCCTGGACTTGCGGCCCGTCTCAAACGTTTCTGGCATCTTTGGAGTCATGGAATGCCTAAACTTTTTGGAACTCGTAAAAATTTTGTTTAAGCTGTTTTTCCCTTAGTCGCACTTATCTCTTACAAATTCCTATTTTACAAACGACTTTTTTCGTGAAAAACCAAGGATTTCAATGAACTCACTTTTGGATGACCTGTTGATTAACTGAACTGTTCACTGTTTGTTTTTGTACTTTTCGGACATCGGCTATCATTTCCAAGCCACTTGAAGCGGTATAGCGTTTCAAAGACTGTTTGTAAAGCACAATAAGCAAACGAACTGTCGTTCTACTTGGTTAAACAACTTTAAAATAGAAGGCCTTTTGCATAAAGTTGTAAGAAAACCGAAAAACACTACATAAACTAGGAAATATATAGTAAATTATTTTGTAATGAAGTAAGAAACAAAAATAAATAAGACACTCATTAAAATGAAATTATCTTACTTCCATCCGATGATGCAATCTTTGTTCTGTATACTGCCGTGCTAAGCACAAAAGTGAGATCTGCAGTTGGGCTCAAGCTGAGATATTGTGTTTTAAAGTACGGCTCTTTCATATATTTGATTCAAATTTCTTTTTTTTTTTTTTTTTAGAATTTTTCAAAAAAAAAAAAAAAAAATCTTGATCCTAAAACATTTTATCTATTAAGTAAAATACGAAATAGTTAACAACTTGGTTATAATAACTCAGTTTTGTTTTAAAGTGCAGGTATGACTACTTTTACTACTGTGATTAACACGGCCGTGTGAATAAACTGAAACTCTTAAGTTTTGGTTCAGCTTAAGAAATTATTACGGAGTTTTTGTTTGGGATTTCTGTTGAAAAGAAAGGGAGGGACTTAGACTGCGTTGGAAAAAATCAAAACTCAATAGCTTTCATTTTCAGACAGTAAAGTTACATTGCATTATTTTTCTTTCAAACAATATCAATCATGTTTGAAAGTCAAAAATTTCAATTAATATTTCATGTTTCAAAAGCAATCTAAAATAGAAAATGTAATTGTTATGATTAGACCTACATTACCCAATATTGTAGGTTGAACGACGACTTGACTTATTTCTGGTGTTTGACCTGAAAGCTCTCTGTTACAGAAGAAAAAATTTTTTTTCCTAATGAAAATTACCTTTATGCATATTCTGTTTAGCAGAATACGAAGATGTGTGGATAGCATATATTTTTTAATGCTTAACCCTTTATATGTTCAAAGAACTTTATATGTTCAAAGAAAGAGAGCTACACTCCTGTTTGTGAAAATTGCAACACCACGAAGGACTTACGCGAGTGAGCTGAAAATTGCAAGAAATGTAAAGTAGGGCATGATATACAAATAATTAGAATTGCAGACCGGTAGCGCATGCGTATGCCGAGAAGCGCCCTCTGAACGGCGGATCGAACCGAATATAAATAGACGGCTGTAGCGAGACGTGTATGATTATCGGTGGTTATATGCTAGAGTAAACGTAAACTGGATCTTTACTATGCCTCTTCGACGAAAGAAAGCGAAATTTGAGCAAATTTCGGAGTTTGAACAGGGCAGAATCGTCGACCTTCGTGAAGATGGATTGTCTTATTGTGCAGTAGCCGCTTGTGTGCAGCGTAACAGCAGCACAATCATGTGTGTTTGGAAGCAGTCGACAGACGAGGGTCTGACAGCTCGGAAATCCGGGAGTGGACCCCGAAATGTGACATCAGCTCGCGATGACAGACACCTGTTGCGCATGGCGCTGACGAACCGCACAACTTCTTCTAGACAATTGGCAGCACAGTGGTCAACAGCTACAGGTGTTTCATTGTGTGCTTCATCAATTCGGAGACGTCTGCTGCAGCGTGTGCTTCGCGCAAGGATTCCTTTATACAGAATTCCTCTCAAGCAAAACTATCGCAGCCTGCGGCTACAATGGGTCATAGGAGCTGGCGCGCTGATTGGCAGCAGGTCGTCTTTTCTGACGAATCCCGCTTCAATTTGTGGCACCATGATGACCGAATTCGTGTCAGGCGCTATGCCGGTGAACGACACATTCCGGAGTGCATTATCGAAAGCCACAGTGGACGAAAACCCGGAGTTATGGTCTGGGGTGCCATAGCATATCATGGACGATCACAATTGCTACGAATTGTAGGCAATTTGAACAGTACCCGATACATAAACGAAGTTTTACAACCGCAAGCTATTCCTTTCCTGCAGGGATTGCCAGGGGCTGTATTCCAGCAGGATAATGCCCGTCCACCATGTTGCCAGGACTGTCAAATCCTACCTTGATTCGCAGCAGGTACAGCTTCTTCCTTGGCTTGCATTTTCCCCAGATATGTCACCGATTGAACATGTTTGGGTATTCGTTGGGTGGCGTCTCGCTTGTGATCCTCGTCCTGTTGCTTCGACAGACGAACTTTGGTTGAGCATATAAACAATATGGAATACTCTTCCACAGGCAGATATTCAAACTTTGTTTCACTCCATGCCGAGTCGTGTAGCAGTATTAAAGGGACAGTCCCGTATTTTAAAAAATTGTCCATACGGGACGGCTAAAGTCCCGTATTCTAGCTGATAACAATATTTTACAGAACGAGACATTTTTTTAAGGGAGGAAAATAAAGTTAAAAAAAACTAAAATAAAAAGCAATAAGAAAATCATGTGACAGTGATCGCAAAAATTATTTTCGTTTTAATTTGGTTTTCGTTTTGGCGGCAGAACATGAGGAGCCGAATTATTGCTTCCACTTTGCTCATTGACTAATGTTGGAAATATATCACTGCACATGCGTCGTCAATCACAACGAAAACTAATTTTATACTTTGAGCGGCGACATTTTGTAAGGTTTAATGCTTTGTTACGATTGACTTTTTCAGATTTATCATGAAGAGACGTTTTACGTCGGAAAGCACCCCTTAAAAATACCCAGTAATTGCCGCTACCTCAAAAATCCTCCCCCCCCCCCCTTCACTCTTAGAAGCCTGTCCCGTATTTACTGTTCTTAAATCTGGCAACCCTGACTATGATGCTTCCTTCATGGTGTTGCAATTTTCACAAACAGAAGTGTATAAAGACACCCTGTTTGTATTCATAAAAAATTTCAAATTTTTCATTTTTTAAAATTTTTTCCGAAAAAAACCGGTTTTTTTCCAGCTTCAAAATTTTCGGAAATTTTACATTTCTACTCTAGACTAAAAAATTACGGATATTTATCAATAATTTTCTAACCTTTCTGTATGTACATTTTTAAATATTTACCTCGTATATTAATGAGTTTAGTCATTTAGTTACAGGTCAACTCTGTGAGTAGTCAAGAGAGACTGCTCATCAATCCATTTTCTGAAGTTTAATTTTTCATTCTCGAATAGTTATTTCCTTTCAAATCTTTCTTTCATGATTTTCATTTAACGCGCATATTTTCTTTGATAGCTTAGATCAGTGGTGCCCATTGCTCAATCTCTTTTTACTCGAGGTCCACACCTAGTAATTGAAATGGTTCTCACAGGTCGGAACACATACAACATCATACAACATTTCAAAAATTTCATAGTAGCATGGAAAAGGAAAGAAAATTGCAAACCAAGAGTTGTTTTGCAGTAAGTTACCGCCCAGAGTCAGGGCTAAAGCAGCAATGCATAAAATACACCGCCAACTCAGTTGTTCCATCAGAGGACTGCAGTTTCGTGCTTTTCAGCACTCATCAGCCCAGAATAGAAAGTAACTGAGCAGGAGGCGGAAAACCTCAAAAAGTGTGAGATTTTCCGCCTCCAGCTCAGTTACTTCCTATTCTGGGCTAACAAGAGTTGTTATTATCATTACTTGACGGTTATTTTATTAACTAGAAAATCGCCCATCAAAGTATGACGAATGGAAGTTGCTTCTGCATTTGAACGAAGCCATTGCCTATTTGGTAATAATCCTAAACTCCAGTAGGTAGCGTTCATTGTTGACAATTTTTTCGTTTCTTCATTCCCCTGAAATGACACAGTCTTACCAGTAAAACAGTTAAGTTACCAGATCGAGTTCAGCCTTGTCAGAATAAAGCCTTTCCCTGCATGTTAAACATTACCAAAACATATTATCAAATTATCGTGCCGTGGCGCGAGTTTCATTGTTGAAACACGCGCGTTACTTGATCATTGACTATTATATATGAGAGGATAAGAAATTTTTGAGGTCGCAATAACCTCCCATAGGAGTGCCCCTGGATGTTAGAAGCATTGTGATCAATAAAATATGTATGTCGGCCATTATAAAAAACTCATAAAAAGGACATTTTACTGCCTCATATTGATTTTACTATCTCGCCTGAACGTACGACTTGGGCTTAACATTCAAGAACATCGTCCAAAAATTATTAGTCTTATTTATTGTTTGAGCTTAGGTTCGCTGATTTTGACATAAAAAGAAAAACCTTTCGGATTCTCGAAAAGAATTTCCATTGCGCTGCTTGACGACCTTGAATGTAGATTTTATTGTCGGGAGTTTATCATGACAAGTACATAACGAAACTGCATGGCATCATTCAGATTTAGTTATTTTATCCCCATACAAGGGAGCATCCAGCTAAAAATTGAAGGTAGGCAAGCCCCATCATTAGGGCAATGGGAAGGGGGGGGGCGTATTCCCTTTTTACTATGTCGCAAGTGTCGCTATTGCGAGAGGTTGTCCATGGCATATGAGCCCCGAATAGGATTCAAAAAAGGGTATGAAAAATATTTTACTTAATTTTGTTCTCATCTCTAAGGGCCTAACAAAAATTTGCGAAAGGCCCCCCAAACCTGCAAACTCGCCACTGTTTTCCTCTATAAAATGTATTGAGTATATACCTTTTGCCACCCCCCTCCCCTTCCTCGGAAAATTCCCAAATGATGGGCCTGTGGGAGGCACTTTTCTAAATTTAAACTTTTTCATGGAAAGGAGGCCGTGTGTAATAAACTTTCGCGCAAAGAACACTTTTTGGTGCAAGTTTTTGTGGGGAAGTGTTTTTGGATCTGTATTACCTTTGCGTTCTTAGCGGTGTTGCTCCATTAACCACTGCCGTTTAGAGATTGTACATTACCAAATTTCCCATTTCAATGAGCTCCCATAGATTAATATAGGAGAAAAAGGGGCACATGTCAACATAGTATGTTTTACTAAGATACCTTCATGCAAAATAATAATAATTATTATTATAATGATTTAAAATTTTTTGACTGCTTTAGAATTAACCTGAATATAAAGATGTTTCGACCAACTTCAATTTTCGAGTATTGTAATCAAGAAGTTTTAATTCATACTTTTTAGGGCAAACCAAGTTTTTCGAAATAATCATTAAAATTAAAACTCAATTTTATATTTTATTTAAAGTTTTTTCGTTTAGAAATTTATTTCAGGTAAAACCTTTTGAAATTTAAAACATATTTACGTGTCATCACCAATGCTTATTAAAAAAAAAAGACGAGCATTGACTTTCGTTTTAATTTACATATAAATGTATTGCGTATAAAGAGAGAATATCTTATATTTACCATTATCTGCTCTAAATATTACAAATTTGCATTCTCTAACAGAAAAGCAATTTTAAACAAAAACAGTGGGGGGGGGGGGACATGCTTTTTTTTATCTGAAGACTTGCCTTTGAATGAAAAACAAGCTCGAAAACCTGCATTATTTGAAATGTTTAAAATGCCAAAAACTTAAATATATGCTTGCTTAACTTCAACCAAGAGATTAATTTGTTTGATCTATTAACAAAACTAACTTTATAATCACCAGTATTTTTCATTGTTTTTGGCAACAATTAAAAAAATGAAATATTTTAGCTTTGTAATTACTATTATTTTCGTTGTTTTTGGCAACCCGAAGTAACAGGCATTACCATCATTTAATACAAATAATTCACCTTCAGTGTAACTCGTGAGAAACATTTCTGTTATCTTGAAAGGAAAAGATAATGTTGGCGCCGCTATTTTGACAGTTGAAGGGATCATAAAATCACGCTGGTACTATACAGAGCGTGGTTGACTTGACACTTGATGTGTTGGTGGTCTTCCATATACACATCAACAATCTGATGACAGCACAACTGTTTTTATTTTCTTCCCCGCAGTGATGGTCTTCCAGAAAGATGGTGATAAGACTTCAGACATTTCAATTACAATAGAAATGCGATTATTTTGTATCTGTATTCAGAATAATCAGTTACGTTTCGTGTAATTATGAACGATTTGTCGTACTAACATCAGAAGAAAAAATCACTTTTAATGAGTTCGAAAAATCGATTTCCGTACGTTTATGCGAACATCACTGCGTAAACTCGTTTTTAGAAATTAAATTTCTTAACACATTCGCAATTTTCAATAAACGGTAGGGGGCGTTACAGTCAGGCTGGTGAAAGAGGTAGAACAAACAAATCCATTAATTTATTTATAACCTGCTTTTAAGCATAATGAATGACAATATTTTTTCTTCGTGTTTATGAGATTTCTCATTTGTATTCTTTTGAAATTGATTTTTTAAGTCTTGGGGATTTTTTTTAAGTTAAAGAATTGAAATTTTTTACTTCTCGGGCTAATTTCTTAAGGCATATTCAAGCTCTACAGCTGATTTTTTTTTTTTTTTTTTTGTTCGGAAACACGAGGAACTTTTAGAAGCAATAGTTTTAACTCACCAACAATTTAGTTTCAAAAATTACTCCACCATGGAGGTGACTTCAACTGATCTGTCTTTCTAAAATATAATTTGTATCAAATTTCAAAATTTTGAATTTTTTTCTTAATTTTAAAACTAAAGTGTTATTACAGCAATAAATTTTTTCAAATAAAAACACTTTACTCTTACATTATTCAGTTTAAATTATCACGCTTGCATGAAAAATTTGATGACTTAAAAAGCGATTAATTTCTACATTTCATGAATGCTCACACGAATGGTGTCTAAAGAATACCTTACATGTCATAAAGCAACCTTGAAACTTTTTTTTTTTTTTTGACATTATGTATTCTCCTTTTTTTTTTAGCAATTTTATATTAGTAGTAATGAAAACCTATTTTTTTTTTTAATATATATTCGTTGTTTAAATTCACGACACGTAACCTCAATATAAAAATAGATGAAATCGTTAGATTAGTGTTATTATCCCAGCATTTCGCACCCCGGCAACAGAAGTGACGCAACTCAAAATATTTGAATATTTGAAAGAAAAAAGGAAGAGTAATTAATGATTAAAAATGTTATACAGTAGAAGACCATTATAACGCCGACCTAGGTAACGCAATTCTCTATAAACCGCACAACTTTTCAGAAGTAAACAATAGGTTTTGAAGTTTAAGAAATCCCTCTGTTTTGCTTTGCAAACATAAAAATTATAAGGCAAATTAAATTTTGAGACAGTTTTCATCTTTCCATCTTAATTCAAAGCTTTTAAATTGAAAATGAGTACTCATAGTAAATAGAAAATACCAGATGGCTCTTGAAAATGCAGCTATTATGCAAACCATGAAGCTAGCAGAAGTACAGGATAATGCACTTTCTTTTGATAGTGAAACATATTTATTTGTGAATGACTAATTGTAATATTAGTGCTTTAATACTCATTGCAGAAAATACTCATTCTGAAGTGCTAATATATAGATATATGCTGAATATTAGTTTCAAAATTTGAAATGATCTATATAACGCAAAAACCTGTATAACGCAAAAGCTCTGGTCCCAAGGTGTGCGTTATAACAGTCTTCTACTGTATTCTCTTTTTTTTTTCTTTTTTTGAGCAAAACTAGCAAAAAGTTAACTTTCACAACTAGTAGGGGAGAGCGTTGTACCTTGGGACAATGCTAATTTCTAAGAATCAATTTATAGCAGCCATGTTTTTGAAATCTCTGACAGTAACTTTCACTACTAAATGGTGCCATAGTAAAAATCAGCATCAAATGAGTAAAATTGACGATTTTGTAAGTGAAAGAAAATTTCATAACACCAAAGAAAATATCTTCTTCATTTTTATTTCATTTTCTGTCTTTGTATTTGAAAAACTTATCAACTGAATTTTATTTTTTTATAAAAGAGAAATGCTTTAAATATTTTGGTTATGAGAAAATAATGATTGTGCACCTAAATTAACCACAATTTTGTTTTTTCTTAAACCATGTGGTGATTGTACCATGGGACAGTCACAGATATTGTACCTTAGGATACGTTCCAAATTACATCTCTTAATATTTAAGATATGTTTAGGAACATAGAACAATGTTCTAATCTTATGTAGTCTTTTAAACGCATTTATTGTTAGATAATAATTAAATACTCATTATTTATGATCTAATTCACTACCGTGAAAAAATATTTTGTTTTGTTTTTTGGTGCGAAATTGGTTCAAGTATATGGCTGTTTCCTGAATCATGCAAACTTTCTCATAGTACAACAGGATGTGTCCCAAGGTACAATAGGATGTTTTACCTTGGGACAGCTTAGAACTCTTACTTTAAAAGGATGGCAATACGTATTTTATTTTCAAACTGTATGAATTTTTTTAAAAAAATGTGGCACAGAAATATGTTGGGGTATTTTAATGTGACTTTCAGATCTTAAATTTGATTCAAATAATTGACGTTAAGAATTAAAATATAAAAAGTATCCCAAGGTACATCACTCTCCCCAACGTGACGATGTATAAACAATGTAATAGTGACTTATTATTAAAGCTTCATCAGGAGCTGTATATATATATATATATATATATATATATATATATATTACCGAGCTGGATCCAGCTCGGTAACTGTCATTAAACATATGGTTTGTTGTGCAGTTAGCCGAGGCATTTCTTACAACTTACTTTTACTCGCACAAAATAATTCAGTCTGTTCAGACATTTAAGGAGAACTATACTCAACTTGTGGCACTAGTATCGTATCTGACCCCCCCCCCCCCCGTAAGTGACTTTGTCTATTCAATAAAAGATTCAAAATTTGACGACGCAGTGAGGTAAAATTATTTCTCTACATATACACCATAAAAAAATACTTCCACTGTTTTTTAAACCCGGACACACAAAGGAAGGGGGTTATAAGTTTACGTGTCTGTGTATTTGTGTGTCTGTGTATCTGTTTGTGACACTCTAACACCTAAACGGATAGACCGATTTTTATTTATTTATTTTATTTATTTATTTATTTATTTATTTTATTTATTTTATTTTTTTTTTTGTTCGAAAGGAAAGTTGATCGAGAGCTAGGTTGCGTCTTCAGATGGCATTAATTAACGGATACATTAATTAAAAACCTCTAAATGGTTTTTCGCAATTTTTGCAGTGAAAACATATGTTCTAAAATTTTGTACCAAAATAAAAAGTAATTTTTTCTGCGTCTGATACAATATGTTTGGAACTTCCATGTTACATAGAATTTGAATAATAACTTTTTTCAAGCAGATTTTAAATAAAGCTTTTATTCACGCGATTGGTAACCGAATTCATTGTTGGCCGACAAAGAAAGGAAATGCAATGATTTAAAATGTTTATCTGTTGCCAGTTTCTATTTGTTAAAAATAAAATACTTGTAATTGATTTTTAACAAAAAAGTCTTTTAAAAGGATCTTCATATTTCTCTTTTGATTCTAAATTTGCGACTCACTCGGTTGTTTTTAATTTTTTTTTAATTTTAGTTACTTGTTCTCGCAAATAACTTCGGAAAAGAACTGTTAGTTAAATGAATTCAGCGACGATATCAAAGAATGATTTCTTTACAACGTTACAATTAATTTCATGTTGTTGACCGAATGCATTCCTGGCTAGTTGTCCTATAAATGTAACCCAAGATTTAAAAAAAAAAAAAAAGAGTACTGCTGCTTTTTGGGTTATTTCTTCCCTGTTTGTAATTAAATGTAGCATTTAAAGTTCGTTTCGCAACTAACATATCTACCAAATTAGAAAAAGAGTTCTGTAAAACTTGTTTCACTGCCTATATAGTGTCAGTACAGGGAAAACGATCGAACCCGCTGTTAACACTAGACAGGATCGTTTCTCCTCTTCTAAAGGGTCCGAGTTTCTAACAGGAAAACTTTCATGATAAAAAAAAAAAAATTTATCCCTTTTATTTTGTTTAAATTGGTGTTTAAAATTGGGGTCAAAAAAGAAAAGTTTCCAACAAATTATACTTTACGCAATCGAGGATTACAGTCAGGTTTTGAAACACTATATTTTACTTCATTTTACAAAAAAGGAAGTATTGTATTCGCGCAGACGTGGCTCCAAGGGAGGGGCAGGGGGGGCAATTGCCCCCCTGTCGGAAACGTCTTGCCCCCCCGTCGGGGAAAATTTAGTATTTCGTCGGGGAATCTGTTTGCTTTGGCGTTTATCGTAAATGATAAAAATTTTCTCATATATGAACTCGAAAAAAAAATTAGTAGAAAAAAAGTAGAAGTATCTTATATATATATATATATATATATATATATATATATATATATATATATATATATATATATATATATATATATATATATATATAAAGGAAACAAAAAATAAATCCCCTTTGAGGCAAGGTTAGCCCGAGTCCGTATAACGTCGTCCAGATGGTGACAAAATATAGCTATTGCTTCGGGGGAAATGGTGTGTTTTGATCCTTGACATTTCTGTTTGTCGATGCAGGGTGTCGATGAGCTGGTTTTGACCTCAGGGTGTCCACTTAGACTAAAAGACTACCACTTAGACTACCCTCCCCGTCCCTGCAGAATGTAGTGGTGATTACCAGTCAGGCCTAAGGCGTCGTCATCGGGTTACGAGATAAATACGTACCGAATGACAATAGCCGAGACGAGAGGAGAGGGGGGGGGGTCATGGGAGAAAAAACATGCTTCGGAGATTTTTGCTTTTCTATTACATTCGCTAAACAGCTCTTCATCAGCATGTCAAGTGTGCAGACCCAGACGCACTCATTGGTACGTTTTAAAGTACTTTATTTTCACTCAGAAGTTACAAGTAAGTTATTACTATAGTTATTTACAGCTTTTCTGATTATTGTTGGATTATTCTGCAACAAAACATATCGATGAGTAAACTATCCTTTTACCTCATACAAGGAAGTGTACTAAAGTATGTACTAAAGTTAATGTTTTAATTTTTTAGTGTAATGATGTCTTGTCGGCAAATGCTAAATGCAGAAAAAAAATTCTTTGGACTAATATAATAAAAGCAAATAGATGTTTAACATTTTAAATACATTTTTCTCAAAAACTTAGATTGATCTTGTTTGTAGACTGCATAATAGTTTTGTTGGGAATGAAGAAGAAATGAGAATAATTTACTAAACATTGGGCTTGGCGAATCAACACACCAAACAATCGTTGGATTATTAAACGTCGGGTTGGTGGCATCGGGCGTCGGGTTGGTAACATCGGGTTTGTGTTCTTTTTGAGAAAAATGTCTGGGGGAGGGGGAGGGGCGAACCTTTTGGAAAAGGGAAAATTAAAGAAATAAATAAATCATGTGTTAAAAGCAATTGAAAACATACATTTTGCTTCCAAATTTATTTTCTTCAGATGTTATCATGTAGTCGAAACTCATGTTTCTAACTTTAAAGTAAAAGCTGCGCTTAGCCCAGACCGCTGTAATCATTTGATCGGACCAAGTCCAATTCAAAAGTCAACATTGCTCCTTCGAGATCGATCAAACCATCTTACAGACTGATACCAGACTCAATCTTGTTTAAGTTTTTTTTTTTTTTTTCAAGCTATATTCTATTTTTTTTATTACGCTTTTTTTTTCCAAGTACTAAAATAGTGTAAAAAAGCAGTGCTGCGCAGTCAGAGTCGGACAGATTTTGGAGACAAAGAGTCTGAGTCGGCATTTGTAGGTTAAAAATTCCAAGAGTCGGAGTCATTTTCCCTCAATGCCTGTAACACTGCCAGTGATCGCGGGGTCGGAGTGAGAGTTGGAATCGAACTGATTTTAAGGTAAAGGAGTCGGAGTTGAATTGTTTGTCGGTGAGTTGAAGGGGTGATTAAAAACTAATTGTATCGAAAGCCAATGTGAGCAAGAAGCAATGAGTTGTCTTTTCGTTTCCCGCGCTGTATCTCTCTGTCGACTGCTGTCATTGGTTTTTCGAATCAAAAACAATTTTTACTGTGTATTATCTTAATTTTTGAAAGAGTTTATAACTTAAAAAAAGTTTTGTTTGCCTATTTCTGTCCTGATATTTTTGTAGTTCCAACTACATCTTATAAGGCTTCAAAATGCAGAATTTTATATCTATTTTTCAAAATTTCCTCCGGGGAAGAAATCCCCGGGCCCCCTACAATTGGGAATATTTTGTACTCCACTTACTTAAAGGGGAGTCATGTGTCACTTTCTTGATAACATTTCCCCTCTTAAGGTCAATCTAACACAGGACATCAGAAAAAACACATTAAAACACGATCATCAAAAATTAAAGTATTGCTGTATGTATCAGATGAAAGAGACAGACATAGTAAAGGAGAAAAAAAAATTAAAAAAAAAGCCTCTCTCTCTCTTACACCACCGTGAGAAACGTTGTTAAAACTACAAAAGGGGTCTCATACCTAAAATAGCTTAGGGCCCCGTTAAATCCAGCCCTGAGTTTGAGTCGGCTATTTTCCCTCCGACTCCGTAGATCTGCAAAAATGGTCCATGTAGATAAGTTTTGAGGTAAGACTTTGAATTTGCATCCCCCCCCCCTTAGTCTGGAAAGTGAATTAAAACTTGAAATTTGAAAGTATGACAGATTTCAACTGGCATGTTCAATAAAAAGTTTGAAACTAATGGTTATGCATTTTCGAATTATGAATGCTTCAAAAAATTTGAAAAATAAAAAAGTTAGGTATATAGTTAATTTAAAAAAAAGAAAAACCTTACACAAGAGAAACTTGTGCAATTAATGTTAATTACTTTGATACTTAATAGGTTTGTTTATGGCGTAATATCGTCGGCACTATGCTGAACTACCGAATGTGAAAATTGGCTCTTTTCAGGAGAGCCGAAACAATATTTTTGTCCACCAGACGCTTTAGTTATTTTCAATGTTTTGATTTTTATAAATAACAGTAAATAAGTGTAAATCTTATTGTTTGAAGTACAGTAAACTCTAGATTATCCACGAGCGGATTATCCGCGAAAGTCTCAGAAGAAGAAAAAAAAAATAGTTAACTTAATCCTTGTGGAGAAAATTTTTGTTCTTCAAAAACACGGATCTGAAATCAATTCGTCCCAGATTTTTTTTTCCCTTTCCCATGACAAGTGCTCCTTCTCAAAAAACGTGAAAGTCGTTATGCATTTTCATCAACTTCTCTTTGACACGTGCCTCAAGGGAAAGCGTTCAGCTGATTTCGGTAAAACACATGTGTTTACTGAAGACCCCTAGTTTATCCCCGAAGGAGCGTATGACATTATCCTTATCATCTGTTCCGATTGAGAAAGGTTAGGAAAACGCCTGCAGGTCTTCTGGGAATTCTCTGATGGGGGTGGTCTTTTTTGTTGTGGTCACTGTTTTCACTTCTGGGCTGTTGAATGTTTTAGGTTGACGGAAAGTTTCTACTCATGATTTAAATTTTAATTTATTCTAGTTCTGTAGAGCTTGAAATACAAATATTTTTTAATGCCGCATCTCTTTTAAACGTTTCACGTTTTATTTACAATACAATCATTCTCAAGCAAAAGATAATTTCTGTCTTCTTTACCTCTGGTTTTAAACCTTTTTCGCATTATCCGCGACTTTCGTTATCCGCGGTATCTGGGCCAATAATTCCGCGGATAATGGGGAGTGTACAGTAGTAATAGCCCTTTCTGAATACTACGGCAAACCATTGAATTTGAAAAACGAGATTCGCGATTTTCACCTTCGTTTGTACCGAGTTTAGCATAGTGCAGATCATATTATCAAGTTTCGTTTTTTTTTTTTTGGATTACACAAAACACACACACACACACACACACACACACATTACTTTCGTTTAGTACATTCAAAAACTTAGAACCAACGGTGAGCAGTTGAAGTCGGACTGATTTTGAGGCAAAGAAGTCGGAGTCAGGAGTCGAAGGTTTAAAAATTCAACAGTCGGAGTCGATCATTTTCCCTTAAAATCTGCAACTCTGCCAGTTTGGGTGGAATCAGAGTCGAAGGCTCTAAAATTCCCTGCGGAGTCGGTCATTTTTCTTCCGACTCCGCAGTCCTGCTTAGAACTGCTGGTGTGACTATTCATTTCAATAATTCTCGCTCACTACATTTTAACTTTTATTTTCTATTTCAAACACGCTTCGGCGGCCCACACATTTTCCTCCAAATAGCTGTGATTTGTACGATGATATTTTACCCGTTTCCAATTTCTATTTGTTATCAAATAAAATACTTGTAATGAGTTTTAGCAAACTAGGCTCTTCAAAAGATTTTCAATTTTTTCTCTTGATTCTGCTTTTGCGCTAGCAAAACTTAGTAGTTGTAATCGTTTTCCCTTTTCCATGCTTTCCCAAGTTATCCCGGAAAAATAATATAATGAAAGAAAATATAAATAAATTTAATTTTATACCTGTTCTGATTCGCGAGGTTCATCTAAATATAAAGCTAGGTATCGGACTCAAGTTTCTTCTGAATTTTTTAACTTAATATTAGTTACTCTTCTTTTGTTTACTTAAGATGTGAGTTTCTCTGCTCCCCAATAAATATTTTGAGCTAGTGGATGAGCACCGCTATAACCTTGAGCCCTGGAGTTTCCCTCCGTAAAATTTGTGTTTTTATAAGGTTTGATTACGGAAGGCGGGGGGGGGGGGGGGGAGGAACCGTCAGTATCTTAATCGATCAATAACCCCATCACCCTAACGTTACCAAACATGACCTACAATTGCGTTTTCGATGCATCAATTTTAAAACTTTTTCGGGGGTGCACCTCGACTCTCACTCCCTATAAAATACCATTACAGATCGACGAAAATTTCGTTTATTGGACTTCAATTTCTTAAAATTCTTTGGGGGTGAGCACCCAAACCCTTCTCTCCATGAAATTACCGAAGATCATCTAAAATTGCGTTTTCAGAGCTACAATTTCGAAAATTTCCCGGGGGAGAACCCTCGGACCCCCCTCATTTCTACACGCACAACTAAATTCCTGTTGTTAAGTTTCTTTCTCTGCATAAAACTCTGTTGAACACACATTTATAATGATTTTACATCATATTCAGATTTTTCGTCAAATTCTAATTCTCAGACAGTTTTAGTTTATTGATCTCGCGATGACCCTGCTCACAAAAGCCTAGTTTCATGTTTTTCATTTTAAATTTAATTTTTTTCCCTACATATTTCATTTTATCTATTTTAAAATTTTTATTTTTTGCTTTTAATTTTTATAGGGAATTCGTGTTCTTAGACGCAAAGAATGATTAAATTCTTTGTCATTTGAATTAGAGGGGGCAGAGCCTGATTACCGCTGGTGCATGTGGGGCACAGGCCCCTCCTCTTAGATTTCAGGGGGGCCTAAAATCCCCTTAATTTATCATGTTAATTAAAAATAAATAATGATTTCACTCAGAATCTAGAGTACAATGATATCATTGATAGTTTTGCAAATGCCAAAACAAGGAAAAAATCTATTTGTTGATAAAAATTCGCCTTAAAAGTGTGATCTCTTTGCAAATCAGAAAACCACTCCAAATTTAGTCTGTACTTACTATTAAAAGTTATATGATAGATCATTTTGGTATTTACGGTTTACTGCAACGGGCAAAGTTTAACCACATTTACATATTTATCGTAAACTACTAAATCTCTTCTACTTTTTAAATGTATATATTACAGTGATATGAGGTACCACCAAATTTAGTACGGTTGTGTAAGAACGCAAGTATCGAAATATTTTATTGCTTCAACATATAAAAAAAAGCTGGAATGGGGGGAGGGAGGGGCGGCACAAAATGAATTTCCTGAAATAGAAATGTGCCCCATGTCTAGTGTCAGGATGATCAGGCTCTGGGGGGGGGGGAATCTTGCAAACTAAAATTTGTCTATGCCCCCCTGTCGGGCAAGTTTGCCACCCTGTCGGGGACTTCCTAGCGCCACCACTGTATTCGCGAAAAAATTTTCACTCAAAAATCGGCCTTAATTTCCATTTTTCTCACCCCCGAATGAATGTTGAGTTTTTTTTCCGACCCAAACACACGTGGATATATGCCTAGGAACGTACAGACACCCGAAATATCCATTTTGACAACCCCCAAGTTAATTACAACGAATTTTCTCGTGGCGTCCGTATGTACGTATGTATGTGCGTATGTGTGTATGTATGTCGCATAACTCAAGAACGGAATGTAATAGAAAGTTGAAATTTGGTACGTAGACTCCTAGGGGGCTCTAGTCAGACGTGGCTCCAAGGGAGGGGCAGGGGGGGGGGCAATTGCCCCCCTGTTGGAAACGTCTTGCCCCCCCGTCGGGGAAAATTTTGTATTTCGTCGGGGAATCTGTTTGCTTTGGCGTTTATCGTAAATGAAAATTTTTTCCCTCGGATATGAACTCGAAAAACATTAGTAGAAAAAAGTAGAAGTATCTTAAATATTTAAAAAAAAGGAAACAAAAAATCAATTCCCTTCGGGACCACCCACTTTGACACCTGCAATTTAGCCCGAGTCCATAAGTCCCCTTTTAACGTCGCCCAGATGGTGATAAAATAAGGGATAGCTATTGCTACGGGGGAAATGGTGTGTTTTTCATCCTTGAAATTTCTATTTATCGATGAGCTGGTTTCGACACCTCAGGGTGTCGACGACTAATAAAAGAGTACAATTTCCTCTTGACTATCCACGTCCCTGCCGAATGTAGTGGTGATTTCCGGTCAGATCTAAGGCGTCGTCATCTGGTTATCGGGTTACGAGACAAATACGTACCGAATGACAACAGCCAGGACGAGACGGGGGGGGGGGGGGGGGTCATCGGAGAAAAAACATGCTTCGGAGATTTTTCCTTTTCTATTACATTTGCTAAACAGCACTTCAGCCAGTGCAGACTAGTGATGGGCATAATCGAGTTCTCATAATCGAATCACTCGATTATTCAAGCTCATTCGAGAACTCGATTACGACGAGTTCTCGATTATCGTATCTCGAGTTCTCGATTACCACTTTTCGAGTTCTCGAGCGATGAACTTCTCGAGTTCTCGATTACCACTTTTCGAGTTCTCGAGCGATGAACTTCTCGAGTTCTCGACTACCACTTTTCGAGTTCTCGAGCGATGAACTTCTCGAGTTCTCGATTATCATTTTCCGAGTTCTCGAGCGATGGACTGCTCGAGTTCTCGAATATCACTTTCCGAGTAATCGAGCGATCAACTGCTCGAGTTCTCGATTGCAACTTTCCGAGTGCTCGAGCGATCAACTGCTCGAGTTCTCGCTTTGAACTTCTCGAGATCTTGAGTTCTCGAGATGTCAATCACTCGAGCAATGTATTTTTCGACCGATTTGATAATCGAATGAACCTCTCAATATAGTTGACTTCTGATAGGGGTGCCCCCCTAGAAAGGGAGGGGGGGGAGGTCATGGCGTAGCCTGTGCCATTGACATTTTTAGTGGCGGTGTTTTAAGGGGTATTTTTCATTTTTTGGGGGGCTCTGCGATATTGAGGGGGATGCATCTTTGACCTCAGGGAGGTACCCCTGCTTCTGAAGTGATTCAGTTGCTGGGGCGTATCCGCCATTTAGGGGGTCAGAGGGCTGGCTTTGAAAAGTTAATGATTTTACTTATGAATGCGCATGGTTTTTGTTGTCTTCCGAAAAAATTTGCATTGAACCCTTCCCCCAGAAAAATTTGGAGTGACTGACGGGCTGCGCTGCGGTGCCCACAGGGGAGGTGGGTCATGGCACAGACTACGCCATTGAAATTCTTAGTGGATGTTAGTCTTTTTTAGGGAGTATCCTTCTTGAGGGGGGGGGTGTCCTGATTTTAAAAGGTGTGCCAGCACACTTGAGGAATAGATACCCTTGCGATCTAAATGGTGTTATTATCAAATAATTGTCTCTCGAATGTTTCATTCGAATATTGTTATCATTGAATGTATGCTGTCGAATGCTTGTTTATTAAAAGATCCTTTGGGATGCTTTGGTAGTCTAATGATATGTTTGTTGGAAGTGAAGGTTGGGGGCGCTAATAAGGTTCTAACTTGAGAGGCATTAAAATTAAAATTATATTTCAGGTAAAAAGCGGAATACTTAAGTTGAAAACCTGAGGGGACGTCTTCCCCCTTACGTCCATCTTCGACTGTACCATTGGGTAATGATACAAGTGTAACAGGTGTTAACAAACGTTTTAGAGTCCAACTATACACATTACTGCAGACACGTGTTTCGGGGGTTCCAAGGAACTCTTTTTTTTTTCAACGCAAAATGAGATTGTGGATGTAGGGACATTACTGGATGTCTTTAGGGACCATTCATTAATTACGTAAGGGTCTTGAGGGGGAGGGGATTGGAAAAATGTCTATATTTGGGGGGGGGGGGGCGGTTCAAACCCATTCTTTTGCAATATTTTCCAAGTCGATGTTTTACATTTGAAATTGCGCGGTCAAGTGATTTGACAGGGATTATATATTTCATTTGCGTCTGGAAAATAAATAACGTATTAGGATACGCTGTTTTTAATTTGTTTTACAAAGAATGAATAATGTTAAACATAATAAAAGAATCGCACTATTGCATGGCATGTTTTATTTTTAATTAGTATCGCATCATATACAAAAAAATGTCGAAAAAACATTCAGTCTAAATTCCTACTTTCTAGTAAATATTTAATTACACAAAAAAGTTTAATTTAATAATAGTAAATTTAATTTCGATTCCAGTGATGTTAGATTCGTTATTTTATTATTTTGAAAAACGAAATGGAATCTTACGTAAGAATAGGGGGAGGGGTTTGAAAAATCTTCCGTACCCTTACATGGGGGGAGGAGGGTCAAAAATTGCCAAAATCATCCTTACGTAACTAATGAATGGCCCCTTACATGCAAAAGCTAATTATTTTGTTGAAAAAAGAGCACCTTAAAACTCCAAAACAATGTTTCTGCAGTACTCTGTATATTTGGGATACAAAACGTTTGTTATTTCATGTTACTTCTCGGCACAAAGGTATTTATTTATTTCTTAATAAAACAAGTTTTACTTCTGTAGTTTCTAACTGTAATTCCTTCTTATGGGTGCAAATAAGTTTTGACACAAACAGTGGGATTGTAATTTTTAGGAGATTTTGTCTCTTTTGGGGGTATTGCTTTTGGGGAAGAGCTTCATAGCTGTCGCGCCTTCGCTCTTGGGATGGATAGATTTGGAATGATTTTAAAATCGAATGATTGCTTTTCGCTTGCTTTATTCGAATGGGGTTATAGTTGAATGTTTGGCGTCGAATTTTCGATAATTGAGAGATTTCATAATAATCGAACGATATTTTTCGAACGAAAATTGTTAATTATCATATGAGCGGATTTATGGAGGGGCATGCGTTGTATGAGTGGCGGATACAACGGGAGGGTCATGGGGGTCATGACCCCCTCCCTCCCACCCTAAACCTACAGTATCCGTACGCATTGTGTTCAAACACTTCATGCATAAAATGCAAACGATGACAGTATCTTTTCATTTCATTAATTATTTTTTAAAGTAAATATTTGAACTACTACTTCGTTTCATTGCTCATGAAATTAATTTGCAACGTTTATCTCCAATTAGGTGCCTTATTCCTAATCGATTTGATGCTTTTTATTGACTCCCAAACACGTTCAGACATTTTTCGTATCAAAAACGGGAATTTCGTTCATGGGGGTGGGGGGGGGGCTTTCTTCAACACGACCCCCCCCCCATAATGGTTTTCTGTATCAGCCCCTGGTGTGATTCGGCGGTGAAATCTTGAAACAAAGGGTAGAGAAACGCTTTCCATACTGTTTTGAACTTGACAGTTATTAAGATTAAATATGTACAATTTTTATTAAAAAGTGAGTGATAATGATAATATGGGCGGGTCTTTGGGCGACACTAGCAGGTTTAAACTTGAGAGTTGTTAAACTTAAAAATATATTGAACTAGTATTGCACAAACTGTGTAATTGAGAATTTATGGTGGTCTTAGCTCGTTTTCGGATCATTGTTTCTTAGGGGGAGGGGGAGGTGGAATGGTCATAAGAGGCGCGCCAGTGCTCACAGGAACAGACGAACACCTTTGTCATTCTATAAGGTTTCAGAATCAAATAATTGCTTCTGAAGTGCTTTTTTTTTCGGATGGGGTTACTCAGAGATCACACTTCGTTGAGATAAAGGTTTTAAAACGATTGTTAACGCTGTGACAACCATGTCAAAACGTTTGTGAAACGTTTTAAACGCAATGTGTTTATAATGCATTGGTGCCCATCCCCCCCCCCCCCACCTGGCGATGACAATCATCCCTCAAATGCGACGAAGAACCCCCAGAACGAGAGCCCCCTAAAATAAGACGAAAAGCCCCTCTTATAAGTTACCCTCTCTCTTCAAAACTTCAATGGCGCGATCTGCGCCATGGCTCTTCCCCCCCCCCCCCCGCCCTCTCTCTCGTTGGAACCCTTGTATAATATATTGCTTGTTGTCAAATGTTCGGTTATCGAGCGTCTCGGATAATTTGAAAATCCAATACGTAATCTGCTTTTCAGAGAAACTTGGTAATCAATTTGTCCTTTTTGAGGACCACCGCACGGAAAATGAAGCGCAGCTACGAAACCTTAAATTCCGAAATGGACCGTCGCGAACCAAAGCATTTTCAACAGTTTTGCCTCAACACACTTTACAAAAAAAAAAAAAAAAAAAAAACTCATAAAATCAGCACATCAATTTGACTCCAAATTTTTAAGTTGAGTAAATAATATACTAATCAACATTTATGAAAATATAAGGAATATGACATTAAAAATATAAGGAATATGACATAACCAGAAGCGAGTAAAACAAGAAAACATTTAAATTCAACTACGCACAGCAAAAATAAATGCTACGCACACAAGAAGTCACAAATATCTTGCGCATGGAATTAAAAAAAAAAACTAATCTGTAATAAAATATAATTTTTATTAAAAAAAAATGGGTCAAAGAGTGGAAGCTAAAACTAATCCCACACGACAATCTTTAATGTTTCTTTTTAATGCACTCAGAAACATTTCAACTTCACTCCCTGCGCTTTTAATTACATATTTAAGTCAGCGAATGAAAAAAAAAAAAAAATAAAAAAGAGCGAATCAAGAAAGAAAAAAAAAAATCATGAACTTCAATGCACTTCAAGCCACACTTGTAACTTTCAATGCGCCGGGAATCCCAATCTTCTGGAAAACGCAGGCAGAAATATTTTTAGCCTCCCACCTCATGTATCAGTCAGATTAATATAATTCTACTAACAAGAACACACTCACACCACACACACAAAAAAAAAAGCAAAAGCAATAAACAAGAATAAATGAGTCCTTTTGCGCAGAGCAACGATTCCCCTACTTGTTTACATAATTAACTTCATGTTTGAGAGATCGAAACCGTTCGAAATAATCACGTGATATCTGAGAATCATTACTTTAAATGCATAGCCGTTCGAATAAATCACTCAAAATGATTGTAAAAAAATAAAAATCGAGAAATCAACCCGTTACACAAATTGAGATCGAAGGGAGAGGGGGTAATAGCGTATCATTTCAATCACTCCGGGAATCCCCCTGAGGGCCACCAAGAGTCAAGGGACCGTTGCCAGGTTTTTAGCCGCCACCCATAAACTTATAAAAGTTTATACTACTCCAAGCCGGTCGTCCAAATGCCGGGCTCCTAGTTTCTGATAAGCTAACAGTAGTGTTGACAAGCAATGAATACAATAACTTCTAAAAGCCAGGAGGGTTCGCCCCTTATTAAATGATAGGCTTAAAGGCACATTCCTATTTTGAGCGTACCCCTGCCAAAAACAACTCGGGAATTCAACTGTTCCAAAAGTTAAGGGTATCCCTCTACCCCCTTTCGCTGGGCGATATGGCGCACCCTATCAAATGTTACGGGGCATCCGTCTAGAAAGAGCTCTCCCCAACTCCCGAAATGAGATTTAAAAATCTCTGAAAAAATCACTTCTAAAAATTTCAGTTTCGCGAGGCTGCGCTATGGACCCCTCCCCCCTCCCGAAAATGAGATTTAAAGAACCCTCTCAAAAAACTAGACCTCAAAATTTTAGTGGCCACTGGCTGCGCCATGCCCCCACCCCTTCCGAAAATGAAATAAAAAACACTCTGAAAAAACCGGCCAATGGCGCAAGTTTGCACCATGCCCCCTCCCCCTTTTTAGTAAGCACCCCTGTAGCAGAAAACTCAATTCTGGAAAAGCTCAGAAAATGAACTACTTGAGTACTCGATTCAAACGTCTCGAGATCTCGATTTGAAACATCTCGAGATCTCGATTAAAAACATCTCGACATCTCGATTCAAAAGATCTCGAGAAGTCAATCGCTCGAGTACTCGATTGTAAAGATCTCGAGAAGTCAATCGCTCGAGTACTCGATTATAAAGATCCCGAGAAGTCAATCGCTCGAGTACTCGATTTCAAAGATCTCGAGAAGTCAATCGCTCGAGTACTCGATTATAAAGATCTCGAGAAGTCAATCGCTCGAGTACTCGATTATAAAGATCTCGAGAAGTCAATCGCTCGAGTACTCGATTATAAAGATCTTGAGAAGTCAATCGCTCGAGTACTCGATTTCAAAGATCTCGAGAAGTCAATCGCTCGAGAACTCGATTCCAAAGATCTCGAGAAGCAAATCGCTCGAGTTCTCGATTTCAAAAGATCTCGATTAATCAATCACTCGAGTGATCGACTTGAAAAGTTCTCGATTATCAATCACCTCGATTATCAGAAGTACTCGATTCCCGAGATCTCGATTATCAAAAGATCTCGATTATGCCCATCACTAATACACATCGCCTATTTTGTTATTATTTACAGTTCTTTTTCGTTTTTTTTTTTCCTTCTTTTTTTCGATGTTCATTTCGTTTTGTTTGATATGAATTAAACATGGTAAATTATGTATTATGCAACTGTTTAAAGCCTTTTTTTTTTTTTTTTTTTTTTGCCAAAACAGTAATTAATTTCCCCCAAAATAATGAATTTCATCTTGACAATTATCGAGAGGGTCCGATTTTCAAATATTGAGGGGGTCCGGTTCCTCAAATATTGGGGGGGTCCGGACCCCTTGGACCCCCCCGGCCGCGACGCCCATGGTCTTAAGAGGGAAATGAAAAATCCCCTTTCTACCCCATCTTGCAAAACGAGTTCTCTTCCTTAGTTTTGATTAAATGTAATCCCCTCTAACGTAAGGTAGCTCACTCATCAGGTTTCCGCTCGACTGGAGGGGCGAGCGAACTGTGGGCGACACCAAAAATCTAACACTAAATTAAGAATACAGTCGACGCTCGATATAACGACCATCTCGGTTCCAGAGAAAAAGGTCTTTATAACGAGTGGTCGTTATAAAGAGGTATAATTTAAAAATATATACACAGTCATCATTCACGCCCTGTTGTTCCGAAAAAAAAAAAAAAAAAACGGTACTTTTTCAAACATTCCAGTTAAATGCTCAAATTATTTTTATCATAGGAATTTTTAGAAAAATCGTGTGCAAAATACTATGACAGAAAATTAAAGAAATTTTCGGGTAGAAGATATAGGGAGGAAAATGTTACACACTTACAAATCTGCTATTACTACTGCTACCACTACAGCACTACATTTTCTGAAGATAAAACTAGAAACAGATGTTTGCCTTTTTAGCAGACGTGATTTTTGCAAAACATTATTTTCTGTTTCAGATATAGGTGATAAATTGTGTTTTTCTTGCTTTTCAAAGAAACATTTAAAAGTCCCTCGAGAACCCCCAAATCTTAAAAACCACTAGATTCAAATACCAAACTAGCAACACATCTGTAAACTCCCTTTTCTTAGGAACCTGGAAATTTCTCGATTTTTCCTCCCATTATTTTTTTTGTGCTAGCTGCGGTGAATGGTAATCCCCCCTGCCACCCCCTCTCAAAGTTGGATTTGACATTGAAAACTTCAGGCAGATGTCCGTAAACAATAATCAAGGTCATTTCAAGCTACAAATTTGTTTTATTGGGAAGAACACTAGAAATAACGTCCCGCTGAATTCGGTCGCTGTATTGGATTAGACGATACAGAACGGTTGTCATAACGAAGGCAAATTAACGTAGAGTTGATAGGAACAAAGTTGGGACTTTTACCACTGGTCGTTTATAATGGGACGGTCTTTATAATGTGTGGTCGTTATAATGAGCGTCGACTGTAGTACTTTCCGACATCTTAAATGAATGAAAACAATCTTAATTTCTCTTTAATGCGCTTTTCCACTATAATTTATCATATTGCCAATAATTCGAAAATGTCAAGCTCTCTGGTCATCACGTTGAAAGCGATGAAGATTTAGTTTGAGCATTTGTTTTAAGTGTTGCCAAAAAATAAAATGCCTTCTGCATTGTTGCAGTAAATACAACTCGGTGTATTCTTCGCGTGCATCGAATTCCTCACGGATTCAGAGCAGTGGTTGGAAGTAGCGCGCTACAAGTAGCGACGCTACTGTAGTAGCTACATTTTTGAGTAGTTTTGTAGTATAGCGCACTACTTTTAAAAAAAAAGTAGTGTAGTGAGTAGTTAACTACAAAAAAATAGTAGTTTGTAGCGATTTCTGGAAACTACTTTAAAATAAACTGAAAAAAAAAAAAAAAAAAAAAAAATTCAATGTTCAAACGAATTTGACTGGCGCAAATTTTACACAAGTACATCAGCAGATGCAATGAGAAATAAGACTAATAAAAATACGAGCTAACCTCAGGTATTTCATTTTGACGCCATACCTGCTACCTGTTCGACGCCTTTAGTTTGTTTGCCGTTGTAATTTTTATATTTCAACAATATTTAAATTGACATTACTTATTTTCGTGAAAATGAAGATATCGGTGATTTCGTGAGTTGAAAATTTGGTGAATTTTATATGAACAGACCGAAGATTGAAAAACAAAAATATTTTAGCGAGGCTTAAATTTTTGACAGTATTCACCAAATAAAAAGAAGCTACTGAAACTGTTATAGAAAAGGATGAAATTGAACTGTTCTGGAGGGACTTACATTAAATGCGAGCATTACAGTTTATGAGAGTATGATATATGATAACGGACATTTTTCTTGCTACCAAACGGCACGAACTTGAGGGTCACAGATCTGGATGAAATTTTGGATTTAGGTCAGTTTGCACTAGATATGAAACCAGGTACTGCATAGGCCCTAGTTTGGCTGCAACGGGGGTCCAAAGTTGCTGTTTAAGTTCAAAAAAAGCAATGGGTTTTTCCTTTGAAAAATAAACTTTTTTTTTTTCCCTTTTCTTGGTTTGCATTGCCGTATGTGTCAATTAAATGCATTCACAACATCCTCCCCCTCCCCTTTGTACTGACAAGAGACGTCGAATGTCTTCGGGGGGTAGATATTTTCCCAAAGTTTCAAATTCCAATAAAGACACAATTGCAATTCTGGAGTCCTGCAAATCAGTTGTAGTTCAGATGGCAAAAACTTGAGGGTCATGAATTGACTGGATTTAGGTCAATTCGTACCTAGATATGAGGCCAGGAAAAATAGTTTGCGTACATAAACTTTAGTTAGGCTGCAAGGAGGGTCTAACTTTGCTGGTTTGGCCCCGGAACTGCTACAGCCTTTTCTTTGGAATTTGAAATTTTGGCACAATATTTGCTTTCCTAAGAGCTGTTGCGTCTCTTGTTAGTACAACGTAGGGGCGGTGGAATTTATTCTATACTGTGAATGCATTCAGTTGGGTTATCACACATGCAATATCGAGAAAAGAGTAAAAAAAGGTTATTTTCAAAGGAAAAATCATTGCATTATGTAGGTAAACTAGAAACTTTGGACCCCCATTACAGCCTAAGACCTATGCAGTCAAACTGCTTTACCTGGGCTCATATCTCGTGGGAATTAACCTACATCCAGAGTTTTGTCCAAATCCGTGACCCTCAAGGTCGTGCAGCTTGGTAGTTAGTATCTTCTGATGAGCTAATTTATCAATCTTTTTTTGTTCAATCCTCTTACGGTGTGTTTGTGTATTAGGGTGTCCCGCCCCCCAAAAAAAATCGAAAGTTGATTTTTCAAGTCGCACACTTTCTTATATTTTATCCTTTTACGTCAAAAAAAAAAAAAAAAAAATCATATAATTTGAACAACGGCAACAGGTGCCGATTATGTCTGAAAGTGTGAACCAGTACTTGTGTAGTACTAGGTCAAATTAAAATAAAATGTTTTTCTTAGAAACTCAAAATTTCTGTTGATAAAACGTTGCTCCTATACCCCACATATGCACCATTTAATTTATTCGAAATAAAAAATTTTAATTTATTCGAAATAAAAACATTTAGATATCCCACACGTGGCCTAACATTTATAATTTTCTTCAAAAAATTAAGTTTTTGATACATATTTTCAGATATGTAAGATTTTATGAAATTATTAAGCTGAAAAATATAAAAAGTAAAGTAGAAAAGTAGGGAATTAACGTTAAATAGAAATTTTTGTTTTCCTGCAATTTTTAAGTCTCCCTCCCCACATAGTACTCAAAGATATGGATTTTTTTCAGGTTGAGTTAAATTTTTCATTTAAAATATATGGTCTGGTGGGGTAAAGTGGTCATAAAATCGTAGGTTTTTAACTTCGGTGGATAATAAATACAACAAATTATTTAAACACTTCAACCTTTTTTGTTGATATTTTACATTGCATCATTAAAGAACACAGTACATTGAAGTTTAGAAAAAAAAATATTGATTTAATTAGTTTTACAACACTTTCTTTTCACTTTGTATTTATGACCACTTTACCCCATGGGATGGGGGAAAGTGGTCATAGCACGGGGTAAAGTGGTCGTAGTTAAAAATAAATGCAAAACCATATTAAATAACCATAATATTTGTATATTTCAGTTATTTTTATGGTTACAAGTATATACACTAATATATGTGTGTATACACGAGTATACGTGTCCTATAAACATGAGTAAACACGTTCATATATGAGTAGATACGTGTATACATCAGATACATGCATGCACGTGCCTACTCAAGTATATATGTGTATACACGAGTATATAAGCATGTATACGTGATTACCTAAAGGAGTGTTGACGTATCTACACGAGTATATACGTGTCATGTTTATATACGTGTTACGTGTATATACGCGTATAAACGAACGTCATATGCATGTATGCACTTGTATCTCGAGTATACACGTGCATACCTGAATATATTCGTGTATAGTAGACGTATATACGCATATATATACAGGTGTACATGTGGGTACATACAGAAGTGTACATAAATGTATATACGGGTATACACGAGTTAATTCGTGGATGCATCCAGTGCGTGTTTGTACATATCTACTCACGTATATACATGTATATATGGAAGCATGATTATATACGTATGTATACGTGTAAACAGTTATATACCTGAAAAGACCAATATACGTACATTTACGTGCATACACCAGTACATATATGTATACACGAGTATATACGCTTATATACATGTATACCTACAGAGTGAATCCAAGCTCTGGAGCAAAAATCTAAGGAGTGTGAGAGGGGAGGATAAAATGCAAAGAATAATAAGCAGCTTATGGTCGCAGACGCACTTCATGCACACAAAGCCAGAAACTGATGGATGCAAAACAGGTCACAAATTTTTTACACAAAGATGATTTTACTCAAAATTTTTGCTTTTAAAAAATATTTAGAGCACTTGTTAAAAGTTACGGTCCGTAGTAGTTCTAATACACGCATCGCAACAAAGGCGCAGCAATGGATGAAAGTTTTTCAAAAGTCTCGTTATTAAAACAGAGAGGTCTTTGTCAGCGGCGTACGCAGACAAATCAGTTCGGGGGGGGGGGGGGGGGCTGAGCTCGAAAGTCTTTGAGCTGGGGGGGGATACTTATGAACTGTAGCTAAGAAAAGTTCATGTATCGCTTTTCTGATATCAATACGAATGTAAGATTTCAAAAAATACATCATTAAAAAAAACTTGTTCTTTATTATAATTTTTATAATTAATTTTGAAAATTTCGGGGGGGGGGGCTGTAGCCCTATCAGCCCACCCCCTGGGTACGCCACTGGTCTTTGTAATTACGACGCCTGTATTACAGTTGCAGGCTGCAGATTTCTTCAATCGCTTTAAAAACTTTCTTACGACCTAAAATGTTGTGTAAAATTGTCTTAGTGTAACAAATTTGTAACCTATTTTGCATCCATCAGTCTTTGGCTTTGCGTGCATGTAGTGCGTCAGCATTGTGTTTGTGACCATATGTTCCTTATTATTCTTGCTTCTTATCCTCCCCTCTACACCTTTTAAAAATTTTCCCAAGAATTTAAACTCACCCTGTATACTTGTATATCATATGCTTGTATGTAAGTGTCTATTCGAGTACGTACGTTTATATACGTGTCTACCTGAGTATATAAGTGTTCGTATACATACGAGTAAAAGCAAGTATATACGTGTATAGTCGAATGTATATCTGCATAGATTAAAAATACCTATATCGCAGATACCCATGTAACGTATTTATTGATGCATTTAAGTGAATACGTTTATGTACGCGCCTACACGAGTATATGCGCATGCATACGCATATACTGGTACATTTAACCCTACTTACTGTAAGAACAATACATATTAAGTGAAATTAATTTAATTTATATCTGCTTATTCTTAACTATTAAGTGACATTAGAAGAACAATATTCGTTAAGCCTAATATTATGACCACTTTACCCCATCTTACTGAAATTGTTCTAAAAAATTATCTAAAATATATTCAGCTAACTGCTAATGAGTAAGCGATCTTAAGACATGTAGGAAGCTTCATGTGCCGTCAATCTGTTCATAACTCTAACAAACAAAATTTCCCAAAGAAGTTAAAAGAGGTGTTTAGATTTTTAAAATTTTCATGTTTACACAAAATATTTTTTTTTTACCAAATAAAATTTTGCCAGTTTTGAAATTTTGTATTCAAAATGTAGTTTCTAACTCACCGAACCTAAAATAAAATTTTCACATTCATTCGAACATTTATTTCCAAGCTATAGTCATTTATTTGAAGTATTACCACTTTACCCCATTGACCACTTTCCCCCACCAGACCCTATTATTTTTTTATTATTCGTTTGTAATTGTTGATCTGTAAATGTGTTCGCCAGTAATTTTTGAACTTGATATTCTATTTAGATTTATATGTAATTTTTTTTAAAGATAACTGAAAAAAATCAATTTTTTAAATAAAATTATAAATTTTAGGTCAAGTGTGGCCTATTTAAATGTTTTTTAATTTGAATAAATGTTCTTGTGGTACATGTGGGGTGTTGGGTATAGGGGCAACGTTTTATTAACATAAATTTCGAGTTTCTACAAAAAGTTTATTTTTTTTCGATTTGGCCTAGCATACAAGTACTGTTTTACACTTTCAGGTGCAAGTCGACACGGGTTGCCGTTGTGCAAATTATATGAAACTTTTTAATATGAGGTTATGATTTCGTATTGCGGCTTATTATGTATGTTTTCGAATTATTCCAACACTACTGGACCGATTTGAAAAAAAAAATTTGTTTGGAAGGGTATACTTCCCAAATGGTCCCATTGTAACTTGGTCTGGATCTGATAAGGGGTCAGGGAGAAATCCAAGAAACTTTAAATTTCATACGTCACGGTCACGTGGTTTTGCTGTGATCGGTGTATTTTCACACCTAAGGTTTTGGCTTTCTCTTGAACGATATTTAATTCTCGCGGGACATGGATGATTAATTTTCGCAACGCTGCGCTGCCTGCTAATTTATTATTATAGGTGTTACTAATGTATTTATTACTGCGTAGCAAAGCTGTAAATTAAATATATTTTGCTGCTTTAATAGTTGAATCAATTTCCTAATTATTTTATTTACTAATAAATAAATTTATTTAGACACTAAAATATAATTTTCTTTATTTAATATTCCAGTTTTTAAATATATTTAGTGTTCAATTGCGGGGGAATTGAATACAGACCACCCCTCCCCCACGATTTAATTTATATTCTTTAATAATATGCATTATAACTGTGTATGATTTCTGAAGTTAGACCAATATTCTAGATTTACTATTTCACGATGCCGCCAGTTCAATTTGAAATTAGGGTTATATTAATTAGCAGGCTTCCAAAAAAAAAAAAAGGAGGAGGTTCTGAACTCGTCCGATTTGTTTTTCCTTTGTAAAATGTTCCATAAATACTCGAAGACACCTGTACTCAGGGGCGTGCACATGGAGGGGGGAGGGACACCTGTTGGCCCGGGCCCGAGCCTAAAGGGGGCCTAATATTTTTATAACTAAGGGTGAAATATAGGGTTACCAATATGGAGAGGGGTCCGTAAAAGTCATTTATGATGGGCTCCAAAATTTCTATGCACGCCCCTGCCTGTACCGGTAAGGAAAATTCTTTTTTTGTTTGAAACGGTATACTTCCTCGGCGGTCTATTGGTCATCAAGTTCTGGTTTGATGAAATTGAAGGAACTCTTCAAATATCATACTCACATTTAAATCGATTTGTACTTTATTAACTTTGGATATCGTCTCACTTAGTGAACCGGTTTTTTGTTTGTTTAGTGGTGGTTTTGTTTAGGGGTGATCTAACTTAGGTTCCAAATCTTTGATTTACCCTATTTGTTCTTTAGGGAAAACAATAATTTTCATGCAATTTCAATCACAAGCAATTAAATATAAAACCCATTGATAAACAAAGGCCATAAAACAAAGGTATATACTTTCTTTACCTATAGTTAAAGAAAGTACTAAAAATATATATTATTAGGAGTTTTTGAATAAAGGATTCTCTGAAGCAAACATAAAATTCATTCTAGTGGAATTTTTAAACTTCATCTATAGTGGGGCTATGTGAAGAAACATGCGACTTTTATCACGAGTTACATGACACGTATTGTGAAACATAAGTTACAATTTACAATTTACAGGATGGCAACAGGAATTGTGAAAAAAAGTTCCCTGACTTTTCCCTGATTTCCCTGATTAAGTTCACGAAATTTCCCTGATTTACGTTACCAATGATAATGGTTTTCTTTCTTTGCTCTACTTGAAATCCATTGTATATCTGTGTAAAATGCAGTATTTTTAACGTTTTAAGCTGTGTAACGTTGTTGAACTAAAGATATATTTTCAAAAGATGTTACTTTTTTTTAATAAAATGGTTAAAAAAATATATCAAGTCAATCTTTGGGGGGGGGGGGGGGGGACCTACAAAACAGTACATTAAATTTTTCTACAATGGAAAAATTATAGAAAATTTTAAAAAAAAAACAAAAAAACTTCACTTCCAGAAACCACTTAGCATGAGAATTTTAAGAAACTATTAAAATTACTCTTAAAAACATATGTGTATTTAAGATAGAACTAAAAAGTAATTAAAGTCATTTTGAACTAAGTTTTCAAACAGTATAATAATTGTTGCAAGAGTAACAAGTAATAGTGAACGAATAGAATATTTATGTAAAACAGATGAAACCATTTGACATCCATTCATAGGGAGCTTTTCCCTAATCAAGAACAAAGGTTTTAATGAACGAATACAGCATTTTAACAATAAAAAAATTTTTTACTTAAGTACACAAGTTAACTCTATTTAAAATCATTTCAGTATGTAATGAAAAAAAAAAATCTTAGATTGCTTTTGTAACAAAAAACTTTGAAATGCAAGGAAAAAAAAAGCAATTAGTTAATTTCAAAACATATAAAAGAATACAACTTGGTTATAAAATTAAAGAATCACTTAAGTCTGAAGAAAAGAAAACCTTTATAATCTGCGGTGGCAACAAATAGTATAACGGCAAAAAACAAAGTTTTTTTAATTGAAAGTTCAGTTTAGCAATTAAATTGAAAATGCAAAGAAGTGATAACTTTTAAGCTTTTATAGTACTAACTAGTCGACCCGTGCGGAACTCCGCACTGTACTTCGAATCGTTTCATAAGGCATTTCGCTCTTTAAAAATTTCAAAGAAAGAATATTATGAAGAAAAACCTAAAAAAGTAAAAGGAAAAAAGTAAGCGCACAAGAAAAGGCATGTAATTTGAAGACATCAGTAACGAAACCTCGTTAAATACAACGTTGTGATAATTTGATCATCGCTCCCCTTTTGGTTGTACGTATTTTCAATGCAAACATAAATATCATTAAAAGTTTGGCTGAGTGACACGTGAAAAATCAGTAATTTTGCATGTGAAAAAACAAGTTGTGGCAAATACTGTCCTGCCCATGTGAGCATCTGACGGAAAAAAAAGAACTATTAAAGAGATATTTAGTGGCACGAATTCGAACTGGCGCCATTCTGATTAACAGTACGACGCTCCAACAAAAATAGCAACTGTGCCTTCATTTTCGAATGCTATTCATTGAAGGAATGCGTAATAAAACACTGTAAAAAAGTTTTTCGCCGAAAAAAATATAATAAGATCATGCGCCTATGTTTTGTTATTAGCCAGCATGGTACGATTTAAAATTATTTGTAAAACATGGAATTTGATTAAAGAATGATTAAGATCTCACGTAGCGATTAAAACAAACATTCTAGAGAAATAATAAATTCGGTTGAAAAAATAAATGTTTTTATTTTTGAATATTCAGCAATTTCCCATAGCAGGCTTCTTTAACCTGTACGGCTTAAAAGCCCGCACTTGTTTTTCTTTTAATCGAACACTTAAAATTCAAAACCAAAACCAGTTGAACTGAGTCCGTTTTTTAAGTGTAATTTTTCGAACGTAGACAAAATGTTTTTTTTTTTTTTTTCAGCCGAAAGCAGAGGAGTAGAAAATGATTTCTCACTAATGAAGTTGATAATAATTTTAGTGTTTTATATCGTATTCGAAAAAATAATTAAAGATTTACTGGTTGAAACTCGTAGTTTTAATTTGGCGTAGTATTTTTTCATTTGTACAAAAGTCCGAACAGTGCTATTAGAAAAATCTACATTTCAGCATACAATGAAAATGTTTTTCTACATAAAAAGGATTCCCTTGAGGTATATCTAATACAGTGAAACCTGTGTAAGTTGACCACTCGCGGTGCAGTACTATGGTGGTCAACTTAGACAGGTGGTCAACTTATAAAGGGCGGTAATGATTCTTTTTATTTTTTGTCATTTCTTGCATCACGTATTCATTTTTTGAGTAATTCACCCTTATTATTTCTGTTCAACTCACTTTCATTGTTTAACATGATTGAAAGTGAAACAATAATTAAAATACTATTCAAATAATTTTGTTATTTTTTCCCTGTTTTTAACTATGTTAGACACTGTAGTTTTCGAAATTCCATATGTGCCGGTTAATTTTCTCTTGCTTTCTCCATTTTCAATTAATTTTAATATAATATTTCATACTTTTTATTAATCTCAAGTTCAACTAACTTTCTTTTTCAAGCCTTTTTTGTACAACTTATAGCACAAAGAGCAATAAGCGCGACTCTCCCAGTTCATAAAGGCAAAATTAAACTGTCCTATCTCTTAATACTTTAATCAGAAACATGTAACTTTACTCATTAGCAGGTCCAGATCTGCGTATCCGCAGTGCGAGTGGCTCGCGTCCTTAAAGGAGCTAACGGCCCTAAAAATTGAAGAAAAAAATTACCACTAAGACTTATTCACTTTACAAATAGACACTGCTGGCCACTAGAGAAGGGCCCTACATATATTGTTTTAGGCCCAAAATGTATAGATCCGGTCCTGCTCTTTTTAGCACAATTCCTGTGTTGCCACAACATATTGCAACTGAAAGAAAATACTTTGAACTTTTCTACTGACACCTATTTTCATTGAACAGGGTACAAAAAGCTATCTCAAATGGAACAACAAATGAGAAACAAGTTTGGAGAATAAAGAGCAGCATAAGCTTTATGCTGCTGTTTAGTTAGTAAAATGCTAGTCTGTCATCAAAGCATTAAAAACACTTTTAGAAAACTAACAAAAAAAAAATAATGAAAGAAAGAATAATAATAATTAATAAATAAATAATAAAATAAAATAATTTGCTGAAAAAAGTTTTAAAAAAAAGTGGTCAACTTACAAAGGGTTTTTTACAATACTCCAGACCAAATTTGGCGTACATTAGTGGTCAATATAGACAGGTGGTCAAGATAGAGAGGTGGTCAAGTTACAGAGGTTTTCCTTCATTATATGAGATAGGACTAATTCCGTTCCTGACTAAAGCGGTCAACATAGACAGGTGGTCAACTTACAAGGGTGGTCAACTTAACAGGTTTTACTGTACTTTTTTTATGCTTACATTATGCTCAGTGGTCTGGACGAAGTCAAAGCTTAAAAAAAAGGGAAGAACACACTTCGATTAGCAGTCAACTTATTTAAATGATAACTATAGCCTGCATAAAGGAGTCGAAACACTAAATAGCATTCCCATCCTTATATATTATTTCTGTAGCCTGTTTTTGGTTTCTACGCGAGATTTTCCTCAATTCCTGATCGATTTCTTTGATGTACACCTTAATTTAAAGCTTATCGTGCAGGTTACTGACGAAAAATAAACCCACGGTCTAAAAATTTTTTTTTCGGGCAAAAAAAACCTGTTTTAAAGAACCAGAATAAGGTTTTCGGTTAAATTTATAACTTTAACTTGCACTGTTACCGACAGAGCTGAATAGCTTGATCGGCAGACCGTTCGACTGGTAACCAGGAGAATGCGTGTTCGGGCCCACGTCCGGACGATCTGCATCAAAAAATTAGAAAAGTCTCGCGCATTGCATGAACAATGAATAACAAATATGAGGGAATACATGAGGTAGAAACGCTCCCAGCTGTTATGAAGACTTGATGCAAACACGGAGCTAAATTGATACTCAATTGTAAGGGTTTTTTTTTTTTTTTTTAAGCTTTGGCTCCGGGAAGAAAATTAAAGCATAATGTAAGCGAAAATATGAGTATCAGGTTTAATATTTCAGACTACATTAGAATTGTTTTTTGTTCAGTAAAATATAATAAATCGTATTTTGAAATAGAGATTATTTTAATGCGTTTTTGATTCTTTGTACAAATGAAAAAATACTACCTCAATTTAAAGGGCAATATATATATTTTTCTTCTTTTTGCAAAGAAACAAATAGCGTATCACATTTTTACTACATTTGAAAAGCTACGCTTAAAAAAGAACTTAGCTCAAATTATTTTGTATTTTAACCGTGCTGTTAAATGATGAACACGTGCTGCCATCTAAGTCATAACGGTTCAAACAGCCTGCGATAACAAATTGTAAAAATTTTTAAAAATAAAAACACTTCTCGGCAAGACAAAAAATTTAAAATTACCTGTGGGTTTTTTTTTTTTTTTTTTTCGGTAGAGTGTTCGGCTATAAACTGTCTGAACTTCGGGCCAGTTCGGGCTGTCCGACATAATAGCAAATTTACAGTAATATTACGCAACATGTACTCATAACATACAACAGATAACACACGTAATAAAATAAATGCAATGGGAATGCTATTTGGTGTTTCGACTCCTTTATGCAGGCTATAGTTATCATTCAAATAAGTTGACTGCTAATCGAAGGGTGTTCTTCCCTTTTTTTTAAGCTTTGACTTCGTCCAGACCACTGAGCAGAATGTAAGCATAAAAAAAGTATTAGATATACCTCAAGGGAATCCTTTTTATGCAGAAAAACATTTTTATTGTATGCTGAAATGTAGATTTTTCTAATAGCAGTGTTCGAACTTTTGTACAAATGAAAAAATACTACGCCAAATTAAAACTACGAGTTTCAACCAGTAAATCTTTAATTATTTATTCGAATACGATATAAAACACTAAAATAATTATCAATTTCATTAGTGAGAAATCATTTTCTACTCCTCTGCTTTCGGCTGAAAAAAAAAAAAAAAAAAACATTTTGTCTACGTTCTAAAAATTACACTTAAAAAACGGACTCAGTTCAACTGGTTTTGGTTTTGAATTTTAAGTGTTCGATTAAAAGAAAATCAAGTGCGGGCTTTTAAGCCGTACAGGTTAAAGAAGCCTGCTATGGGAAATTGCTGAATATTCAAAAATAAAAACATTTATTTTTTCAACCGAATTTATTACTTCTCTAGAATGTTTGTTTCAATCGCTACGTGAGATTTTCCTCATTCTTTAATCAAATTCCATGTTTTACGAATAATTTTAAATCGTACCATGCTGGCTAACAACAAAACATAGGCGCATGATCTTATTATATTTTTTTCGGCGAAAAACTTTTTTACAGTGTTTTATTACGCATTCCTTCAATGAATAGCATTCGAAAATGAAGGCACAGTTGCTATTTTTGTTGGAGCGTCGTACTGTTAATCAGAATGGCGCCAGTTCGAATTCGTGCCAATAAATATCTCTTTAACAGTTCTTTTTTTTCCGTCAGATGCTCACATGAGCAGGACATTATTTGCCTCAACTTGTTTTTTCACATGCAAAATTACTGATTTTTCACGTGTCACTCAGCCAAACTTTTAATGATATTTATGTTTGCATTGAAAATACGTACAACCAAAAGGGGAGCGATGATCAAATTATTACAACGTTGTATTTAACGAGGTTTTGTTACTGATGTCTTCAAATTACATGCCTTCTCTTGTGCGCTTACTTTTTTCCTTTTACTTTTTTCGGTTTTTCTTCATAATATTCTTTCTTTGAAATTTTTAAAGAGCGAAATGCCTTATGAAACGATTCGAAGTAAAGTGCGGAGTTCCGCACTGGTCGACTAGTTGCATTTATTTTATTACGTGTGTTATCTGTTGTATGTTATGAGTACATGTTGCGTAATATTACTGTAAATTTGCTATTATGTCGGACAGCCCGAACTGGCCCGAAGTTCAGACAGTTTATAGCCGAACGCTCTACCGAAAAAAAAAAAAACCCACCGGTAATTTTGAATTTTTTGTCTTGCCGAGAAGTGTTTTTATTTTTAAAAATTTTTACAATTTGTTATCGCAGGCTGTTTGAACCGTTATAACTTAGATGGCAGCACGTGTTCATCATTTAACAGCACGGTTAAAATACAAAATAATTTGAGCTCAGTTCTTTTTTAAGCGTAGCTTTTCAAATGTAGTAAAAATGTGATACGCTATTTGTTTCTTTGCGAAAAGAAGAAAAATATATATATTGCCCTTTAAATTGAGGTAGTATTTTTTCATTTGTACAAAGAGTCAAAAACGCATTAAAATAATCTCTATTTCAAAATACGATTTATTATATTTTACTGAACAAAAAACAATTCTAATGTAGTCTGAAATATTAAACCTGATACTCATATTTTCGCTTACATTATGCTTTAATTTTCTTCCCGGAGCCAAAGCTTTTTAAAAAAAAAAACCTTACAATTGAGTATCAATTTTGCTCCGTGTTTGCATCAAGTCTTCATAACAGCTGGGAACGTTTCTACCTCATGTATTCCCTCATGTTTGTTATTCATTGTTCATGTAATGCGCGAGACTTTTCTAATTTTTTGATGCAGATCGTCCGGACGTGGGCCCGAACACGCATTCTCCTGGTTACCAGTCGAACGCTCTGCCGATCAAGCTATTCAGCTCTGTCGGTAACAGTGCAAGTTAAAGTTATAAATTTAACCGAAAACCTCATTCTGGTTCTTTAAAACAGGTTTTTTTGCCCGAAAAAAACAATTTTTAGACCGTGGGTCTATTTTTCGTCAGTAGCCTGCACGATAAGCTTTAAAATAAGGTGTACATCAAAGAAATCGATCAAGAATTGAGGAAAATCTCGCGTAGAAACCAAAAACAGGCTACAGAAATAATATATAAGGATTCAAAAACCAAAGATTTCTTCTTGAGATCGTGATTACAGTACGCTAATCACTTCAAGACAACGGAATAAAGGCAAAGAAGCTAAGGCATTAATGAAGGCTTCCTCTTTGCCTGTATGGTTGTTTATTTTGCGTAGCATTGAAAGCGTAAAAGGAAATTTCAAGCTAGGTAAAATAAACAACCTAACAGACACAGAAGCAATCTTAGAAAATTCATCCTTTGGTTAATAAGTAAGATTCAATACTTTGACGTTGAGGAAAAAAGATGCACAAATATGCGGCAGTGTATAATCACATCTCATTAATTTTTCTTCGTCTTATTTTTGTTTGAATAAAAGAATTTCGCTTAAAGAGAAGATTGTGTACCATTATCTGCTCTAAAAGTTTTTGTGTTCGATTTTCAAATGCTAGTGAAAAAGAAAAAAGCTTGCAAAAGTGCTTATAAACTAAATCACAGAATGCTCGAAAACCTGCATTATTTAAAATTTTTAAAATGACCCATAAATAATGAAATGTTTTTGACAAAACTTTAACTTTATAACATTTAGGGACTTTCGGGTGGGGGCACAGGGTTCCGAGCCTCCCCCTCCCGGAAATAATTTAACAATACCATTAACTATTTTTCAGTATACTAGGGAGCTCTGCCCCCCGCTCGATAACGCTGACCAAGCCCCGAAGGTTGCTTCGCAATCTTATTTGATTCGCAACGATTTAAAACGTCAATTATAAAGAAACAGGCTAAAAATGCATTATGAGCTCTCTTTGGAACAAAAAGCACCCCTTCCCCGGGTTTCAAAATAATTTATACTAAATTGCACAGCGATAAGGGTTAGGAGTAGTGATGATCCGGATATCCGTATCCGCGGATATCCAAGGGGAATTAAAGATCTGTATCCGTATCCGCTACTTTTGACGGATCTTTTCTATTCTAAAAATTCTTAAATATTTGAATAAAAGACTCTTAAATTCCGTTAAAATTAGGTTTTATTCCCTTTTTAAATTATAAGGTGTCATTTCAGAAGCCAATTTGTACCACCCGTTGCAAAACCGGAGATATTAATAAAAACCGACTTAACGTTTTTCAGAATTATGGTAGTAAAAACTTACCCGTACGTTAAAAATATTTGCCTCAAATTGAAAGAACTAAGTTTTTCTGCATTTGATATTTGTTTGAAACTTCCAAGTTATATACAGTAAAAGCTATAATCTTGTTAAGGTAATTTTAAATGCAATTCAAAGCCTTTATACGCGTGATCGGTAGCTATTTCATAGTCGGTAAGGAGAAAAAGTTCAATGATTTAAAATTTCTATCCGCTGTCAGTTCATATTTGTTAACAATGTGTGTTTTGACCCGCAAAATCCATCTTAATACCGGGTCGGCCCTCGAAGATACCCCCTTCAGTTATTTCATTTCACGTTATAGCGACAAAAATGTCTTTCTTCTAGGTTTGCGGAGTCAGAGGCGAAAAGCCCGGAGTCAGGCTTATTTTAGGGTAAAGGAGGCCCTCTGTGGTATGCCCTGCCCCCGCACTGCGGCGCGGCGTGCGGTTACGTAAATCCTGGCCTGCCTTTTCCCCCATTTTTCAGGTCTTCAGGGATATTTTTTATGCATTGTTGTAGGCGAATAGTTTCTTGAAGGGTCCGTTTTTGCCATCTTGAATTTTGAAAAGACTTATTAAAAATACATTTTGAGACAACAGAAACTTATTGCAATTTACAATGAAAAAGTTATTGACGAACTGTGGGAAGGTAATCAAGAAATGAGAGTACTTTTATCACTGTGAGAATATTTTAAGAGGCATTATTATGTACATGTATTGTTAATTCATATCTTCCCTTATCTGATTCCACAATCGCTATTATTGACTTCAGTTCATTTTCTTATTTCGTAGAATTTATTCACAACTCTTTATAGATTTTCCGTTATTTTCAGATAACATTATATTACGTTTTTATTTATATGTCTAATCATGTTACTTTAGCTTGGGATATGGTAATAATGTTGACCAAAAGATTTTCTTGTACACTTTGATACGGTAATCACAATTTTTAAGTATAATTTTAAATCCAAAAAAAAACATATTTTCCTTTTATTATAATGAAATATTTAATATTATAAAGTATTGGTAAACAATAATATTTCAATTCGTTCAAAAAGAGCAAGAAAGTCAATGAAATGTAATCAGTTAAAGTAGAAACGTCATAAAAGCTTTGCAGGTTCCTTTTGCAAAATTTCTATGCAATTATTAAAGAAATTTTGTTTGGAGGTCAGTGGCGCAACCTGAAGAGTGCCCCTCCCCCAAAACGCTGAGTTGAATGTTTTTCAGAACTATTCTTTATTATTGAAGAGAAGCAAAGAACACGTATTGGGAAAACGAAGTGATTTTAATGAAAAAAAAATAATAATAATACGGTAAGGGGAAAAATCTTAATTTCTTTTGAAGAAATCTTTGAATGAAAAATATTCAATAGTTACAGCTTATTCAGTTAATTATCTCCCCCCCCCCCCAACCCCTATTCCTCCGGACCGGGACCCCTACCCCTCCCCCCTTCCACACCGAAAGCATTATGTAGCATCTGAAATTTCATGTCAAAATCTTCAATTTCTCAATTTCAAGCTCGAAAATCGCTAAAAAAATTGCGTTTTTGGAGCTTTAATTTCGAAAAAATTACTGGCTCTAGTACAGTGAAAGCCGCTTATATGAATCACGTTTGCTCTAAAACAGTTTTGATTCCATAAAGTGGCTAATTCAACAAAGCTGGATTTTTTTCTGTTTTTGACAATTTGATTCATTAAAGCGGTTGATTCAATTAACCGGCGTCCACTATATTACAAGTGCGTTTTTAAGACTTGTATACGAGCAAAGGTCCCCGAACCGCCTTCCTCTGATACAGCGGTTCCCAAACTTTTTCAGCTACGGACCTACGGAACCCTTAGTACTTCACTTACATTTCAAGGAACCCCTAAAACAAAATGCTAACGATCTGAGAGTCAAATGAAAAGTAATAATCATTCGCTATCATTACTTATATAGAAGAAACTCGGTTTTGAGAAATTTTTCATGTTTTGACATATTAGCCAGTTTTAAGTTGTGTCCAACCTACTTTAAGTATTTTTCGAATCTGTCCGTGTGTCTGCGTCTACTTGTATTTGACCGATTTATTGTGCGCACTCCAACTCAAAGCGTAAAGCATAGAATCGGACGAAATTCGGTACATATTTGTTATCCCTATTGCTTCGCGTGGAAAACATTGAAAGCTTACAGATACTGATGTTTTTTGTTCCAGTTAAAAAAGCTTCAGTTCGTCAGGAAGTTCATTCAATCTCATAAAAACTTTTCCTGCGGAAAGCAAGCATGTTTCTGTCTTGGAAAGTAGTTATTTGTGTTAACTACTCATGTCTCTAATATGAATAATATAAATATAGCTGAATAGTCTTAACTGGAGGGCATGAAACTTATCAAAAATACTGTTAAAGCTCAAGGAAGAATTTGCTTCAAATCAGATGGAATTTTTTCTGCCATGCTGGCATGGCGATGCGAACACAATTTCGACTACAACTACAGTCTGTCGTGGCATTTTAAATCCTTGATGTTATATTTTCTTAAATTTTTTATTAATTTACTGTAGAAAATATTTTTTATTAATTTACTGTAGAAAATATGTTTTGCAATAACTAATTCGTAGCGGAACCCTAGTGTTCCACGGACCACACTTTGGGAACCGATGCATAAAAAAAATAGGTTCTTTAAACTACACTTACCTCCTTACCTTTTAAAGGGAAAAGCTCCAAAACTTCCTTTCCGTAAAATCTTCAAAGTTTGTCGACAAATGAGTTTTTTAAATTTTAATTTCGAAAATTTGAAGGGGGAGAAATAATTGATTTCGATCTTTTTTTTAAAAAAAATCGATTGGGGCCAGTCCTTGTAGCTCCATTCCTTACCCAAATTCAGTAAATCTAGCCTATAATCGTTCTTTTAAGGCTTAAATTTCTAGAATATCCGCTGAGACCAAATGTGCTTTTTTTTCCCCTATCAGCAGCAAAGAAAGTCTAAAATTGCGCTTTTAAAACTACAAGAGTCAAAATTTTTCCGGGGTAAAACCCCCGGACCCCACCCTTTCCCTCCTTTCCCTTCCCTTTTAGATCTGAATCTTTTTATCTTTCATTTTATTTTCATGTGTTCCCTCTCAGAAGTTCCCTCTCGTTGCGCCCTTGTTAGGAGAAAACCCTAAATTTTAGGGCATACATATCTCACTTAAAGGAAAACCCTGCACTACTCTCCTAATACCATTCCCTCTCTTCAGGTCAATCAAAAAAAAAAAAAAAAGAGATAGCAGGCAAAATCCCACACACACAAGGACGACGACTCCCCTCCCCCCGAAAATACCCCGCAAAACGTCCAAATAAAAGTTTAAATGCACCTCTCGTGTTCTCGTGTGAACACGTATGCAAGAAGTTTTGTAATTAGTAATGAGCAATGACACATCATGAAAACCTTTTTCTCCCTTGCACCCCCCTTGTTATATGTAATCTACAATTGGTAAATAAGTGCAGACATATCATGCGCCCCTCTGAAGTTCTAAGGTTTGCGCCCCTTTTGAGATGTCCAGTCCGGTCCTGGCGGTGACTTCCTTTAAGATTAAGGACTTCTTATTTACTGTTAAGAAATATCCTTAACTAGTAAAAGGATTCATATACTACTAAAAATTAAGATCGAACAATATGAACAATTTACAAAAAGAAATAGAATTATCTTCCTTAAAAACTTGAAAATTCCATACATTCGATCGAGAACTCTTTTCCATTTTAGGACCTTTTTGAAAAACATTTTGCAGTTTTATTTTATTTTATCTATTCATCATATAGTTTTTATTATTGATGTTATTATTACAATTCAGCAGTATTTCAGCATTGCGACGTTTCTGTAGGGAATATTTTGAATAGGTCTGCATTTTATAATGAAATTAGAATACTTTAAATTTTAATGAGTCTTGAACTCACTTTCTTTTAATACGCATATTTTGACACAAATTTCAAGTATGATCGAGAAAAACATGAATAAAATAATTTTTTTTTATTTTAATATACGGATTTTATTTCTTTAAAATTGTTTTTTGTGTCTAAGGAGAATTTTTGTTTTTTACACTAGTATAAAATGTTTTAGGACATGCAAATTCGAATTTTTGGTAATGCATTTGATGCAATGATTGTGCATTTGTGATTCGTGCTGTACGTTGTTGGCTGATAAGAAATATCCTTGACTGTTAAGACTTCTGAAATTTCATCACTCTAGTTTCAGTTCATTATAAAGTTCAACAATATTCACAGTAGCTGGTTTTGTGAATTGTTTTATCCTATTTTTAAAACTAATAAATTTTGATTATAAATGCTTAGTTTTTTAACTTTGAAGTAGGGTAAACCGCGGCACGTTTACGCATTGGGTACGTTTATGCAGAGCCCTTTTTCGAAAACGAGTTATAACTCAGCGCCGATCCTAGGGTGTCGGCCGCCCGTGTGCAAAGATCTAATGTTCAGCCCCTCAAGAGTAATTTGCATATTTTGACTAATCTTTGACGTCCATATAAATATTTCTTCAAATTTCTATATCAAGTTCTAATTTAAAAAAGAAAAAAAACAAGAATGATGAACTTATAAAAAGGAAGAAAAGTTTTATAGTAAGAAACTCCTTAGGTACAATTTATATCTTTGAAGAAAGTAATAGATACCAAAATTTACTAGTCTTAAAAACGCATTTTACAGCCAGTCTTCGGTGACATCAGAGGAAGGACGGAGGAGTGGGAAGCAAGAGGGGGGGATTGCTCCGGGAAAATTATCGAAATTGGCGTATGAAAAATAGCTTTAGCTAATCTTTGGTTGCGTTCGGTCGCAAGGACAAAAGAGTCGGGTATACTCAAGGTGCATGGAGAAATTTTCGAAATTGACGTCAAATACCGCAATTTAGGAACTTTTTTGAGACTTCAGGAGATAGTAATGTTGACGTTCTTTCCTAAAATTCTTTCAAAATTGAAATCAGTTTGAAGCTATATTTTTTTTTTTGACAGTAGCGTAGGAAGGATTGGTGCTCTTCCCGAAAATTTTCCGAAAGTGAAGTTTTAAACAAGCAGTTTTGGGTTATCTTTGTTGACGTTGCTAGAGGGAGGGGGATTCAATCATCTCCTATCGAAAGTTTTCGAAATTGAAAGTTAAAACGCAAATTTAGGCTGTCTTTGGTGACGGTAGGGGATCTGGCGGCTTTCCCCGGTAATTTCTCGGCACTATTGTTTCAAAAACCCATTTTTGGCTATATTTGAAAACGATAGGGAAAACGTGAAAATACTCCGAATCGAAATATTTTTCGGAACTAAAATCCTTTTTAGGCTACTTTTGGGAAGGAAGGGTTTTGGGACTCCCAAGTGGATAATTCTAAAAGCGCAATTTAATGCTATCTTTGGTGACGTTAACAAAACTGGGAAGTTTCGGCGGATCTTTCGGATATTTTTCGATATTAATATCTGAAAAACACAACTACAGACTTTTGTCCATCTCACTTCGAGGATTGATGGGTATATGCCCTAGCGCCGTAAAAAGTTACATAAGCCAGGCAGTTCTCCTCCAGAGTTTTTTAGAAAATCGTATTTTACGCATTGGTTGCTAACGATGGGACAAAGCGGGCGGGGATTCAGTGTGCCCTCACGAACTGTTTTTTGAAACTGAAGTCAATTTCAAACGGTGGGGGGTGGGATTAGGGGCCTCTCTAAAGACGCTAATTGAGACTATTTTTGGTAGTAATGTTTGGGAATGGATTTCGGGGCCCTCCATCGCAAAAATTTCGAAAAAGAAATACGAAAAATGTCATTAAGTAAATTTTGATGACATTAAGAAGGACTGTCCTCTGAAAACACATTTTGGATTTTAAAGCCAAAATTTTCAGGCCATGTTTGATTAAGTTAAGGTGGAAGGGGTGAATCAGAGATTTTATTGGGTCCTTAAGATCGGTGGTTCAAACAGCAAAATTTTCCGAGATTAAAGTCCTAAAGACGCATTTTTAAGCCTTCTTTAGTCTCGTCAAGGAGGTCATGGCATCCTTTTGGTTCTTCGTTTTGGAGTTACGTTTAAATTTACTACTCGGGGCAAGAGCCCTGATCCGAAACCGGGCAGTTCATTCGTGATTTTAGTTTGAAATAAAAAAATTTTGAAAAAAAAATAGAACCGACTTCAAAATTGCTCTAAAAAGTGAAAAATAATTTTATTCTTTAAACACCATCGATAATACTTTTAAACATAATTTTTGAAGTTGGCGCAAAAACGATCGATAAAATCATTCACAGCCATAACTCAACTACAAGTATAAATTTAACCACGTCCAGTTTCTTCACCACATGCATTACGCATTGATGACAGCATATTTGAGTAACGATATAAATGTTCCGTTCCTAAGTTTGAATGATTTTTTGATAAAAATATGAACGAAGCATGTACAATGGATTTTACTTTTTGTTTTTGCGCCAACTTCAAAAATTATGTTTAAAAGTATTATCGATGGTGTTTAAAGAATAAAATTATTTTTCACTTTTTAGAGCAATTTTGAAGTCGGTTCTATTTTTTTTTCAAAATTTTTTTATTTCATTCTTTTTAGTGTAAATGTAGATATTTCAGTAAAAGTAAGAAGTTACCTAGTAAGAAGTGCGGCTCTATATCACTATATTGCTTTAGAAAAGCCTTTATTCAAAATTATCATTACAATTACTATTAATGTTACAGTTATATGGCACCAAACTTTTATAACAATGAGTTTCATATTGTCGCGTAGATGAAGATAGCGAAGACAATGTGAAAGCCAAATGAAGTGAATACTCGTTAGTCTCAACCCGAGATCTTTATTCAGAACCACGAACGAACGTTACAGCTCCTTATATACAACTTGAAAAAGTGCTGGAACTTTCCAGACTTGAAAAGATACAGAAATTAATAGAACATTCGAGAAAATACGGGAAACAGTAGAAACGAAATTTTTGTAAAATTCACTTTGTCCTGGTCGGGATTTGAACCCGGGTCGCTCGTGTGGGAGACGAGAATTCTACCACTGAGCCACCGCTATCCACGGATGAAAAGTGCGAACTTCGCTACAATATCATTTTAATCATTTAATAGGGAAATTTACTGTTTTATACCCATAACTTTTTTTCTAAAGAACAAATATGGTCAAACGAAGTAATGGGACCTAAGTTGAGCCATCCTCTATCCATAAAAAAAAGAATCATCAAAATCGGTTCACTAGGTTGGACGCTATGAGTGGACAAACAAAAAAAAAAAAACATACATACGGTATGAACTGATAACCGCCTCCTTTTTGAAGTCGGTTAAAAAATGCTGTAAAGGGGGAAAATTACAAAATTTTAGTTCATCATTCATATGTGTTTGACTCTCAGGGGAGTCGCAATTTTCCAGTCTCTCCACGCATCCGCGATTGTTGAAAACAGAATTTGTTGTTTGAAATGCTTGCGAGAGTATCTAATCAGTATAGCTTTTTTTAAACATAATATATAAAATGTGTCTTCATTGTTTAGGGCTATAAAAGCTTGGGGGATAAACATTTGTGGCCGCATTGATTGCTCCTTTTAGAAGGCACCCTTTTATGCTTCAGGAGGGGGCCATTTCCCTCATCTCCCCCCCCCTGTATCCATGCCTGATTACCGGCTCTGTCACAAATTTTGCAAGCAAATGAAGCAAGTATGTAAAGAGTAGATGTTAATCTTACTACTATTATATATGCGAAAGTTTGTCTGTATGGATGTATGGATGGATGTATGGATGTTTGTTACTCTTTCACGCAAAAACTACTGAACGGATTTTCATAAAACTTTACAATAATATAGCTTATGCATCAGAATAACACATAGGGTAGTTTTCGTCGCGTTATGGGGGGCAAAACCCCCTTAGGGGGGCAATAAAACACAATTTTTGTATAAATTCTCTAATATTGGGATGAAAAAATACTTGCACATATTTACATTATGTGTCCATCGAAAGCTCTGATTTTTCTGCTGAAGATGGCACCTGTTCGAAATTTCTAAGTAGAATAAAAAACGAGTTATGAGCTTTTTAGTTCCATGTTCGAAGGCTTTCCTCAACTCAATACAGTATTTAGTGTATCATCTCAACTCCCTGTCGATAGCGGCAATTGTTGTATTGTTGACTATCTTTGCTTTTCGTGACTGTTCAAGGCTTTTCTCAAGTCAGATCTTGAAGTAAGATCTTTGCACAAGATTGGCAAATAATACATGATTTGGCTGATCATTTTCCACTTAAACGGAACTTTAATGTAATTAATGGTTTTTATTATTATTTATACTGATTGAACGCTTACTCATTATCCAATCAACCAGCAGATCGCCAAAATTTTTGCAGAAAGATTTCCGTAGCTGATGCATTTGGCAGTTTTTTCAACGTCGCTGTTTTTGAAGCCGAAGACTACGTCATAATGTTTCTCACCTTTCACCATGTGAACAAAATATCGCCAATCAAAGAATTTTCAAAAGACTTTTTTTACTGTGTTAAATAATCCAGCAACTAAATTAGGCAAATCCATAAGCAGCACAAAAACTTCCATTAATTTTCCTTTTTGCACAATTTCAAACAATCACCAGATTTTAAAACTCATTTTGGAAACATTTCGGATGAAACTGTTGAGCGCCATTTTATGGTGAACAAAAGTATCTCAGAATCTGACGACGATATCTCTGTAACGAAATTTAATATCATATCGTTTTGCAAAGGAAGGAAAGAAGGGGGGAGAATCATCGAAGGTACCCCAAAACGACTCTCGCAAATTCGGTAAAATCGCACCAAGAGCCCACAATGATTGAATTTTCCCAAAATAGCTAAAGCAAGTATAAGGGGATTACGAGCGCAGCTACTTTTTTTAAATCACTTCGTACTTCATTAGCCATACAGAGAAGGTTTTAGACTCCATGTTAAAAAAAAAAGTATCAACAGATTAATCTTTTTAAACATGAGAAGATTAATTTCATGTTTTGGAAATTTGTATATTCTTAAATATAGTGCTTTCGTTTCTAAATCAATACTATTTTGTTCTTTATACTTATTGCTATTTTAGTTTTATGGGTAAGGAAGAAACTCGATTTTTAATCACGTCAAAAAGATGTGTTTTAAATTCTTTCACTTAAAATAGAAAACAAAAGCAAGTAACGATTTTTTCTCTTAATTATTACTGACCCAGGCAACGCCGGGTATTTTCACTAGTGGACAATAAACCAACACAATGTTCCCAAACAATCTATTTTTCTTAAACTATGCTATGCTGTAGGGAAATCGGCACTTACTTTGATAATTGAACATTTAAAATTCAGCATATTTATTTGACTTATTATAAGTTATCTTGTGAGAAATTCTTGAGGAATTTTGCTTGATTAAAAGAACTATATGATGAGGCCTGCGGCCGCCCCTTGCTTTGGCCGCCCTTGTGCGGTGCACACCTGCTAGGATCGGCCCTGTTATAACTGGAGAGCCAACAGTCATAACAGATTGATGGCTGCTCCCTAGCAAATATTCTCTCAAAATTTTGAGTACCAGTCGAGCTTCGGTATAGCATGCAGATATGAAAATCTGTTTTCTATCAAGTCGAGGAAATTTTGTGTTGAACGTTTTGAAGCTTATTGTGAATTTATCATACTTTGCTAAAACAAATAAACACATAAAAAATAGCAGAATTTTACCCTCTTTTGAGAATTGTATTTGTACGGACAGAAAAGTTATTAAATTTTTTTGCACGGTAAAAATAAATCCAAACTTGCCGACGGGGCACGGTTACGCATTTTCACCAGGACACATTTACGCACCTTCTTACTGTGTGTCGTACTTCTCTGTCTTACTTCTAAACGGGCCTCGGACACTTTTTTCGCTCTGTACTGTTTCAAACCTTTAGTATTTTCAGGTTATGTAGTATTAAAAATAACCATTCATTTTAAATTAAGTAAAATATTCGTATATTATAGCCTACAGTCATAGAGTGATGTCTTCATGCTTGTTCAGCTTTAACTTTATACACTATTCAGACTCTGATACATTTTCTTTATTTTAAAGATGGTAAGACATTACGTTCAAACAGAACCACGTTAGATGTTAAAATAATGAAAAGGCTTATTAATAATCCTTTTTAATTTTTTCCCAGTAAGCCTTCCACATCATCACATTCCATTTCGAAAAATTGCCGATCCTCTAAAAGTTACTCATGAATCATGATGCCCTAAGTTCCCATTTTTAAAAGTTCAATTTAAAAAAAAAAAGCGGAGGGGGAGTTGACACCCTAATCTCCTCAACCCCTAACATTACCTAGTCTAGAATGCGTGTTTAGGTCTACAAATTAGAAAAAAAATTCTGCGATGGGCCCTGTACCAAGGGCGGATACAGAAAATGTTCAAGGAGGGGGCGATTGTTTTTTACTGTTCACTCTTTGGAACTTCAATCACTTAAAACTTTCGAAGGAGTGTACTGAACACCATCGCTTATCCTTATGTAAACAAAGGTGTCCTATAGTTGTGTTTCTTTCAAAACATATCCAGGGTGAGCCTTTGAACCTATCCTAATTATCATCTAAGATCGTCTAAAATTGAGATTTTCAAACTTCAATTTCAACAAAAATCCTATTGAAAGTTCTAGTCCCCATCCCCAGAGTAATAAGAGATGGGCTACGATTGCGTTTTCAAAACTTCAATTCCGAAATAGCTCCCTTTCTTCTAACACCATCGAAGATTATGTAAAATTGCGTTTTTGGAACTTTACTATCGAAAATATACTTGAAGAAAGTACTAGTTTCTCGGCTCAAGGAGGGGGCGATCGCCCCCATCGCCCCTCCCTTGTATCCACCCTTGCCCTGTACTCTCTCAGCTATCACCTAACATCACCAAAGATCGTCTAAAACTATTTCTAGAACTACAATTTTAAAGGGGGCCCCCAAAACCTCTTCTCTCCTACAAATACCAAAGATAATTAAAATGCAATTTTAAGACTACATGTTTGATTTGTGACTCTGAACATCACCATAGCGTTGGTTTTTTTTTTTTTTTTTTTTTTTTTTCATTTAACGTAACTCTGACTTTGCACTGTGGGGTTGTACACATCCTTGTTTTGATGAAATAAAACTTATACTCATATTCAAGTTTTAAGTTCTTCTGAAGGGCCCTGGATCAAAACAGCCCCTTCATATGCATAAACTAATATATTAGAATTTTTATTTATTTTAAAACCAATGGCTCTGGAGGGTGTTTTCACCCCTCCCCTTCACCACGCCACTGGATGTATCAAACATATGGATAATCAGGCGAGTTCTTATTTTGTCCCATTCGTCCCTTTTTCCTAGTTTCTTCTTCAACTCCAACGTTTTACAAACACTGTAAAAAAATTCCGAAACGTTACTGGGTATTTCCGTGTTACGTTTCGGGATTTTAATGGTTTTTATCCACTTTCTGGAAAAATCAAGTATCATTGTCAAAAAGTTTCCTGAATTGCTACAAATTGTACGAACGCAGACTTTTCACTGCTGTGAAAAATATTTTAGCTCCCAGTTTAAAGATTAACTGATGGTATTATGTGTGTCGGCTTCAGATCTACTACGGCTCGTCCATGCTAATTAAGCTCTCAAAGGGAGCGAATAAGTATGAACTACGTTGCTTTACAAGAATTGCAGGCGCGTAAAATTCTCGTTACTTACTTGCAATTCTGGCTCAGCTTTGTCCATGTTCCCCATAATGCTCTTGGAACTTCCTTGATGAATCAGGAAGATGCCAAGATACTACATTATACCTTCGTAAGTTTACTCTAATTTTTCAGAGACACGACTGACTTTTAACGGGAATATCTCTGAATTTTTCGGTATTCTTCCAGGATAATGTCCTGAAGATTGCTTAATTTCAGCAAAAAACGTTCCTGGATTTTACAAGATATGTTACTGGCAGAAATTGGGCACATCAGCTGCCCATTATTTCTCAAGAACGTTCCTGAATCGTTTTTACAGTGTAGTCAGGCTATTGTAATAACCTTTACTCCCACTTACTCAATCAGGGTTTTTCAAATAGACAGGATGAAATGTATTTCTGTTTGTAATTTTTTTTCTTTTATTTTATATGCGAAATGCATATTTGTAAAACATATTACCCAGATTGAAATAAATGAATTGAACTGAATTGAAGTAACGTGCTTGTGCTAATAACAAGGAAAAACGAGAATGTTGGGAAGAAAAATGTTGAACTGAAAAAATGACCGCAGCAAACATGTGTCTTAAGAGGGATATGAAAAATAACTTTTCTATACCCCATCTTGCAAATCGGGTTCTCTCCCTCAGTTTTGAAATTATTTTGTTAGTTTCTAGATTATCTTCTAAAATGAAGCATAACTATGAGAAATTATTCCTGCATTTCCAAAAACGACTTAACAACTTGCAATACGTTATAACGACCTCTCGTTATAGCGACCGATTTCGTTTGAACGACAGGGGTCGTTTTAACGAACGTCAACTGTAGTACTTTCCGACATCTTGAATGAAAACAATCCAAATTTCTCTTTAATGCTCTTTTCCACAATAATTTATCATATTGTCAATAATTCGAAAATGTCAAGCTCCCTGGTCATCACGTTGAAAGCGATAAAGATTTAGTTTGAGCATTTGTTTTATGGGTTGCCAAAAAATAAAATGCCTTCTGCATTTTTGCAGTAAATACAACGCGGTGTATTCTTCGCTTACATCGGATTCCTCACGGATTCAGAATTATCATCAAATCTGATTTTAAACCAAGCAAAAGTCAACCAAAGAACCGCTGCACTGTAAAAATGATTCAGGAACATTCTTGGGAAATAATGGGCAGCTGATGCGCCCAATTTCTGCCAGTAACATATCTCGCAAAAACCAGCAACGTTTTCTTCTAAAACACAGTAACCTTCCATGAAAGTATCCTGGAAGCTTCCTGAAAAATTCAGAAATCTTACTTTTTAAAGTCAGTTGTGTTTCTTTAGAATTAGATTACAGTTAGTAAGGTATAATACAACAGCTTGGCACAATCCTGATTTATCAAAAAAGTTCCAAAAGCAGTATTGCAAACGTGGCCAAAGCTGAAACAGAATGGCAAGTAAGATATGAAGTATTTTTCTTGCCTGCAATTCTTGCAAAACTACGCATTCCATGGGCTTATTTGCTCCCCTCCCTTTAGGAGCTTCAACTGTCTGGACGGGTTGAAGCCTACACTGTTAGAACCAGGGGTTCCAGACGAGTGAATATATTCCCTCTAAGGTGAAAACATAGTGCCTGAAGGTGCAATACAAGCCAGGAAATAGAGCAGAAGAGCCGAAACAGCATTAAATCACGGAAAGACTCATTGCGCATGCGCTTTTGCCTAAGACATACATTCAAACATCTCAATATGGCGGACGAATGATGATTGCGTTTATGTGTCTTTCACATTGAATGAAGTATACTATTGGATTAAAACACAACTTTTCTAGGAGTAATTATCCGAAATGACAAGTAAGTACAGCTTTTGATCACTTTGTAGCTTTTAGGGCTTTCAAACATAGTTAAAGTGTTTAAAAGTGCATTTATTGCTTTTCAGTTACCGTTACTGTCTACCGTGAAATTTCCATCATTCAAAACGCTACTAAAAATATCTCTCATTATTTTCTTGAGTACTCCACAAGCAGCTTTTATTAATCACCAAAAAAAAACCTGAAAAAGGTTATCAGTTTATCAACAAGTGAGAACCTTAATAAAAATTATTCTTGTTGCTTCGTAGATTATAACAGAAAGCTAGTGAAAAAAAATCTCTCTCAGTCTAGCTCTTTTTTTTTTTTTTTTTTTGCTCTTTCATTCAAGTGTTAGAATCATTTCCTGTTAGCAGTTAATGTCTGGATAGCGTTAGAAATTTCTTTTGGTTTTTTTTTACTGTCGAAAAACTTCATGTGCATTTCATTTTGTTACTCTTGATTGACGTTTATGAAACGATTTTGTTTTTCCGTAACTGTAATATCCCTGAATATTTTTGGCTCTTCATGTAAACAATCCATAAGTACAGCTATGCTTCATTTTCGGAATGCGTCATGTTTTAGTAAACGTATAATTTCTCACATTATTTAAATAATTACTCGTCTTGAAATTATAACGTATTTCTGACAGATCTTTGATACCAAGTATAACGGGGCAGATATTTATTGTTTTATTAATTTTTAACGTTACTTTTTGTAAATAAAAAAAAAACTCATCAGAACTCTGAATTTTTTCACATGTTTTTAACGGCCCCAGAGTTATTATTATTAATATTATTAGTATTATTTATTTTATGAATTTTTAATAAAACGATAAAGATTTCACTGGTCGCAAAGTTTTTCATTTGCTTTTACCGCGCCCGTGGGTCAAAAGATGTTGAGAAACACTGAGTTAGAGCACGATCAGATGAATTAATGCAATGAGCACTTTTTAACTATGTTGAAAACTCTGAAATATGATCAAATGCTGTAATAACATGTTTTAATCATTTCCAGTACCGAGTTCAATGTGAAAAATGTCCCAAACGTAGAATATCATAAATAATAATAATAATAATAATAATAATAATAATAATAATAATAATAATAATAATAATAATAATAATAAATACAACTGTATTCAAAAACGCACACAATGCGGGGGAGAGGGGAGGAGGATCTGTAGTAAGGGTGCCATTTCTCTCACCGAAGGTTCCTTTTTTTCACTCCGGCTGTCTATCTTTTAAAAGGTGCCTGTTTTTCACCCTATTTAGAGGTGCGATTTCGGCTCCGTGTTGGGTGTCGCTGGTGAACAAGCGTTTCTCCCTTGAAAGGTTCCGAATGCATCCTGTAGTTTAAACAGTGCATACACTTTATAAATGCGCTGAGTTAATCTTTTAACTAAGAGCTAAAAATAAGTTTCACAACTGTGAAAAGTTTGCATTCGTGCAACTTGTATCAATTCAAGAAATGTTTTGACAATGATACTTGATTTTTCCAGGAAGTGGATAAAAATCACTGAAATCCCGAAACGTAACACGGAAACAATCAGTCACGTTTCGGAATTTTTTTAGTGTGAATTCATGCGAAGAAGTTGAATAGTGTCTCTTTCTCTTCTACGCCGCCTGTTTTGCTTATGCGCAACGCAGTCACACAACTTTCTGAAATTTTCAGAAACGCTTCCGAACGGACAGTAAAAAATGCTTTTAGAAGGAGGCTTCTATTAATTTCGGAAAAACAACTGCTTAGCCAAAAAATTTTTAGTGTAGCTAACAAATACTTTTAAATACAAATATTTCACATCCATTTAGTTTCGGAGTCTCCCTGATGTAAGTATAAGTTTTTGTCTCTTAACTCATTCAAGATGTAAGGAAGGATCTAAAATCAAAGCATTTAAATTTCTTTTCGATTTATCCGAATTAGCTCCTCTTGGTGAGTGAGCTTGAATCATGAAGATTTGCAGTCCAGTATGTTGGAGAGCGTTACCCTCCTATAAAGAGCGCATGATTACGATCAATGAAGTGTCAATTCTCCTAACCTCCTGTCCTCTTTTTCATTCAGTGCGATTTAATTTAGTTTCAAGAGCATGTTGATTTAATTTATTAATTTTAAAGGTCATTGCAGCTGTTCGATTAAGAAGCAGAAGATATGCAGAAATCAAATGTTCCTTCATTTAATATTTGGAACAGTAGTGGAATTGAAAATCCTGCCATACAAAGAGATCAAAGTGGAGGTATGTTTCATGATCAGAATAAGAGTTTTTCTACAAAAAAAAAAAAAAAAAGTTTTATTTTTATTTTTGCTTTTCAGGAAAATATACGAATAAAAAAATAGTAATAAATAAAGGAATCTGTGTCAGCTTTTAATACTTAAATAGAGCAGAGCGTGACTATTTAAATCACCTGTACAATGATAATTTCTTAATAAATTTAAAAACAGTTTGGAAGCTGAAACTGACATAATTTAAACACCACCGTAACAAAATCCTTTCGCTTTGAAAAGCTTTAAAAATATATATACATATTGATATACTTTGTAAATATATAGGTTAAGGTCACCAGTAACAAAGGTCTAACAGGCAGTCATAAGTTTGAATTTAAATAATCTTTACAAATAATAAAGCTGAAATGTCTGGATGTTTTTTACACGCATAGCGCCTAGACCGTGATGTCGATTTTCATGAAATTTGGCACAAAATTAGTTCGTAGCCTAGGGATCAACACCTAGAAGCGATTTTTCAAAAATTCGATTTTGTTCCTTTTCTATTCCAATTTTAAGAAAATTTTACCGAGCAAATTACCATAACGTGGACAAGCAAACATGGGTGATCAAATGAACATAGCAAATTGGCGAGAAATTCATCATCATCCATTATTTGTAAATATAAAGAAGAACCAAATGACCTTTTAATTTTCTACTATGGGCAAGTCGTGCGGGTACCGCTAGTAAATAATATAGGCCTTTAGGGCTGGTGAAACTGATGTTGCTGTAACCCATAAATACTGTGCAACCATCTTATCAAAGTGAATTTTATGAGCCGGTTGGTATTTACAAAGCAGTTTTGGAAGGTTACGGACAGCTGCCACGAGGTCAGCCGGTGTTTCATGTTCATTTGAATTTATTAAGGATTTAGTTCTAAAAATAAAGAACTTTTGCACATTTTGAAGGGAAAAGAGGAATTCTGTGCTCTACTACTCATCCTTTCCTGATCCTGTGTCTGTTAATCGGGTCGGTGTCTGATCTCCATCTGATTTTTCGGTGTCTGTTACCGGGGGGGGGGGGGGTGCACCTTTTTTTTTTAAATTGAGCAAATAAAAATAGAATTAACTAATTCAGAGGATCTAGAAGTAGTCAATCTTTAGATGAGATGTAGTTGCATAATTGCATAACAGAAAAATAGTTTAAAAAGTCTAAATACATTAAAAGGCTCAGAAAATTGAGTTAACCAGAGAGCGATTTCTTAAGCATGTCTGTGACTGCTGCCGTTACCCTATACATATATACCCAAAAATATATAGTAGAATCTGGGGCAAATAGAAGTGAAATGGTAAAATATTTAAATGGTAAAATCCAGTGCAGAACTTATTTACTTAATATTAGGCATGTTTTAGTTTTAAATGTTTAGTAAGATTTGTCAAGTGCACGTTACACAAAGCGGATGGGTCAAAGTGAAATAGTTCATTTCGTTTACTTATCCATTCATTTATTATACATCTCTTACGTATTCACTTATCAATTATTATTTATTTCATTTACTTTCATTTATTTATTAATTCACTTATATCTATTCATTCATTCACTTATTTTCTTATTTATTCACTATTTTATTCACTCATTAATTTTTTCTCATATATTAATCAATTTGTTCATTTATTCCTTCGTTTATTGCTTCGTTATTTATTCATTTATTCATTCATTTGTTTATTTATTCAACCATTTGACAAAAAATAATTTTCATCATCAAATAAAAAATATTTCACTAGAAAAATATTTTATTTATCACTTTGCCCCATGTATCTTTAAACAAGAAAAATCCCCCCCCCTTTTTAAGGGGACAAACTTACTGTAAAAATGAAAAATTATTTATTCAATACAAGTTTTGCTACAAAATACGTTATTATTTCTTTCTGAACTTATTTTATCTGCTTGTTCACGACGAAAACGTTATCTTAACAATTTAACTTTGGTCCATATTAACATTTTGACTCCAAAATGAGGTAAAAGAGCATCTACGGGCCATAAAATTCTTCAGTTCATACTAAAGAGGAACTAAGTTAAATAAATACCTTTGTGCTAAAAAGTAAAATAAGAAATGACAACGTCAAACAGCATAAAATCGCAGATTACTGCAGACATCAGTGTTTCGGGGTTACAAGAACACTTTTTCAATGCAAACGCCTTTTTCAAAGCGTTTGCATTGCGCGAGCCTTTTCAATGCAAACGAAATGAGCTTATGGAAGAAAAGACATCCGGACTTTTGTCGGATGTCTTTTCATCCATTGACGTTATTTCTTATTTTAAAGAAGAAATATTCAGCACAGCCCAAAATAATTACTGTAAATAATAAGCAAAGTGTTTTTATAAGAATGAAATGCTTGCTATGGCATTTTTTAGAAATCTAAAAGTAGTACTGAAATGTTGGTGCTTTTCTACGTTCTGTCTAATTACTATTATTTGATAACGTCATAACAAACTTCATTCACTATTTTTGACTAACGACAATTATCTCATATTACATGCTTGGCCCCTTTAAAAAAAAATCCTAAGGCCATTGTTTCTTTTGCATTTGCAGTAAATGAGCAAGTTTCGCAACATTTCAACTCATGGTCAAATATGCAGACTGGTACTACTACTTCTATGGGAAGTCAATCGGCTCGGAATTCCCTGGCAGAAAATGACCAGTCCAGAGAAAATGGCGTAGCTCCACCTTTTCCTCCTCTGATTCAACCAACTATTGCAAAAGACTGGCATCAGTTTGCTTCGCAAGACCATAGGCGACATTTGGTGCAAAAAATGTAAGCTTTTTCTCTCTCCCTTTTTCGCCTGCGTAAATATTTATACGGCATATTCTCTCTTTTAATATTTTTTATTAAAAATTCCATTCAAAATTTTATTCAAATTCTGTTAACCAATATTCTTAGTATTCTATTATTTGATTTGTACACCTTTGTCTCTTAATCGATGGCAGCACTGCTCCGGAGTAACTTAACTGATATAACTGGAGTAAAGTTACACGTCATTTGTGGAAGATTACATCATGGTAATGAAACTGTAACGTAACGTTTCACGAATTTCTGCGTAAGGTTACACCATAATTTTCTGTATGCTTCCAGAGAAATTGCTTGAAAGGTTACACATTAGCAAAAATCAAGCTTTCATCTGACGGAAAAAGTTTCTGTTTTTATTTATTACTAGAGGTCCGTCCCAAACTTGTTCGGGTTGAAAAATTATCTGTCTGAAAAAAATATCATACACACACACACACACACACACACACACAGATTTTTTTGTTTTAAAATATCATGGTACACAACATTTTTTGTTCCGTTTTGATGAGGTTTTGAAAGAAATTGATTCACTTCATTTTCTAATCAAGAGAGAGACCAACCTTTTCTTTCCCGGGAACAATATACTCTTCCTAAATGTTCCTGTATTGGAAATGGAAATGTGCAAGGACCGGGGGAATTCGAGGAATGTGAGCTGACTCACCTGCTGCTAGCCCAATAAGAATAATACATTAAATCATATTAGTCCATGTTGATTTTACTTGAGGGTCCTTTTCCATTGTACACATAGAGTAAATTAAAGTGTCGCAACGAAATTATTGGAATATCGCCTTTAATTTTAATAGAATACATACCGGCTTTTAAAAGTGTTCTTAAGATACAGTGATCGTACAGAGTTCCTAAAAGGAGATGACTTTAAACGGGCTTGAAGTAAATCTGCAAGCGTTCATCTAGGGAACCACTAGAATAGTTTGATTAAAGTCACTGGAAAATGCGACGATGACACCTCTCATAAAGTTGTCTCAACCTTTTAGTTCTTTTAGAATTCCATCCACTGCTTCAATATTCAAACAGTGAACATTCGTCCTGCAATATGGGGCTGACCTCTTGAAGACGCTTTGCAAATGGACCATTTTTTTTCTATGAAACGTACGGTTCCTTCTGAATGGATACATTCAAAGTAGTTTAAATCTAGAGTGGTCAGTAACTAAAACTTTTGAAATTGATTTAAAAAGAAAAAAAGACCTTGCACACACATTCTTAGTGTGCTTGTTGATCTTGGCCAGTCGTAAGTTAATTAATTTTTTTTTGGTTCCACCGCGTACCTCGATAAACATTACTTTGCGTTCTGGTATTATAGGCGAGTCGCTGATCAGTTACTAATTTGGTTGCGTGATTAGAAACGTACTTATTTTGATTTTCGTATGCATATAATACCTAAAGTAATGTATGCAAAATTGTAACTTTTAGAAGCACGGTCTTACATTCAGATAAAGCTTTTGATGGTTCTTAAGCGGACAACGTTATTCCTTTTCTCTTCCTCAGCATATCGCTGGAAGAGGACTTTTTACCAGACATAAATATTCAATCAGAATTTGTTTTCATGCATATAAAAACAAAACAGTACGAACGTGCTGGTAGCAAAGATAACTTATTAGTTTAAAAAAATCGTATAAAGACATATATGCATAATTTATAACCTTATGTCACTCAGCAAAAATGCACCTTTCATGTAGTGAAGGAATTTTTCAAATAGGTTCAGTGGTTTCGGAGATTAGTTGAAACATATAAACATACAAAATCCGCTCTCTCTCTTAAATATTAGTATAGATGTCACTCTGCAAGAATGTGCCTTTCATACAAAGATGGAATTTTTTGAATTGGTGCAGTGGCTCCGAAGATTATTCGGAACATATCAACATACAAAATAAAACCCTCTCTTTTTGAGCAATCACGATTGCTTATTGTTCTCATTTGACTATTTTGATGTCCTTAGATATTATTTTCCCACCGCCACCCTCTGCAGCATCACCGTCGACCGGGTCCTCACGATGCTGCTCCTATAGCGAAAGCCGTCTCCACAGGTTGCATCCATGTCCGACACACACGGGCATACATACACAACTACACACGCACACATACACACACACGCACACATACACACACACACACACGCTCACATACACACACATACACATACACACACGCATACATACAGACACCTACACATACACACACACAAAAACATACACACAACTACTCACACATTCATGCATACATACAGACACCTACACATACACACACACATACACACAACTACCCACACATTCATGCCTACACACAGACACAAACACATATGCCTACACACATACACATACCCCCCACACACACATTCATACACACAACTACCCACACACTTATGCTAGCACACAGACACAAACACACATGCCTGCACGCACATACACATACCCCCCCACATACACACACATTCATACACACAACTACTCACACACTTATGCCTGCACACAGACAGAAACACACATGCCTACACACACATACACATACCCCTACACACAACACACATACCCCTACACACAACACACATACCCCCCACACACAAACACACACGCCTACATACACACACTAGTGATTGCGAAAAACATAATTTGAATTCAAGATGTCAAAATTTAAAATTTTTTTTTCTTTTTTTATAATATTAGTATAGATGAAAAAAATTCAAAAGATAGGCCGAAATGCATGCAAAATTACAAATTTTAGAAACACGGATTAATATTGTCTATCTGCACTACTTGAATTCAAATACTAATTTGCTCAAATAGAATCTCGGTTATAATTCGTTTATAAATAAATTTTTATGCTTAAACATTCTGCGACTCTCAATGGTTCGCAATTTTCAAAGATAACGGAAAGCTATATAACTTATCCTCTGCAGCCTCAGATACATGTGAAAGTCTTTGCGGTTCTTATACCGAGATCGCAGTTTTATTTCCTTTCGTGTGGGTCACACTCCTCAGCATCCAGTTCAGAGAGAACCTTTAACTATTCTGACACTGCGGATGCGGAAGAATCGTGGTCTTTTTTACAAATATAATAACAAAACCGTGCGAAACATACACTGGTGGCGAGGACAAACTATTGGTTTTAAAAAAATAGTATAAGTACATATATGCATAATTTATAGCCTATGTCACTCAGTAAGAATGCACCTTTCATATAGTGAAAGAATTTTTCAAATAGTTGCAATGATTCCGGAGATTACCTCGAACATATAAACACACAAAAATCCGCCCTCTCTCTTTATAATATTAGTATAGATTACTAACACACTTATATTAGCTTCACCTGTATGTATGTATGTTTGTATGCATGCATGTATCTTGTAACGGAATCTTGCTACTCAAATTTCGCCCACTTTCTGCGACTGGATTCTTTTGAAATTTGGCACGCGACCTCAGACCAGATGACAATGCAATATTCTATAATCAAATTAATTATTTAACTATTAATTGTTCATTTATTCCAATTTTATTCAATATTTTGGCATAAATCCAACAATGTAAAGATGAAAAATTAAAAAAATAAATAACTAAATAAAAATGCTCGCAAAAATTATTTAAAAATATCTATCAAAACTTTTGATGTTTCTGCAGCAGACAAAATTTGTTCCAATGTTCCAAGGTAATTAGAACATGAGTAATAATTGTTTTCAACGAATTTTTGCCTAATTTAGGTGAGCTTTCAATTGGCAATTTATTGTTGATCAGGCCATTGTTGAACAATACTTTTATTAAAATGTATCTCAAATTTTCAAAGTAATATAAATATGACTATAGCTGCGTCGCCCGGATTTGCCCGGTCTACCTTGAAAATAAAAATTGTGTCAAAGCGACGTATATTCAACAATCAGGCTTAAATAAATAAATAACTAAAACATAATGCAAAATTTCCCTCCCAAACAATGACGACAGATATTAAAATACTTTTAAGAAATTAAATCGAGAAAGATGGATTCAAAAATCATAACCATGGTAACACAAAATAAAAAAGTTTAAGGAATTAAAATGCAAAAGAAAATTGTTAACAATTTGAATGGAAATGAGATTTTTTGAACTTGATTTAAAAAGGCTTGTAACTTTTTTTCCTTTCGAGATATAGAAGCTTAGTTTTTCGACCATAGGTCGAGATGGATCTGGAGCAAAAAATATCGCTTTTTTCAATGGAGTCAAAAAGGAACTGTGGGACGATTCGTTCACTTTTTATTGATTGATTTAATGAAGAAAGTAGTGCCTAAATTTCAGCTAAGCCTAAAAAATTTCGAGCAATAACTCCCGCCGTAATTAAGTTAGAGCATTGAAACAAATTGCGTAGAACGCGAAAAATTCTACCCTTTTCAACGATATGCAATATTAATATGTGCAAGTCATTTTTCACCCCCCATATTTGGGAATTTGTGTGAAAATTGGGCCTAAAATGGAATAAAATAAGAACTACTCATTGATTTTTTTTCGAACCGGTCTGCAAACCTTTCCGGTGCTAAAAGAAAGATACTATGAAAATTTCAGCGAAATCGGCCGGGTAGTTCTCGAGTTTTGCGCGTTTACACAAACAGACGCTTTTTGGAGACTTCATTTTTAACCCCCGACACACAAACGAAGGGGGTTATAAGTTTGACGTGTCTGTGTATCTGTGTGTTTGTCTGTGGCACTCTAGTGCCTAAACGGGTGTGGACCGATTTTGAAAAAAAAAAAAAAAAAATGTTCGAAAGGAAGGTTGATCAAGAGTGTTCTTAGCGAAGATATTAATTAACGTAGATATTAATTAAAAACCTCTAAAAGGTTTTTCGCGATTTTTGCAGTGAAAACGTAGTTTAAATTTTTAAAATTTAATACCAAAATAAAGAGAATTTTTTTCCGCGTCTGATAGAATGTGTTTGCCACGTTTCATAAAATTCGAATTATAACGTGTTTTTTTTTTTTTTTTTTTTTTTTTTTTTTTTTTTTTTTTAAGCAGATTTTAATAACGGCTAAGCCTTTATTCACGCGATTGATAACCGAATTCATTGTTGGCCGACAAGGAAATAAAACACAATAATTTAAAATTTTTATCTGTTGCCAGTTTCTAATAGCAAATAAAATACTTGACATTGATTTTTAATAAAATAAGGCTTTTAAAAGGATTTTCATTTTTTCCTCTTGATTCTACAGTTGCGACTCAGTCGGGTTTTTTTTTTAATTTTTAATTTTATCGTTGCTTGTATACTATGAAGAAATTTCCGCACACATACATCGATGACCGAGATATATTATACACTTACTCGACAGGCAATTTATCGGCGCAGTTGAATGTTTTTAGAGTTCGGCTATTACACTTTAAGAGTATAATTATATTCTTTATGGAGTTCGCGAGAGACCGCGTTTCGAATGCTGCCCGTGACCTTTAGTCGCTTTCTTTTCGGAAAATTTCAAGAATATAAAAGATTTTAAATTATATTGAAATGAATATTTTTTGTAAAACAAGTTAAACTAAACAAAAAAAAAAAAGATGAAAAAGGAAAAAGAAAAAAAAAAAGGAAAATAATAGTTTAAAAAGTAAAAAACACACTTTTGTAGCAAAATAAACTAAAAAAGTAAAAAATAATCTTTGGATGATAAGTATATAAAGTAATTGGCTAAACCCTTAATTTTAATGTAATATAAAAAAGCGTAGGGGGAACTTCTTATCAGTCATCTTGAATTTCTTCCATTTGTTGTCCATGCAAAAATGCAAAGACAACACCCCACGGTTTTTATATTACGTTAAAATTAAGTGTTTGGGTCAAATTACTTTATATACTTATCATCCAAAGATTATTTTTTATTTTTTAGTTCATTTTGCTACAAAAGCATGCTTTTTAGTTTTTTTAAACGATTATTTTATTTCTAAGATATCTTACTGGCAGAAATTGGGCACATTAGCTGCCCATTATTTTCCAGGAATGTTTTTGAATTGTTTTTACAGTGAACTTATATTTCCGTGCATGGCATTTGTCAAATGTTAAATATTGACTTCTGTTTATTGAGTATCGCTGGCATATTAAATAAGTATGATTTGTTAATGTTTCAGGGCCTGTGTAATCCTTCCCACTCTTGATCAACCAGTACTACAAGATGAGCGAATGGAAACAGCTTTGACCATTGCAAGTAACATTGAAGTAAATAGGTTTGAAATTGCTAACAGCAGGGTACGTATACAGCTCAATATTTACGATTAAAATATTTCGAAACTTAACAAGATTGTATGTATGAAATTGAAAACTATCGTTTTATTGCACAAAACTTGCAGACTGCGGCAAACACGTGTTCCGGTGTATCAAGGAACGTCTTTTTCAATGCAAAAGAAGCGAGATTTTTGAGGAAAAGACATTTGACAAAAGGTCGGATGTCTTTTCATCCATTAACTCATTTCTTTTGCATTGAAAAAGCTGTTCCTTGTAACGCCGAAACACGTGTCTGCAGTAATCTGCAATATTTGCTATTTGACGTTGTTATTTCTTATTTTACATTCAAATAGGTTTCGATTTTTTGGCTTTATATAAATACAGGATGTATTCTATAAGTACAAACTGCAATGTAACTTTGATGTACACTCAAACCTGATTTGTGCTGTAGATAGGAACCGCATTAAAAAAAAATTGTATGTAAATAATTCGTCAAGTACCGAAGCACACTAACAGTGGTGGTAAAAAAAAAATGCATCACCCGCGCCGCAAAGGAGAGGAATATCATCCCGACTACATTCAACACACAGTCAAGCTTCTCGTATCCCAGATAATTTGGGAATGTATTTCTGATCAAGGAGTTGGTGGGTTTCACTTTGCGCAAGGAACAGTAAACGCTCAGGTGTATATTGGCATTTTGGAGGAGAACATTTGAACTTATTCGCTGTTAGACTACGGAGTGGAGGTGGGAGAGGTTCCCAACCGGAATTATTTGAAACTGAATACGCTAAAAAACAATTTCAGACTATGCTTTGCCAAGTTGAGGGACCAAACCAAATGTTGAAAATGAAATTCGCTTACCTTCTATGAGGAATAGACTAACATATTATCCAAAGTTGTTGGATAGATTTTCTACTCTCAAAAGCGAGAAAACAGAAATCCCTTTTACTTCTTTTGAATTAGAGAACTCTGGTAATGTAATGAATGAGAAATCAAAGTAAACCCTGCAACATATAAAGCCTCCCCTGTGATAAGCAATAAACTGTTTTGTGTACCATTTTTCCAATCCCCCCTCCCTTTCTTACTCTTGTCACCATTTTCTTGAAGTTAAAAAAAAAATTTTTGTTTCATTAGGAGGTTTTTAATAAACTCTCTTAAAATCCAGTGTTAACTCTCTCTTACAACGAAAATTGAAAAATTTCATTGTTTTCTACCTCCTGGAGTTAACTTCTACAGTCTAAAAAAACACTGGTGCCATGACTGTCCGCTGCCGCCCCCTCAAAAAAATAAAATAAAATAAAATAAATAAATAAATAAATAAATAAAAAATAAATAAATAAATAAATAAATAAGGAATGGTACTGATATGCTATCAAGAAAGATTTTTGAAAGCTTTTTAAAGAAAGCAGAAAGTATTGTATAAAAGTAATTTTAATCTGGTAGTGAGACAAGTCTTACAATTCGAAGATTTTCTTTTTGCCTGCAGTAACAGATTAAAACCATAATTTCCTTATTCGAAAAATACGTTTATTTTTTCAACATCAAAAGGGTTAATTTGCCGCCCCTCAAAAAGTGCCGCCTGGGGCGGACCCGCTCCCTTCGCCCCACCCTAGCTACGCCACGGCCCGGCTCGGAATTGAACTCGTGCAGAGAGTAAAATATCCTAACGGTGAAAGGTGTAGAAGGGGGCCTGTGAAAAAATTGACCTATGTCATTTTTTTCCTAGATCCGCTATTGCTCTCGGCGAATCTGTTTATAACAATTGGAATAGAAGTGACAAAATATTTTTCTCCGTAAAATTATTTAAAAAAAGGCAATCTTAAAATACCATTGAGGAGCATCAAAGACTCTACATCATTAAGAGTATCAAATCAAAGGCCGCTGAAATGTGAGTTTCAAACATTTTTTGACGAAATAAAGTATTCTGTACGCTGTACAAACTCACGGTTTCGGACCCCTCAGTTTAAAAAGAACGTAAGTTGATAAAAACTAATGTCGAAGGAACTCCGGTGGTCCCCAGAACCTCCCCCCCCCTCCTAATATCATCGAAGAGAGTGTAAAATTTAAATTTTTGGGCTTCAATCTCGAAAAACTTCATAAGAGAACAGCAGAATCCACTCCCGCCATAACATGGAATTCCAGTTTCGAAAATTTGCTGGAGGAAAGTACTCGAACCTCTCCCATTTTTTTAACATTCCAAAGATGATCTAAAACTGTGTTTTTAAATTAACAGTATCAAAATTTTCTGGGAAAGTGCCCCGTCCCCTCCTCCTTCTTGGCACCATCAATGAAGAACGTTTTAAATCTCGTTTTTAGTACTTCAATTTCGAAAATTTTCCGGGGTGATCCTCCTGAAAACTCCTTTTCCTTACATCACTGAAGATCAGCAAAAATTTCGTTTTTAGAACAAACTTTCGAGTAACTGCCGGTGCTCTAGTCTTTATAAAAAAAGGCTTTTAAGACTTCAATTTGAAAATTTTCTGGTGGATGGCATCGGAATCTATCTCGGCTTAAAATCACCAAAGATCTTCTAAAACTGCGTTTTCAGAAGATAATTTAAAATTCTGTTTTTGGATTTCAACTTTCGAAAAACTGTAGCAGGAGAAACCCTGAACCTACGCTCCCCTAACATCACCAAATATTGTCAAAAACTGAGTTTTTAAGACTACAATTTCAAAAATATTTCCGGGAGAGAGACCCCCCGGACTCCCCTATT